>NC_042997.1:4067840-4110340 GCF_006345805.1 Octopus sinensis | reverse complement strand
ATCACAGCAGTAAACAGCACGGTTGGAGGTACAACCATCTGGCGTTGCAACCGTGCGTTGGTGCGGATAATTGAAATTAAAACATTATTGGTGAATTGAAGAAATGGAGCTGAACGCAGATTGAACAGAAATCGTTTTATTTCATTCTACACGTGTTTCGAAAGGCACAAATTACCAAAATCCGATTGAATAATGGGACCATATTGTGTCTTTCTCTTCAGGAAGAAAAAGGAAATCCGTTGGAAAAACAAGAACAGAACAGAGGCGGAGCAAAAAACAAATCGAACTGTGCTCCTAAGAGCCCATGGCGAAACTGTTTATCAGTGTATGTTGAGAACCGTGGCTGAAGAATTCAACGGGTCAGGCATCGGTCAATCATGTGGGTGAGGGTGTATAGATGTTCTTTGTGACCGAGAATAAAGTTCTGACTATTTAAAGAATATTGGATGTTTTATAAGGGGCGAGAAAAAATCTACTTAGAGACGTGTGTGTGTGTATACTGTTCTATATATGTGTGTGTTGGCGTAGGGGTAGAAAACATTTTTTGTGTACGTGTGTGCGTTTGATCGTTCGGCTGTCAGTGGCTACTGCCGTGATAACCGTTGGGTGGCAGAAAGAAAAAAATTTAAAAAAAATAAAAAAATTTATATATATATATTATGTTTTATGTGTGTGTGTGTGTGTTCATCTAAGCCTGCCTTGTCAAGGAAACCCCCCGCTGTGAAAAAACCAAGCCCCGTTTGTCTTACAGGAGTAATTTCCCTTGCAGTGGTTAATCGTAGATATCTTAAAGGCTATTTCAGAATTTGTTACCAAGGGCTATGGGTGCCGGTATTATTTATAAACGCTATTTAAAGGCCAGATAAGTGTAACGCCGCCAATGGGGGCATCGAAAAGCCGACTGTAAGAGCCCGTTTACCATCCGGCCTCTGGCAAACAAAATATGGAAGAGTTCGGAGACACAAAGGTTGCACTGTCTTCTGCCCCTATCAAATGGGAGGGCCACCGACAAAATTGACCATTCCAGCCTATAGCTTAAGTTCGCATCCTTCAGTCGCCATATTAGCTTACTGAGTCCCGTGGTCTGGCGCTTGTTCACGTCCCGAAAAGTTGCGTAATGGTTGGAGACACGCAAGACAATCTTGAGGATGATGCTCCTACATAAGTGAAGGCATCTGAGTCCGTGTAAACCTTGCATTGGTAGACGGCGTTTTTGATCTTGGAGTTCGCCGACGTGAATCTTAATCTGCTAGGATTGGTTTCTGATATTAGAACTGCGTTCCTGTCACTATATTCGTTCCGAGACCTGCAGCCGCTTACTACTCTATTTTCCACTACGTCACTATTAACTATAGGAATACCCCTGATTCTCCACTATCTATCAGAGTGCTGTCATTGCTACTGCCCGTGGTACTGCTATTGCGGGAAATGATGCTGGGGATGCTAATGGGGCTCTCTACCCTACTCCCATTGTTACCGTCAACCACAACACCCCTATTTATAACTATACCCCTAGTGGGTACTCCCTGGCTGGAGCTGAGATTATGTGTCACTGTACTGGCTCTCATATCATTATTACTACTATAATTATTCCTACTGAGCATTAAACCGGGAGCGGAAGAGGCTGTGCCTCCGGAAAAGGTGATAGGGTCTTAGTAAGTAGCCTATTATTATGGGAGGCGATTATCTGGGCGAGGTTTTAGTGTTGGAGAAAGCTATCCTAACTTTATGTGAGTTAACCGTGGAGTAATATTTGGAATTTCTGGGGAAGTTATTGGCGATGGCTTGTCTAAACATGAGGGGGAGGTTAGTTCTAATCTGCTTACCAAAGGGGATTACAAACCGTATATGCTTATTCCTATCAGTGTGATGGGTCGGGACGCCAGCTCTCGCATTCGGGTGGGTGATTCTCGGATGAATAACGGGTCTTGGTTAGCGTAAGACCTCCCGGACCGATAATTATCCTTGTTCGCTAAATTAAATGCGGGAGCGACTACCCCGGCATCCGCCGCGCTCCCGTCCTTACTTAAAATGTTAATGTTATTATATACGGCCCTATCCTGATGACCGAATGATGGCATCGGAAGGGCCGGATCAATATAAATTACCTTCTGCCTATAACCGGCCTTGGATAGTGCGGCGTTATAAAAATCCGCTTTCTGCATAAAAATATCGGCACTGGCGGACAAGCCAAACAATCTTAGAGAGATGTTTTTAACCAAATTGTCTGTTACGGTTTTGGCATGATTTGAGAAGACACTGACATACTTCAAATTAGTGGAAGGCTTATGGTAAGGGCAGTATGAGTCGCTATTAAGGTTAAGTGTAACGTCTAGGAAATTAGCCTTGGTGAGTTCATTATCAAAAACTATACTCATGCCCATTCTATTAAAAAACCTAGCTAACCTGCTCTTAGTTTTCTGCACTATTCTGTTCGTGGTGTTTTGCAGGTAAAACAGACAATCGTCACGATACAGGCCGCCCGCGATCTCCGGGAATTGATCGGACAATTCGTAGAGAATATATATTCCGACCAAATCGGCTATCTGCGCACTATCCGAACTACCCATAGGCACATCAAATTCATTGGGAGTATCTTTACGGATCCACAACTTATTATCAAACTTAATAAACGATTTCCTGGCAACTAAAATGATATCTATCTCTTCTCTGGTAAGGCCAGCCTTGTTGTGAGCATGCCAGAGGGCCTTATTTAGCACACTAGGGTTAATCGAGGGGTAGAAGCTGGCGATATCAAACTGAATGAACCTAGTACGGTTCTTATTGGGGATGGAAGAGAACCACTTCACTACCTGCGAGGAGTTGGCCCAGAGGCTGAGCTTCAGCTTGTTACTAAACTAGGGATATATTTATCTAAAATGTACTTACTGATTATCCCGATATCAGATCTAGCAGGGCATATGAGTCTTAGCGCTGGGTTGGTGTGGAAGTTAGGTTTATGGTCCTTCACTATAAATCTGGGTTGCTTGGGCTAAGCGGCTGAGTTCTCATTTGAATTCGGTGTTTAAATATTATATCCTTAATTTCCAAGTTTACCTTCCTCAGGGTATTCCAATTGGTTTTTCTATAATTTTTCTTGATCTCTTTACCGAGTAAATCTAGGTACTGCTTAATGGGCATCTTGTATGTGTTCCTGGTCTTGTCGGACTGGACCAGGACTCCGTCCGTTCTATTAATGTCCTTGGTAATTTTATCTAGGTATCTGAGGTGGGCTTTCTCCTGGGTGACTTCCTGAACTTAATCTTTCTAACTATGTCCCACAAGTCGTCCTCAAACTTCTTCAGTCTTGGGTTCGGTGGCGGCGTATCCAATGTTTTAAAAAGCCGGCCGTATTCGGACGATGCTGTTGTCCGGTTCGATTTTAGATCTTCGTTCTCGTGGAAGAAAATGAGCCATCTTATCCGGTTTATGAATGCGTTGGTTTTACAAACCAACTCCTTAAGGAAGGCATCCTTTGGTGGTATAGGAATATCCTTAAGGGACGCATCAATCTCGAACAACTCCATTATTGGCATCGGTTAAAGTAGCAGTTTCTTGACGAAGCGGTATGTATTATGTGAAATAGAAAGATGAATAATCTTGTAGTAGATTAATCAAAAGTTTAACCGATACCTTAGTAGCAAAAATCACAGCAGTAAACAGCACGGTTGGAGGTACAACCATCTGGCGTTGCAACCGTGCGTCGGTGCGGATAATTGAAATTAAAACATTATTGGTGAATTGAAGAAATGGAGCTGAACGCAGATTGAACAGAAATCGTTTTATTTCATTCTACACGTGTTTCGAATGGTCCCATTATTCAATCGGATTTTGGTAATTTGTGCCTTTCGAAACACGTGTAGAATGAAATAAAACCCGACTTCTGATTTCTCTGTTTATGTTCTCTTTCAATTGCACCAGTGTCTCTTACACGTATCCCCACAAGAAAAAAATCCGGGCTTGTCAAGTCTGGGGAACATGAAGGACATTCAAAATAGACCTCACACATGGTTCCAGCAAGATGGCAGAACTGCTCATACGGCAAGAGAAATAATGCATTTGCTACAGCAGTGCTTTGGAGAGAGAATAATCTCCCGCTAGAGCAATGTCAACTTTCCTTCATATTCCTCAGACTTGACTAGCCCGGATTTTTCTTGTGTGGATATCATAAAGATAGGGTTTACGCCAACAAACCGGAGACGTTGGTGCAACTGAAGGAGAACATCAATAGTGTAATTAATTATGTATATATATATATATATATATATATATATATATATATATATATATATATATATATATATATATATATATATATCTTTTGATAAAATGACAAAAACAGTTTGTTACACTGAAGGGTTATTTTTTAATGCGAAAATTATCAATACATTGGAACCTTGTGGATTTGAGTTATACACCTTCTAAATAACACGTAATATGGACATGACACGTAATAGAGGATATTGCCCTATTCAATATCGACTTGATCATTTTCATGGAGAATGATGAAGGAGAGTAGCATCTCTATTGCTGCTTCAGAACCATCCATAAACGTTCAGCTATATCGAGATTCGATATATGGCTTACACATTACCATAAAATAGTGAATAACATTATCCTTGTGAATTGTAGCATTTATGACGTGAATAATTGCGCTTACGACTAGGGTCCAATATTTGTGAAAGTGGAAGAATATATCATGCAAAGAATATGTGGCCTAAAATAAGAATCTTGTAACATGTCGGTGGGATATGAACATATAAGCATACAGATGAGAATTCAGTTTTGTTACCTATTTTCGAAAAACTCCATAATATTTAATTGTTTTGAAAATTACACTGCTGCAAAGTCTTCAATCATAATATCTAAATTATTTGTTGAGTGTTGTTTCGTACGATGTCAAAGATAATTTATTTGTTTACAAACATTAGCAGCACTGGTGTTAAATATTACATAACATTTTTTCAATATTTATATAATAATTTCTTTCATTTAGTTGAAAAAATTAGTACTCGCACACACACACACACACACGTACAAACAAATACATACACATATTTTTGTGCATTTGTATATGTATGCAAGTAAATATATTACTCTGTCAATTTCTCACACGCTCTGTTCCTTTCTCTCTCTTGCACCGTCTCTTGAGTATATATATATAAATGTATGTATGTAAGCCTAGAGAGATAGATAGATATATAGATATAGAGAGAGAGAGAGAGAAAAAGAAAGAGAGAAATATAATAGGGAAAGGCTAGAGTCGAAAAAGTAGATCAACGCACGAAAATTTAATACATCTTCGATTTGGATATCATGTTGTGCCACCCCAGGAAAGCAAGAGTATGTTGGGATGAGTTTTCTTCTCTCCTTTCTCCTAGAGGTTACCGTCCGTTGGTAGATATCCCTTTTCTCCAAGGATATCTCGAGATCAATGGGTTTAACAGCTTATGCTATAGATTCCAATTTAGATGGGCATCGTCAAGGAATTTCGCCCTCGATATTTGCACAAAAGCTCTTCATTCGAATGCATCCAGAACTGAAGTTGTACTATACTCCATATATAAGTTTGGGCTGACTAATCAATATTCTGCTAAAACGAAAATCATATTTGTCTACCTTGATCAATGACATGAAGGCGGAGACAAGTATAATCTCCGAATAATATACAGATTGTACTGGTGCCAAAATACAGCTTTCCCTTGTGACATGAATCCCTTGGGTGTAAATAATGAAAGCCTTAGATAACATTGTGTATGAGAAAACAACTGCTATGAAGATTTTTTGTGACGTAATCACAATTTACTCGTTATTAAAAACACCAGTTTTGTGTTGACGTTTACAGATGGGCACAAAGTGTGCTGCATTGTTCGCCTTAATAGGGTCCACAAAACAATTACACCGTTTTGAATTAGGGTTGGTTGAGTATTTCCTGTTGACTGTCAGGGATAATTTATTCTCCATGATTATTAATTAATCATACTAACAGTTTGAGAAAAAGAAAATACATGATTTTACAGGCAGTAGAATAATGGAAAACATCTGGATGTTTGCTATGCTATATTTGCTGTTATTCATAAGTTTAATGGATATATACTCAATGTCTATGGATTACTCTTGCTCTTTATTAACGATAAGAATTCCAAGAATTTACCATGCAATTTCCTGTCACAAAATATGACGTTATAGTATGTGTGCTGTCAGAATTCTGGCATTTCCAAATCTAGATTTGCTTGATTGCACTATGTACTTCAGGCAATTGAAATTAATTGGCACTTTGTTGGTTAGTTTAACTTTCAAAACTCATAACTATCTTAAAGTCGTGTTCCCTTCTTTAAAATACCTCATTTACTTTTCTGCCAGAAATTTCGAGGTAACACATATGAAAGATTACGATCTATACGTCTTTGATCCATATTAAATTTTTAAGTGCACCAAAAATCGATGTACCAAAATCTCTCAATATCGAAGACCTAATCTCAGCGTATGATAGTGCAAATCCTGCTTCTTTCAGATAATTCAAGACCTGTAGTTGTACTAGTGCTATCTGAAGCAAATAGCTCCTGTTTTTGCATGGATTCTTTGTCAGATAACCACAATATTTCTGCTGTGTGTACTATAAGTGTTACTTCAATATAGTTCACGTAAAATCAATTTCAGTAGTTGAAGAGCGAGGATTGCGCTCCTGGGGCACCTACAACAAGATTGAATATAATGTTTAATAGGTTTTTCAGACAAAATCTGCTTACATTATGCTACATCTTCCCTCCCTGAAAGTAAACATCCATTGTTTGACATGTTTAGGCTTTGGTAATATTTCGTGTTCACTTGAAATTGTACGGTAAAATGCAGTTCAATATAAAGTTGTCTAGCTGCTAACGTATGTTATGGCATGGAAGAATGAGAGGAATAACTATTTGTGTTTATTATAGAATCACTTAAAAGGGAGAATGTACAGTGACTTCTGGTTGTGCGATTGCTGGTTAAATTTGTTCGTTACACATTTGCAAAGTATCTCTTAAGATCCCGTTGAATATAGGTTCATACTAAACATTATAATAATGTTGGACATAATAATCACATTAGCCAGAGAAGTATCATCCTAAATCATACTGGAAATAACTTCCCACAATTAGGATTGCCATCAAGAGAATAGGATATAAAAAATATAAGCTATCATATAACCTGTCTCTCCGAGTTAGTTGGATGATCTACTAAAAGAAGAGGAGTTTATTAATAAAAAGAATTATTAGAAAGTGGGACACGGTTAAATATTGCTAGATTTTGTCATAAATCTAATATGAAATGATCTATTTGGAATTACCTTTTTCACTAAACAGTAAACTAGTGTTAATTCTCAATGATATTCTCAAAGTAAACTCATTTGAACGTTTCATTAAGAGCAACCACGTCAAAGTAATATTTGCTAAAGACATCTAAGACAGGAACTGTCATCTACTCAAATCATTACACCAACTTGATGAGGTAGCATGTATATATATATATATATATATATGTGTGTGTGTATATATATATATGTACGTATGAATGTATATGTTTATGTATATATTATATATATAAATATATATATATATATATATATATATATATAAATGTATGTATTTATGTATGTAAACACATATCTACTTGCTTATATCTGTACACATATATAAATGTGCAAGAATATGCCCATATGTGTATAAAGTTATATATACACATATTCATATAGAAATATATATCTATGTATGAATATATGTGTATTTGTGTGAACACAGGATAGCGAGAAGAGAGAGAGAGAGAGAGAGGGAGAGAGAGAGAGAGAGAGAGAGAGAGGGGGGATGATTATTGCCAGTAAAATTAATTTCGTATTTGATTAATATTGCTTTGTAATAATTCGTTTTCTCTATTCAAATAGAAAATTCATGCAAGTTTATTCAATTTTCTCAAATGACTATCTATTAAATTTGTAATGTTATTCATGAACTACCACTAAGAAAATTCAAAATGAATTTAACGTTAATCAAATAGAAATATAATTTATTTTGACTACTGTTAGATATCAGCATATATGTAGCTATACTTGATTAAACAGGATGTATATATATGCACTAAATCAAATTCGATTTGCACTCGAAGATTTCTAGTGATATTCAGTGGTGAAAGAATGAAGTTTACAAGCTTAGTATATTCCGCGGTGCATATGGTAAACTGATTAATTTAAGCGTTGGTATAAATACAACTGTCACCTGTAATTCACACGAATTGATTTCAGGATAACTTTAGAGTTCTAAAAGCATTTGTGTTTCTTAAAATATCGTTTTGAAATTGCATCAAATCCAAACGAAATAATAATGGTATTATTATTATTAATAATAATTAAAATAAGAATCCTTCTACTTTATAATGATACTTTCTATTTAATCATATCATTTCTGATAACATATGTAGTTGTCTAGTCAATGGGATCAAAACCGGTGCTTAAAGGGTACTTTTTTTTATCGAACAACAAATAGTGAAAAGCTAAGTCGATGACAGTGAAATTTGAAGTGGGAATTTATAAACGGACGGAATGTGGTTTTGTTCAGCGGGGTAACAATTCCACCAGCTCGGTGACGGAATAACAACAACAACAGCAACAATAATAATAATAAATTACCTCATGGCATATCAGGCACTGACTCTTACAGCTTCTGATCTTAACTGATGATGCAATAATGTATGTTAGTTTTGTTACAAAAGATGAGCTATAGCAAATATTTTGCTCAGTACCACAGATTTACTTGTCATTTACCAGTGAAGCATCTCTCTTAGTGGCTGACTATATGTGCATCTCTGATCACGGGCAGAAGTAGTGGGAGAACATCATATGTTGACAGGAATACTTTAAGGTTTGAATAATTCACCTCTGGAAACATGGGTGTTTGGTTGAACATCCTTAAACGACCATCGTCCAAGGACATTTTGAGCAGGACGAATAATTGAACATGATGAAAATTCTAAATGGCACCCAAAGCCATGTGGTGTTTATCTTGATATGCGAATGACCATAGCAGGTACACAAGGGTGTGATGCTTTTGCTAGGTGTAACGTTATCAGACGGGTAGTAGTGATGGATATATTGGTCTTCGTATATTTTTCCTCAGTGTCACTTTGATGACATGCACTGCTCTCTCAATAATAATGATAATAATGATTTCTTTCTTAACCTCAAGTGCTTACCTTAATAAAAATGTGTGTTTCTATATGTATATGTGTGTGTTGTGAGATTTTTGCGTGTGAACAACATTAACAATATTTTTTTTTAAATAGAGAAATCAACAACGTGGAATCCTCAGTAGGGAGGAAACGTTCGAAACAATCCCCATTAAAAATCATGGACACTCTGACTCCTGGGACAGATGCCGTTTTTTATATTTCCTCTTTTCCAACTACAGGCATATCATCAGGACATTACTCGCACCATTTACGCCACTTTCAAAGAAGATCAGGGATTGGCGAAAGAGGAAAGTATTTGTCTTCAACCCTTTTACCCTCACCCATCATAAATCTCTTTCACCATGGCCACCAGGCATATAAAGACAGGCTTTCATTCCGGGATAAAGGAAAACAGCGGTGCTGTTTTCACGATGGATTCCACTGTTGAGTAGATCAAGTCATTGAATTTGTTGATATCTAGTGTACTGTTGATATGGGCATTCTTAATTGTAAGGCTCTTTTGTATCTCTTTATCCTTTTATAGAGCTGATTATTTTTCTGTAAGATCGGGCGCCCTTTACGCTGGTCCATATTTATCGACAGTGTGACGTTTAGTTCTTCTACTTTTGATATTTCTTCAGTCGGTTCGTCTCCGACCTCGGTAATAGCTGGTCTGTTGTGGTGTGTGCTATATTGCTTGTTGATTCGCGCTTCAGTATTCGCCTGTATGTGTGTGTTGTTGATTGTTTGTGCTGGTCTATTTATTTCTGGTTCGGGTTGACGTGTCTTAAGCGATTTCGGAGATATAATGTCTGATGTGCTTTTTTTGCTGGACTGTGACCCAATTGTTTGAGTTATGAGATGCTTTGTTTCATTTTCCGCATGTTATTTTTTTATCTTAGTTTGTCTACTTCTTTCTCTCGCAGGATATTTCGCCTGATATTCGCAAAAGTATTCTTAGAAACAGTTCCCCTTCTATCAGTATTTCTTCTTCTGCATATTTAGTAACTTTTCTTGTCATTCCTACTAGTAGTAGCATCGTACTTGCGAGGGAAAGATGTTATCATTGAATTTTACTCATTGAAGAAATAATGTTTCGTATCATTCTGTTATTAAACCAACTAGTACCCACTTGGGCTTCTTGGATTTATAAACTATCGTAGCTTTGAATACCGACGGCTCATACATTTGAAGAACTAACATGATTTTGCAATCCAACAGTAGAGGAACAGTTAGCTGTTCTAACAGTTAAAAACAAAATCAATTCCTTTTTTAATGCTTTTCCACATTGAATGTATTTATAAACAGCAATACAGATATCAACAACAACAGTATCACCGACGTGTACAACACGAGAATTCTAAATTGCCAGAATCACCATTACGTCTAGCAGTGTCAAACAGCTGCAAAAGTATCCAAAACAGCAAAAATTAAAACAAATTCTCTACTAAAAATCCCTCCTTCAGCACCAGCACCTTATTAACAGTAAAATAAAAATCAGCACAACCAGAATTTACAAATACATTGTTATCTAGCTCGCAATCACCGTGCGAGAAGAGGAATTAATTAAAATCACGCTTAACGAATTAAAAATACTAAAACCACAGAGTTAAGCATTATTGAATCCATCTAATATGAAAATAATCAGAACACTTCCTTGTAAAATAATATGTAAAATAACCGGAAAAAACATTGAGAAACACAAATCATATACAAATGTGTGTCATACATATCCGCACAGTACATGTGAGATTCAGGAGAGAATATATGACCTGGAAATGTTTAGACCAGTATTATCAATTAAATCAACGTCGATAACTTCAAAAAAACATTAACATTGAGAAAAAATTAGCAAAAACATGAAATAAAACATCACTTCCAACAACTAGTACATTGCCAAACGTAACAGCAAATAAAAATCCCAAAATAAGAATAAAACAAAACGAAAATAGCCCTCAAGACACTAGCTTCTCACTTGCAAATGGCAACGTGTTTCATTCAAGAATAAACGGACTGCGATAAAACATGCGAAAAAAGAAAACATGTTGAGAGGCACAATCGGATGGAAGTAATATCTCTCAACATCAATACGCCGTCACCATATCCAACAACTACAGAAGAGCATGTTACTAATAACACCGTAATTATCACAGCAAAGGCAGTCCTTACCATAAATAGACTGCCATAATCACAAATACTATCAATATGAATTATACACCTAAAACAAAAGGATAAGGGCTAGGAAATGTTGCAGCTTACACTGCCAGGCGCAAAAAAACAAGATACAGTTGATGAAATATGTACATAAACACAGGCATCACTAAGAATAGTTTCACCATACCAATGCATATTATATTCATGTAAACCAGTTAGATTTTAAATATCGCTATAAAGACCTAGCAAATAAACCAACGTATTAGGTAGTGAATATAAGCAAATGACTTTATACTCAGCTGCTTGTGGAAAAAAGTCATATTGACCCTTGTGAACAAATGGTATTTATTTTATCAACTCGGAATGGATGAAAAACAAATTTCATCTCAGCGGAAATGATCTCAGATCTCAGAACAAAATGCTGCTACGAATCTCGTCCTATACAGTAATGATTTTTTCAGCTCTCCGCCTTACTGATAATAATTATTTCTCCTATAGGTACACGTCCTGAAATTAAGATAATAGGCGCCTATCGATTGAACCCAGAAGCTTATTTTATCGTCTCAAAAATAATAATAATAATAATATAATAATAATAATAATAATAATAATAATTTTAATAATAATAATAATAACAATAATAATAATAATATAATAATAATAATAATAATAATAATAATAATAATAATAATAATAATAATAATAATGATAATAATAATAATAATAATAATAATAATAATAATAATAATAATAATAATAATAATAATAATAATAATAATAATAATATAATAATAATATACCAGACAGTGGCTCTCATGGCTTCGGATCTTAACTGACTGGAAGTGTTATCATGTACATTGTTTTGTCTTGGTATAAGAAATGGACTATAGGAAATATACTGTTCACTGTGAGTTGTTAGACCATAACTTGCTGAGTATATCCCTTAGTGGCTGACGTTATGTGCATCTCTGATTACAAGATGAATTATTTGGAATTTAGATTATTCACCACTAGATACATGGAGGTTTCGTTGAAGATCCTTAAACAACTGTTATTCGGGAACCTTTTGAACGGGATAGGCTACTCCAAATGTAGAAAATTCTAACTGGGCCCCAATTGCAATGTCATATGCTACTTATCTTGATATGAGACCATCTTCTCACGCACATATGGTTGAGATGCAAGTACCTGGTGTACCGTTGTCAGACAAGTAATCATGATGTTTATACTAGGCCTTATATATTTGATCCCAGGGTAACTTTGATGGCATGTACTGCTCTCTAACTTAATAATAATAATGATGATGATAATAATAATAATAATAATAATAATAATAATAATAATAATAACAGTCTCAATTGTAATAGTAGCGGTAGCAGAACAACAGTAGCAGTAGCAGCAGCAGCAGAAGCAGTAGTAGTAGTAGTAGTAGTAGTAGTAGTAGTAGCAGCAGCAGTGACGACAGCAACAGTGGCAGTAGCAGTAGTAGTAGGGGAGGAGGAGGGGGAAGGGGAGGAACAATAATGATCGTCTCCGTTGTGATGCACGTAAAAGAATTGATCGTAATATAGGTTTCATTGGGACATGAACTCTATATTGAGATATTTCTATATTCTTGCAAAAAAACGGCAAACCTGCTACAGCAAGAGTCACAAATTCCATTTCTGTTATTCTCCTATTGCCCTTCTTAACGACGTAAGGAACTGCAGTGTCTTACCTTCTTTAAAATCATTTACGCGTCTCTAGTGGTTTTGTGTGGCTACAATTTTAATCTTTAAAATTTAGAAAGAGACATCACTCGCCTACTTCAGGTCACACAAATAAAGCACATTTTAATGAGGTTGACGCACTGGTGGAAAAACCTAAATAATTGATCATGAGGAATAAAACAAACGCATCGGAAATTGTCGAACAGTTCAACGCTTCCCAGCTTGATATGAAGAGGTTGTTGTTGATGAGGATGATGATTGTGTTGGTGGTGTAGAATGAGGTGGTTTTGGTGTTGATTATAGTGGTGGAAGTAGTAACGATGATGAAGAGAAAAAGTGACAACGACGAACAGAAGAATTCTCTTTCAATCGTTGATAGATGGTCACACACACGTGCTTTCTAATATTCATATCATTTTAATAATTTTGACCATGTAACCTACTTTATGTATAGTATGAAACGCTATGATTCCCTCAAGGTTTGGGCGCTTGACATATTTGAAAGTCAGAAGAATACGCGAAAATCGGTCAAGATGTTCAAATCCAAGAACGTATAATCGTTCCAATTTGTTTCAAAGTGTTACCTGAAGACTCTGTAAAGAAATACATTGCAGATAAACCATTTAGAGATAAGAGTTTGGAGATATGTGAAAGGTCAAAAAAATAATTTTAAAAGTCATCAAACATTTTTTGTTTTTCTAAAAAGATTACTGTATATGATTGTTTTGAAGAAATATTCTGTACAAAAGTTGATTACTATGGCTATAAAGAAAGATCTGATGTATGTAAGATGTATCATGGTTAATATTACAATTGTTTGTGACAAAGCATTTACATATTTCGATTCAAAGCCAGTAGGCAGAAAAATCTCTTCAAAATAAGAAAAAATAAATGCAATATTCTTCTGCATATATATCTTTTACAATACGATGTAATGAACATTAAGCGTTTCCTAATCAGCGTATTCAAGTTGCGCGCACCTTACAGACATCGGAGATTTTCTCATCATGTGGGCATGTACAATCTGTAAGTGCAAGTATGCATACGTACATACATACAAACACATACACACATACATAAACAAGCATATGCATATCGGTGCATTGTGATGCCACTTATATATATATCACCTAACCATTGGGTCATTGAGCCTACACGCACACACACACACACACACACATATATATATATATATATATATGTGTGTGTGTGTGTGTGGAGGCGCAATGGCCCAATGCTTAGGGCAGTGGACTCGCGGTCGCAGGATCACGGTTTCGATTCCCAGACCGGGCGTTGTGAGTGTTTTTCGAGCGAAAACACCTAAAGCTCTACGAGCCTCGGGCAGGTGTTGGTGGTGATCCCTGCTGTACTCTTTCACCACAACATTCTCTCACTCTAACCCCTGTTCGCTTAGCAAGCGGGGTGGCGTCATTTTAAGGCTAAAAAATGCGAAGCGCATTGTGACAAGCGATGTGTCGCAACATCTGAAAGCCTGGTATGTCACGGTGATCACGGTGATATATATATATATATATATATATATATATATATATATATAAGTGGCATCACAATGCACCAATATACATATGTTTGTTTATGTATGTGTATATGTGTGCGTATGTATGTACGTATGCATACTTGCACTTACAGATTGTACACGCCCACATGATGAAAAAATCTCCGATACCTGTAATATGCGCGCAACATGAATACGCTGATTAGGAAACGCTTACTGTTCATTATATATATATATATATATATATATATATATATATATATATATATATCCACATTCAACCACATTCAAATATTCTTTCTAAGTTATCGTGCTTATTTATCTATGTATATGTGCATATTTTTTGTATATATATATTATATATATATATATATAAAGACAAAGAGAAAGACCAGTTAAAGCCGAAACCCAACGTATTCAATGGCCGTTGTTCTTAATATAAAATTTATATTTTCTCCTTGGTACGAAAAATGATCTAACTGCTCTTCATCCCACACTTTATATATATATATGATCACACAAACACACACACATTCACAAAGCTCAAAAACACACTCACACGTACGCATACACATATATACAATAATATGTTTACGCGCATCTTTGAGTCACGTCTTACCCACATTCTCGTTTAATCACACGTCTTCTCTCTTAAGTTTATGTATGTAGATCTATAGACAAACTGACAGACAGACAGATACATAGATAGATTGATATTCATATATACACACATAATACATATATTTCCATCATCATACACGTAACTCCTGGGATCCGTTGGAGAAATATTATTCCTTTGTAGAATGATAAGGATCACATCAGGTAGTACGAACAACAGTACTAGTATTTACTGTACTAACGATGACAAAAATTATAACTAAACTCCAATAAACTAATGCGTTCTATATAAATATACACAAAATTCTTATCCATATTTGAGGATGTTAATTACGAGACGAAAATTGAAAGAGTAAAGCGTGTAATATTAAGAGGTTAGGGGCTGTATGATTATAATGCCATAAGTGTGTTGCTCTCTGTTTTGTTAACTGATTAAAGAACCAGATACTTTCAAATTCACCAAAACAAAACAGAAACACATGACATTTAAGTAATATATACGTGTTTTTGCGTGTTTTTTTTATACACACACACACACGAACACATACATCCATACAATCAGACATACATCCATATATATGCGAGTAAATGATTATATATGAGAGGGCACCCAAAAGAAACCAGAATTTGGAATATTTATTTACTTAGTTTTACATCTTTACACATTTATCGCCTTCAAAAGTGTTTTCCATTTGAAGCGTTACATAGGTCCAGAGGCATTTTTCTACCATTTGGAGCATGATTGATCTCTTGCAAATTGATGCATTTGAACGATTCCATCGTTATTTCATGTCTTCGTAATCTGCATATTATTTTGTCCGAAAAAAGTTGCGGATTAACTTTCAACTGTTCTTTCAGTTCACAACACGCATTTATTCGTGACTTCATTTGATCTTGCGTGGGAAAGAGAGGCAAAGGTTTTGTTGCAACTATTTTCATTTGCAATTATCGTTCAAAATTCGTTGGCAGCAGATCCAGGATAACCCAGTCGTATCCACAACTCTGTCAAAATTTTGGTGACGATCCACCAAAATCAGCTCATGATTTTCATTAGGTTTCCATTTGTTCTGAATGTGATAAGTGAGAAGTGACAATTCCTAAAGCGTGGAAACCACTCGTATATTTGTGTTTTGCTCAAGGCAGCGCCTTCTATGCTATTTAATGTATGACAACTTTTTCGACCGCCGTTTTCCCCCGCAGAAACATAACTTCACGAGAGCACGCTATAACCTCATTTCAGCCATCCCAAAAATCGACGAAGCAAAGGTGCACCACGAGGCAGTAGAACTACACTCAACTTCACTGGTCAGTATATGATGCTTGAGGGAGGCATCAATTGGTTTCTAGCGGCGGAATACTGAATTACAACGGGTTTGTCCCACAGAGTACGTTTCCGTTTATTTCGGGTATTACTCGTAGGTAAGTAGATATAGTCGTAAGCAGATACAGTAAGTATGTCTGATGTGTATATATATATATATATATATATATATATATATACATCTACAGATATCCTGATGCATACATACAATCCTATCTACATATATACATTTACGTTCCTCTGTAGACAAAATATTGCATCTTTAATATATTTGACAGTCACAGTCTAAGTGAAAGCAGTACTTGAATTCAACGTCCAACATATATATAAGTAGAGCAATCAATTATAAGATATTAAAATATCTTTTGTAAAAAATGTCACTTTCCTTGTTGTCACAGATATCTCTAGTACTATTATCAATCATTATTCTCCGAGAATTAGATTATCTAATAACTTTTCCTAGTCACGCTATGTTTTTATTCATATTCACTGAATATGTGTAAAAGAAATGTCTTCCATATTTACACATACAAATCAATATATAAACTCACACAAGCATACACACAACACACTGTATATGTATGAGAGTCAATATGTGTGTATATGTGTGTTTACATGTATGCATACCCCCATGTATGCATGTATATATATATATATATATATATATATATATATATATATATATATATATATATATATACAGAGACTCAGACAGACAGGCAGTGAGATTAAGATAAAGAGAGAGATATATCGATAGAGAGATAGATACATACTTACAGGATCGTATTAAATATTTGGAGTAACTTTCTGGGCTTTCGGCACACGTATGTCCATGCAATTATAAAATTTATCCTGGAGCCTTAACTTCTCTTGATGGATAGTCGCACCGGACAGATTGGATGCTTTGTGAGAAAGGGAAGATCTCCCAAAAGTAACTAGAATTCCTCTGTATTATTTGTATGCAATATTCAATTGAGTTCACTTACACAAAAACCCTGGGTATTAGGCTTAGAAGTGTTACCTGTTATATAATCAGACAACTCCCGTTGCGCAAGCCTATGGCGTGCTTGTAGAGAGAAATGACGAAAACGTGCATACAAGTGAAAGAAAGAGATCGATAGGGAGAGAGAGAGGTGGATGAGGAGGGAAAGCTAAATAGTGATAGGCATAGAGATTGAGGCAAAAGAATGAGGAAACCAAATTTTGCATCGTGAAATATTGAAGATTTTGTTAAAAAGTCATACATGCCAAGACAATGCCCGTACAATTTTTTATGAGGATCTAATAGACTGATATATATATATATATATATATATATATATATATATATATATATATATATATATACATATATCGGAGTCTGTGTGCGTATGTGTATGCGTACACACGTACGTACAAATATATATTACAGAATACAATAAAAACAGACATATTGTTTTTCTATTGACCTAACATTCCCCTCTAAAATATTCTCATTAAGTCTCGCTTCTTCTTTTTATCTATTTCAAGAAACACTTTACTTCGAAATAAAATAAGCAACATAAGCTTAATATCTGAATAATTACACCGCTTCAGCAGATTACAAATCTAATAAGTAAATTCTAGTACAACACGGTCTCATAAACTCGGCATGCATTTACAACAAGGAGCAAAAATTACAGTAAATACCAGAAACTACAAATTTCCTTTGTTAAGGTTATCTCTATAGAAATTATTGCCAGTACTGGGCATCCCAGATACGAAATGTAGTAACAAAAATCATTGCTGGCAATAATCTCTGTAGAGTATCTTTTAAGATAACTTTAACATGTGATGCAAAGAGAACTGCTAACCGTTAAATATATTTATATTATATCATGCCTTCTTCGCGAAATACCGTGTCTCTACAATACAAATTACAAGGTTTTAAGAAAAGGATAGGGGAAAATATTTTCATGGTGTATAAAAATATGCATATTTGAGATGTCACTCATGTTGTAACACTATGCCTAAATCAACAAGTAAACAAGTCGCACAAGAAAACACGTAACATAGCCACGAAATTAGCAAGCGTGACAGTAGAAGTTTGACCGCAACTAGACAAAGTTAAACGCTCTACGATCCAATGTTCTGAAGCGAAAGTCGCTACAGAAATTCGACCAGTAAATAGAAATAACTGGAATGCCATTTCTACATTAATACTGAGATATATTCCTCAACAACTGCAGGTGACCGATAAATTAAAATAAATATCTCAAATAAGACGATAAAAATAAAGCACAATCGGATCTCGAGGCGCTGGATACACTCTGAGTGTCAGCTTCAAGATGGAAAATACATAGACATACACATATATGTGTGAGCGTTTATATCCCTGCCTGTGTATTTGTGTGTGTCTACTTATATGTTTATGTATGGACACACAGAAATGTGTATACATATACACATACATACATACATACATACATACATACATACATACATACATACATACATACATACATACATACATACATACATACATACATACATGAAACTAGTCCGTTCTTCTGCTTGAGAGAGAAGCACTGAACGAACCAAAAAATATTGCTGATGTCTACTTTAATATGACTGTCTTGTAAGAGACGATAATACTGACATTTAGCTTCAGGGAGACATCTCCTCTAGCTAGTTTATTCAATGTACTTTTCCACCCAATATTTATTGCAAGCGACATATAATTTCTAGCAAACTAGCTTCAAGACTACCAGACTACGTGGTTTCTATGTGTATTGGATCTCGTCAGTGTTGGGTACACGCTACCTGGCATAGTAGCTGTTTACGTCGCTTGCAATAGATGGAAAACACGTTGTCACACAATCACTGATTTTTGTACCTAGGAAACCAATCCATTATAAAATATCTGTTCGGTATATAAGTACTATACGAACCAAACATCATTTGTTATGAAAATTATATGTGGCTGTTCTCTACGAGAAGGCGATGTTGCCATTTAACACCAGGAAGACGTTTTTACACAGCAGGAATTAGTTTAGAACGACGTAAATTTTGACTTCATATTTCAAACAATTATCGTTTAAATGTAGTTAACTCAATGAGTGCATCTCTGAAAGATATATGCATACCTTTCATACTGCAATCGCTTTAGTTTCAACGCGCAATCTGAGATCAAGACACTTGCTATGCAGTACACCATCGTAAAAAGTAAAACCTGCCATTAAATTACTACCGTTTCCATTATTTATTAAAAATGTATTAGCAATATTATTTTTGTTAATTTATGCATCATACAAATATTGTTCTGCTAAATTTTGATTAATTTTATTTCATTACATATTCCATTCGGACTCCTCTAATAAGTTTATGTTTATTTGATGTCAGCCAATATTTCATCTTAAATAAACACTTCCTCTTTTTTTGCGTTGTTGTTTGGCAAAGTACTTTTATCGAATGTTAATAATAGCCAACTATTATAGCTTTGGTTATCGGTTTCCTTTTTCATGTTCAAATTCTTATTTAAAAAACAAAGGTATGTAATGCGCGGATGGTTTAAAATTTCACCAAAAGTCTATAGCATTTTAAAATTGTTCTGAAGACGATATCTTCTGTAAATGTTCTTTGTTAATTTTTTAAAATTTTACTTTCGCTTTCAATTTGCGCATGGCTGTTTTGAAATAAATCGTACTGTAGAAGTTCACGCGATGCCTGTCAATAACTGAGAAATATATGCACTACAAACACACACAGATGTACACACAGGAAGACAGAAATAATTACCTACACTCGTATATATGCATAGGCGCACCATTTTACTACTTCACGAGATTGTCACAATCAAGAGAAACTTACATCCAAGTGCGTCGCATACACGCAGAAAACAGAAATATATGCAAGTAGATATGCTAACACAATCGATCAGACATATGTACATTCACACAACACGTACACTAGGTCATTCATAATTGATTGCTTCATTAATAAATCAAACATGAAACAACTTCAAAAGAATTTTGCAAAATCATTCTCTTCAGTACCTAGTTTGGTTTAAAATTTGGGCAGTAATCGGTAACACGTGCCATCAAGAAAATCAAGATCGCCCTTGAATTCTACTAAGTCAAAGTTGCATCGTTAAACTGCATGAAGGTATCGAAACGATATAAGGTTAAGGAACCGCATAAAACTCAACATTATAATCGAGAAGAGATTAACGAGTATTGTACATTGTTTACATTATTTACATTTTAAGGATATTTGTCCTCTTCTTGCTTGTTGTTAACGCAACGTTTCGGCTGATATACCATCCAGCCTTCATCAGGTGTCTTGGGGAAATTTCGAAAGTTCTTCTTTCTAAGATATTTTTCGATGATATTATTGCTATTATTATTATTATTATTATTATTATTATTATTATTATTATTATTATTATTACTATTGTTGTTGTTGTTTTTGTTATTATTATTATTATTATTATTATTATTATTATTATTATTATTATTATTATATTATTATTATTATTATTATCGAAATCGGAATCTTGGGGTTTTGTAGTCTCCGCTCTTAACCACTACGCCATATGCCAGTGGGCAAGTACGGAGTGAATTTTATGGCTTACAAATCTGATATTTTTCTATCCATCCTTAATACTGGTTCCCATATGCTGTTCATATCTGCACTCGGTCTGCTAAGGAGGTTGTTGTGTCCTAGCATATGTGCTGCTTAGTTTTCATATTTTCCAGTTGTGTTCTCTGTCTACTATTTTAACTTCATCACACAGGGGGGGGTCTCCATCTTTCCATATATGATCAGCTATACTCGATTTATCAATATCTCTCCGTGTCACAGTTTGCGAGGTTCGTCTACCCTTATTTTGAGGGGGCGGTATGTTTCACCTTTGTATAACCTACCACAGCTGGATGGGACGGAGTACACGCAGTTCCTAGGAATATTCTCTTCTATTGGTGGTTTTATTTGAAGGAGATATTTGAGAAGTGTTGTAGTAATTTTGAATACTGTCCGATGTCATATGGGCTGCATATCTTTTAGATCTTTTCGGAGAGGCCTGTAACCTAGGGTAGACAGACTGTGGACAGTTTATCCGTTTCATCCCCTCTTTTCTTTTTAATTGGAGTGGAGAGTATGCTTTTGGGGTAGTTGTTGCCTAATAGATTGTTACTGAGCTTGATCATCTCTTCGTGGTGGGTATCACGATCGCTACTTGTATTCATTGCTCGATGTTTTAGGCAATGAGCATTCCCTCTCTTTACACTGCATGGATGGTGGGAGATGAAGTTAAGCTATCCTCCAGTGAAGGTCGGCTAGCGGTATATGCATGTCCTGAATCCATAAGTGGTGCGTGTTATTAATACGCACCACGTATTAATACTTTTTTTCCCATTATGAAATGCATGGATGGGTTTATCGAGTTCACATGATCTAACAGCACTTGGACATCTTCCTGGTGGAACCAGAGTATAAAGGTGTCATCAACATATCGGAACCATAGTGTTGGTTTTTTGTGGTGTTGAGGCTAAAGCCAAATTCTCAAAGTATTTCATGAATATATTGGCTGTTATCGGTGATAATGGCGAACCCATAACTAAATCATATTCTTGTCGATATATATCAGTGTCCATACTGAAGTAGGTAGTTTCTACACAGAAGGACAACTTTTCCATCAAGTTTCTTATTGATATACTAATGCGTTCTCTAGATGGGTGCCTGTCAGTAGTTTTCTTCGATAGTACTTCACCAGTTGGGACTTTGTTGAACAACTTATCACATCTAGACTCACCATCTGGTTGAATTCAATGGGGGTATCCTTGATCAATTCTGTGAAGTGGGTGGAATTATTCACGTACGATGTTGTCTTCCCTGCCAATGGACTGATTATATCCACAAGGAAGCGACTCAGTAGAGGATATGCTGAACTTCTACACCTCACTATATGTCCACTAAGGAAGACCGAACATGTGTGGTAGTTTACTGTAGTGCTGAATCACTTGTTTGTAATTCATTGGTGTAAATTGATCCTTGTTCTTAATCATGATCTGTGACAACTTCCTCGCTGTTTTCAAAGTAGAGTCTTTCTTTACTTTGCTGTAGCTACCATCACTTATAAGACTTGCCAACTTTTCCTAGTAGTCAGACATGTTTATCACCAATGCAGCATTTCCCTTGTCTGCTGGGATGAAGAAAAATGGCCGTCAATTGTAAATAATGTAAAGAATGTACATAATTCCTCATCTCTTAAATATAGAACTGAACGAATTTTGCATTCCATACGCGATAATAGATTCAGTAGTGATCCAATACACAAAACATTAAGCACACCAAATATTATTAGCGATAACATCACCCGAAAGTACCCGAAGATCAATTCACCACTCTGTTATAGTAGCATTTCCAGTGTCGATTGGCAACTTTCTAGCTATTATTGTATTCATTAAATTTTAACATGTACGAATTGCAAAACTGTAAACTGTGGCAAAGCGGGTTCACAGTGTACGGTCAATATTTACTTCATTTTAAACTGATAAAACCAGGTGTATTTTAGCACAACAAGCATACACCACAACGATTAGTGATATCTAATAGTTATATTAAGCAGTAATACTCCGAATCTATAAATCAATATGTGTCCATAGTTCTTTTAAGAATAATTGGTTCTATGATTCTCCGTCAGATACATTCTGGCTTTAAAAAATGGTACCTCCGTAATATAGCAGTAATTTCTGTCTTTAGAGTAAAGTTGATAATCATCTTACATTTCTCACTTGGTGAGGCACCCATATGTAAATAAGCACTTTACATTGGTAAGAGATTACGGACGTGATAGACGAGAAATCATGGAAGTATAGAGTATTCGCATGTTTTCAGAGATTTTAATGGCACACAATGAGGTCGCTTACGATAATGTAGTATATTTATATACTTTTATCATACAGCGTCACTGCCGCCAGCAATATTTCTATGAAGTTGCTGCAAAAATGGAAAACATCCCTTTAACTTAATATGTCGAATGACACATGCTGATAAAGTTTTAAACTATACGTATGCGGTACAGTGGTCAACTGGTGGATTTACTTCTTATATATTCTTTCAATAACCCTAAAAAATGCTTTCATCTAGGCAATTTGTTGCTTCCTGTGAATATTGTAAACATAACGCCAATGCCACAGCTTGCTTATCAATACCATTTTTTCTTAATTCCATTGATGTCTGAAACTGCAGATTATCATATATGCATACACATGTAGTATATAATTATACATACATACGTGTGTGTATAATGTGTGCATACGTATATACATAAATATATATACATATGTATATATATATATGTGTGTATATATATATATATAAATGTATATATACACATATATATACATATATTTATATATATAAATATATATAAATGTATATATATATACATGTAATATATAATTTTACATACATACTTGTGAGCGTAATGTGTGCATACGTATATATACATATGTATGTGTGTGTATGCATATATAAATATATATAACTATATATATATATATATATAATATATATATATATACATACATTTATATATATGTACATGTAATATATAGTTATGCATACATACGTGCGTGTCAATGTGTATATACGTATATATATAATATATATATATATATATATATATATATATATTATATATATATATATATATATATATATATATTATATATATATATATATACCTATATACAGAGAGATTGATGGAGATAAGTAGAGTGGTATGTACTTCTATACGCATACATATGTTTTTGAAACTTTTATGTATACCTGTAATAAATTTCGAAAATAGTTTCTCATATAATTTCAATTTAGCAGCTATATCATCCTTATATACTTATAACGTATTATAGATTTGCATAAAATGAAACTAATTTTCTGCTTCAATTAGTAAATTGTGAAATTCGTTGATTCAGATGTATGCATGTGAAAGTAGATACTTTTTTGCCTTTGGAAAGATAGCCAATTTCTAATATTTATAAATATAAGATTATATAAAACAAATATGTTTGAAGTGAGTGTATTACACAATTCTCATGTTTGTGCAAGAAATTGAGTAATATTTTTATCGTATAATGTGCTGTTTGTGTAGTGGTTTTCAGAGAAACAAACTTGAGTTACCAATAAAGAAAATATTCGATTTTGTAATCTGGAAAAATATACATAAAACAATTATATCTGATTCAACTTGAATATTTATTGCAATTTAGGAATATGAAGATGGAAATGTTTCTACGAATAACTTATTCCCCCGTACACTCTCCTGGCGAACAAAAAAGATGCAGCCTGCATATGGCTTTCATGCCACTCTCTTGCAATCTGTTATATTGCAAATAGAATGTTTCGCGAACGAAACCGCCGAAAGAACTGTGTGAGCAATCTGTTAATTCGATATATCATTGCTTGCATGTGAAGACTGACTTTGCTTGAATTCAGTTTGCGTAGAGATGGATCCAACAGTCGATTCTCATCAACAGGAAATTAAAATCAGTTGGAAAAGAAAAAAAGATCGGAAATACAAGTATGTATCGCAAAATACAAGCGTTTGTTTCGAATATTGGGAAGATTAAGTAGAAGACTGAGATATGCTTTACAACACTCTGGAAGAAACGCGACAAAAAGTGCATGGATCGTAACCAACTCGGCATATATATATACACAAAAAAAGCAACAAGAATGGATTAGATTTTCAGTACAATTGTTTCATACGAAGAACAGATTTATTTAAAGCTGCAAATATTGCAGCAAATACAAGTGTGCCGTATTCATCAGCCAAAACAAATGAGTTTTCCAAACATCCTAGGGAGTGAGGCTACACTCATGAAACATCGAAGAGAGTTCTATGAAAAGCAAAGTTAGGTTGTAAGCAGACTTAAAATGTTTTCTAATGATGCACAGTTTTATTAAAGGTTTTTCAAAAGATTGTTATCTTCTCAGAATGGGCTAATGTCCAGAACTAGTTTGAATTAAAACCGTGTTTCGTGGTCTGCCACCATAACAGCTCCTTTATAGGATC
Source organism: Octopus sinensis (assembly GCF_006345805.1). NCBI lineage: Eukaryota > Metazoa > Mollusca > Cephalopoda > Octopoda > Octopodidae > Octopus > Octopus sinensis. Next base: position 4,084,790 of record NC_042997.1, on the reverse strand, counting down.
CAGTTAGCTCAAGACATCATCAGGAGGAACCACGTCCAGTTTCAGCCCCTACTCCTCAACCGTTTTGACGGTGTCTTCAGCTCTGCTACTGGGTGCATGTCTTCGTTCTTCTTCTATCTTCTGTTCCCTGGCCTCTTCGATGTATCGTCAGCGAGTGTCAGCCGGTGACTGACTGTCTTGTCAAATTTTTTTCCCTTTAGATACCTACCGCAAAAGCTCCAGCAGGCAGCCCCAGCAAGTTGTCATGTGACACTGTCTCAACTTAACTGACTAGTGAAGGCGCGTAGTTTTAGCCCGCGCTTTTTATAAACGACCGTCACCTTTCAGACAGGCCCAGCAAGTTGTCACGTGACACAGTCTCACCATAACAGACAAGTGAAGGCACGTAGTTTTTGCCCGCGCTTTTTCTAAACGACCGTCACCTGTCAGTCAGCTTTTCTCACCTAATGATGTTATTTCCCGTCGGCGTGTTTATGACTTTCAAGACATTTTCGGTCTTCCCGCTTCAGCCATATATAGAAGCTGACTTTTTCGACCGCTTTCTGTACTCTCCTTATTAGTTTACGCAGCTTGGAGCTAGAAAAAAAAATTTTCTTTTGAAAAACGTTGTAATTTTCTTTTCAATGAAGCCTGTAGCCCCCACTGCCAGGTGATAATATTCGACATTCCATCCCTGTTCTCTGCATTCTTTGATTAGCTTTTCATACCTCTTCTCCTTTCGTTCCTCTGCCTTGCCGATGTTCTCTTCCCAAGGTACTGTCAGTTCTAGTAAAATTCCCATTCTCCGGTCTCTGTTCCATAGAACTAAATCCGGTATTTTTATTGTTTTTATTAGTGGCAATATTACTTGTCTTTTCAAGTCCGTGGCCACCTCCAAGTATCCCTTCCATATTTCGTCTATCTCGTATACTTTACTTGTAGGCCTGGTTTTATAACATTTTCCCTCCTTGTGGAAGTCTACTTTCCTGCGCTTTTCAACTTTTGGGTACCCTCCCCTATTGTATCTCTCGATCTTATCCTTGAATGCTGTGCCGAGGACTTGATTATGCCGCCATGTATACCTTTCAAGTGCTAGTCTGCAACTTGACAGAACATGTCTAACCGTCCGCTTTCTCTCCGTAACTACACTCATCGGTTGTTTTTATGTTCCACGGGTTAAGTTCGCCGGTGAGGGTAGAAGGTCGAAGGTAGACTTGATCAGGAAGGATGTTCTTGCTTGTTCCCAAGCCCAAAGTTCCTTCCATGATATTCTGCGGTTGATCACATATTCCTCCCATCTCAGGCACTGTCCCTGTTGACTGCAATGCACCAAATGTACATTTACCTGTCTTCTTCCTCCTTTCTCACTTCGTACACCACTACCTCTTTAATTTCTTTTATACTACTCTTGCAAAATGGCCTGAAGTTATGAGACCCTAGGCCGGTTCTAGCTTCTTGCGTCGCTCCGACTATATCGGCATGTCTTAGTTTTCCGATCGCCCTGTTCACTGCCTCTTCCGCCTTCCATTTCCTCCCGGTTCGTACCTTTGGAGGGTTTTACCCGGATGCTCTGATCTTTTGAATACCTTAGCATCATTACTGTCCTTGCATTTCCTGCCTTATATTCTTTGGCGATTGATGTTATTGGTTGTTGCAGCACGGGCTTTCAATATAGTGCAGTTGTATTCAGTGGTTTCGGCAGACCGAGCCATTTTCTGATAAACACACTGCATCTTTGCTCCATCCTTTCTACTCTACCTGAGGCTATTTCGTACATTTGCAATGGCCACATTATTCTTGGGTATCAATCCGTCGAGCGGCCAACTTCTGCTTCTGATCCAAGGTATCCGTAGTCGTAGTATCGACATCAATCTATATATGCATGTGTGTCTAGGTGAGTGAGGGTGTGTGAGTTTCAGAGAGATAGATAGTTCATTCTGCTTCGATGTATAAGGGAGTTGTACAAACGACTTGCGAAATATTTCATTACGATTGAAATATGTATTTTACCTGCAGATTACATAGACACGTATTTCTTAGCACTCTTCAGAAATAGAAGAATGGTACATGCCACAGCTAGTGACATGAAATTTCATTATAATAATAAGTTCGTTACAATCCGATGGATATCTAAGCTATATATAGTTACCCAGCTTTACTCAAAATACTACAATCACAGCAATACTATCGTAATAGGAGATACCACTGATGCTTTGCTCTCAGATCTTTGTTTAGAAGGCTCTGCCCATATTTTGCACATAAAAAGTTTGTAGGGTTCGTCTTAACCGAAGGGGTCCTTTTCTACTAAACTTTTTTCTTGGGCGTTTCTTTCGCGAGCCAAAGGACCTGATTCATGCTTTGACATCTAATAATGTTATGAACAATCTGTCGTTCATAGTGTAACACTATGTAGGATTATTTGTCTGCAACGGCTTTACTAAATGTACTATCAGTGTAATATCAAGAATTACGTATATGTATAATACTTACAGATGACTTGTAAAATATTTCCCCAGGGAAAATATGCGAACTAATTTATAAATGATGCCATAACAAATAAAATAATCGAAATCGAATTATGAAGGAACTTTCACAAGGAGAAAGCGAAATATCTCACACTCGGCAAATTGATATATTTCAATTGTACGTCACGTATAGCAACATTTAATAAACATACACAATATTAGCAGTTGGAAACAACCAATAACTCTTAAATGACAGTTATAAAGAACCGAATATACATAGGAATGGAAACAAAACATGCATATAGTAAAATATGGCGATTCTTTTTCTAGAACTTGTGATTTCATTGAACAGGCTATAAATTTAAAAAGTGACTGGAAAAAATAAAATTTCCGAGTTAACGAAGATGTGAATTGCAAAGCAAAAAACATGTATCTCATTCACTGCATTACATGAACACAATGGAAGAAAAACTATGTCGATCAAGCAGGAGCGCAATAATGGAATGCGTCAGGATTATTAAATAACATAACAGGACCCCTCTTGTACATATCATGTTTCTGAAAATTTATATTTCTATACAAATTAGAAATTCATACATAATTCCCTATTTCGCAAGAAAGAAATAAAAGAAAAAATAACAATGCCAAAACAAAGTATTCTTTATACATTTTTATTCATATTGTAGATATCATATACTGAGAAGTGCTAAGACATGTATTTTCATCTATCTATCTATCTATCTATCTATCTATCTATCTATCTATCTATCTATCTATCTATCTATCTATCTATATATCTCTCTCTCTCTCTCTCTCTCTATATATATATATATATATATATATATATATATATATATATATATAATTGAAAACAACGGCATCAACAAGAAGGGGGACGGTTGGATATCTATTTTTTAATCGCTAAAAGTATTTCCAGAAAACGTAGTTCTCCACGAATGCCGGTAATTGATTATGCACCTGCTTCCGTTCATTATGAGATCTAGTCCTGTTACCTCTGGCGATATGGAAACACTGTCTCCATAAGTTCGAAATTTCAAATTTACGGACACAATAGTTACATATCACCTGAGGAAACACTAGATCTTATATTGAAGGCAAAATGTACCATAGTCAAGTATCTCCCACCTGGAGATCTACGTTGCGTGGAAGCAATTTTAGTGATTAAAATTAAACATTCAACTTTACCCGTTCTTCGCCACTCCATATTTTCAATTATATATTTACACACGACAGGTGCGCAAACACAAAACTGGAAGTGCTTATAATACTACTACTGGATAGCACAGCGTAAATCTGAATGTGGCCGAGATTTAAAATGTAATCTACTCTAGTGGCAGTGTGGAAAGTAGCTAGCTTACCAACCACATGGTTCCGGGTTCAGTCCTACTGTGTGACACCTTGGGCAAGTGGCTTCTACTATAGCCTCGGGCCGACCAAAGCCTTGTGAGTGGATTTGGTAGATGGAAGCTAAAAGAAGACCGTCGTATGTATATATATATATATATATATATATAAGTAGACAAATGAATTATCTTATTACGGATAATTCGAAAGATAACCGATACCTGGGTAGCAAACTCACAGTTGGAGAATTAAGTTCCTGGATTTTCCTGAAGAGAAAGCTGGATAATGGACTCCTTAATCACTCGGAATTGGGACTTTGCAGACATCGAAACATATGTCGAAAATAAAATAAAGGAATTTTGTTAAATCTTCGTTCAGCTCCATTCTTTCCTATACTTTATATATATATATATATGTACGTATGTATGTGTGTATATGTTTATGTGTCTGTGTTTGTCCCCCAACATCACTTGACAACCGATGCTAGTGTGTTTATGTCCCCGTAACTTAGCGGATCGTTAAAAGGGACCGTTAGAATAAGTAATAGGCTTACAAAGAATAAGTCCTGCTGTCGATTTGCTCGAAAAAAGGTGGTGCTCCAGCATGGCCGCTGTCAAATGAGTGAAATAAGTAAAAGTATATATGCGCCCGCGCGTGTATGTGAATGTGTCTTCTATATACGACAATATACAAACTCACATACACTCACTTGCACATTCTCTTACAAATATATTAAATTTAAATTTGAAATGTATTGTTTTGCCGAGTTTTACAAGGTGTCTTCTCTTTATTCATATAGGAATTGTTGTAAGGAACTCTGGATGTTTCCGAGCGAAACAATGGTCTTTATTTTATTTTATTTCTTGTTTTTTTGCTGTACACGCACACACATACATACGCACATGTATATATATATATATATATATATATATATATATATATATATATATATATATATTATATAAAAGGGCTTAGTAAAATAAATTACTTTGCCGCATACTGAACTCATTAGAAATAGCAGCTAAAAAACTTTTTTAAAGCTATTTCTAATACTTAAAGAAAATCTCTCTCATATATAGTGTTTGCTTAATTCAACTCACAAAAGTTTGGGGGTAAGGACATCGAAAAATCAATGCTAAGGTTATTTGAGAACGTACGTTTCAAGATTAGTCAAAAACAACACTTCTATCATCAGCTCAGAAATTCCTTGGTTTGGATTTGGAAACACTGAAAATAAGAACATACCCTTTCGAAGATCTGCTCGTAACTAACAGTGCCAGCAAATTCAAATAAGCAAGCGAAGAATCTCTGTTCTCCCCTTTCCACCAGCGTGGGTTAAAATCATCAAACACTATGCTTATTTCGGTAAAATCCGAAGCATTAATCAGAGGGAGATTAATTATAATTTCAACAATTGAGGGCAAAATTAATTAATTATTAATCAATTTCACCAAGTGTTCAGTATGCAAAGGGACCATTCAAGGCGAATTCAAATTATTACATTATATAAAAGGGCTTAGTAAAATAAATTACTTTGCCGCATACTGAACTCATTAGAAATAGCAGCTAAAAAACAATTGTTGAAATTATATATATATATATATATATATATATATATATATATATATATATATACATATATGTCAACTGTTACTACTGGCTATATATAATCTACGATAGACATAATATAATATTGAAATGGGACAGTATTTATGAATGAAATATCATAATATACAAATTCTAAACTTTTCAAATGTTGTGCTGCCCTGAATTATACGCGGTAATTGAATTATACAATTTTTTTTTTCTGATAGTGATTTTTATGCGATTTACGAAAACCGTTTCACAGCTTTGCTCTGAAAATTAACTTAACTTTCTGCATTACATACGATACTTGCGGATAATATTACGAAGTAAACAGAAAGTGATAGAATACACGTTTGTAATATTGCATAGAATAATCTAGTACAATATTTTTCTTCATTTATATTGCACCTGCCTTTTCAAAGAACGTTTCGCACTAATATATGATTTGCTTTCGAAATTTCTGTCGACGAAAGAGAAACCGAATTGAAATAGGATTCAAATTGGTACGGCTTGAGGATTAATGGAAATAACTCACTTTCAATTTTTTACAGCCTACTAAAGAAAAAAAGTTCATTTCTTGTGTGATTGCTTGATTGCGACATATTGAAACATGCTGTTTCTATGTTTCACAACTTATAGTAGTCAGTTAATGCATGCAGTAGAGGGGTTTCCTTTTCTGCAATGGATACAAATATGTAACAAGTATGCAATAGTCGTAGTTCCTACGCTAAGTCTTATTCAGTGAGCTCAAGTGAAGTAAAAGATCACGGAGTTGCCCACTTCGAAGATACGAAGACCAACTTGAAGCAATACTGAAAGCCTTAGGAATGGGGCTTAAATTGTTTGGAACACAGATCCTAGAGCTACCAAGTGGCAGTGTTCATTTACTGTAGAAATATAAAAAATCGAAGCCACTAACAGAGAAAAGGAAGAAATCAAGTGACATGAGAGAAAGGCTTGAGAAAGTCAACGCTACTCCGACACCACAATTGCAATGCATTTAATGCAAGAATTGGTCTAAAGAGTCGTCAAGCGCTCCACCATAAAGGAAGCTTTCAGCAAAGAAGAAAGTTTTCTCGGATTTCCAGATAAATTCGACGGGAACGACGATATAAATATAGGGACGTTGTGTCTGTTATTGGTGTAGACGTCGGTTATGATAAAGATGATGCTTATGTTGAACACACTATAAAAACATATTGTTAGTTTCAGGCAATTAATCACAAACTGAAAGAACAATGCATGTTCAGGAATATTAATCTCTGAGTGACGACGAAGCTGGTACGATACATATATTGCACATTCAGAATATATTGCAATGTGTTCGCTCATAATGATGAGGATTACTGCGCTAATGTTAATAGCAGCGAGTACGGTTCTGATTGAGGCCAAGATATTATTGCATAAATTCCTCTATGGTTGATAATTACTCTTATTTTCATGAAGATAAATGATCCGTATAAATTTAGGACATGAAAACTGATTTCATAAACTACTTAAATCGTATATTTTTTTATTACCTTTCTACTATCTCCCACTATTCCTGATCGTTCTATCATCGAACGTGTGCTCGTTTATTTGTGAAATATCATTGATCAACTTAAATCAAATGACGCTAACTGAAAGATATTACACACTACTTCAGTACTTCAAGTTTTTAAGATGATAGAGTATGATGTTCGCGGTGTTTCAGATAGGTTAGATAATTGCGCAGTGACGCTTTATTTATTTCAAATGTAGATATGAATATTATACGACTGAAACATGCTGCATTATCGGAAGAAATCACAATATCCGTTTCAAAATTTATAGTTTTTTAAACGCACGGAAACCAGGCATCAATTGACCTATGGATTTATATTGATAATCATTTGTATTATGAAATACAGGCGTGTTATCAGCAATCTATTTAATCAGATATCTTCGTCAATATTTCTGTCTCTTCCCCAATTCTTCAATTCTTAAGCTATGCGCGAAGACAGTATTTCATAAGCAATAATAAATAAAGCTATTTTAAAATATATTTAGAGAATTTCGTCTAACATTGTACAGCATGTAGCTGTTTGTAAGTTTATCAGAAAATCAGAGCCGATTTTATTTTATTTCATGCGCATCAGTCATCATACCTTACTTGCAGCATTGTTTCACAACCCAAATTTCAAAAAAGAGGATGACAGAAAAGATCTGACAGTTGCTAATAGCATTCCTGCTTTTAGTTTTGCAATTCTCCCCTGCAACTCTTGAACAGTATATATTGCAGTAATGTTTCGAACTAAAATGAAAGAACTACATATAAATACGATAGAAACCAGATAAATTGGAGTCCAGATAAATATGCTGGATAATATTTTAAATAAAATATATCTGATTGAGACAATTTCAAAGTGAAAGTAATGAAGGTATTGAATTACGACTGTTTGCTGGTGGGAATAAACCATGTTCTCGCATGCAAGTAAAATATTGACAATTATTGAAGTGATTAATTCGAAAGTATCACATATAAAATGGATATGAAACTAAACAAATATACACTTAGTATAGGTGAGCAAATGTGTATTATATAGAACAGGTGCAACGCACCTCCACCCACCGTGCTGTATCAGTAATGTGTTGTGTTGAGGTTCATGAATACCTGTACGATGAAAAATAAATTCTTTTGATGGATGTAAAAAAGTGTTTATATATCCATGCTTAATTTTAGTACATCCTTTCTGTTATTCTAAATAAAAATATAGAAACTTATATTATGTTAATTTTTTATATGAAATTATCCAATATTAATTGAATTACAACTGTGTTTCAAATATAATGTATTCAAACAATAACTGCACATGATTAGACCAGCTGCACTCTAACAGAACCTTATCAAATATTATTGAGATTTCAATCATCGACTTAATATTCATAATAACTGAAACTGTTGATGAGTCGGAAGTGTTTTTAGATTTTGTCGTTCATCCCAAACATACCAGATGTCGTAATAAAATACCACACGCCGACTCATAAATTTGATATGTATATCTGTGTGCGTGAGCGATTATTTATCAGAGAGTTTAATGAAAGAGAGTCAGATGATGGGTTGATGTATGTTTATATATATATATACATATCTATATCTATCTATCTATATATATGTATATATATATATATATATATATATATATATATATATATATATATATATATATATATATATATATATATATACATACATGCAGGTGTGTCATTGTCGAGTCGGATGTCTCGAAATTGTTCTGCGAACCGGTCAGCCAAACGGCGTCCTGTTTGCCCGATGTATAGAGAAGGACAGAGAGATCAGGAGATGAAGTAGACGACATTTTTGGAAGTGCAGGTGAGGAATTGGTGATATGATACGGTCGATGATGGGTGCTGATGAAGAGGGTTGTGTTGGAAAGGTAAGAGCAAGTGCAGCTGCGTAGGGGTGCAGGGAACGAGCCGGTTTGTGAGGTTGGGTTAGCGAAGAAGTTGTGGACCAAGAGATCTCGTGGGTTGTGGGCTCGTTTGAAGGAGAGGAGTGTTCGGAATGGAGTCGCTGAAAGTCTCAGAGAATGGTGCGTTGGAAAAGTAAGGTTGTGGGGTGGTAGGTGAGGGTAAACGGGAGACGGAAGATGGGGAAGCGGGTGCGGGAGCAGAGAGCTGATGCTCGGTTCACAGAACGTGCTTGGCAAAGTTAGTGTGGATAATGGTGAGGGGATATATATATATATATATATATATATATATATATATATATATATATATATATATATATATATATTATATATATATATATATGGGGAATGTATATATATATATATATGGGGAATGAGAAAACTTAAAAAAATGATCAATCTAATATTTATTTCCAGCTAATTTATTCTTGATAATAATCCGAAACGTGTTTCGATCGAACTAACCTCATATTGTTGCATGTTAATATGCAGCAATGTATGCATTATTTGTATGAACACTTTAGGGCATATATGACATTTTTCGAAGATGAATTATCCTTCAATATTCGTTTAAATTAGGCCCTTTAGTAGTATTAAACAATGACAAACTTCCACGTGATATTTTTTTCCAAATTATTTAATTGGATAAAATTCCGTGTCAGGAGCAGCAGTGTTTGTTGAATTTAGAAAATATTATTGGCTAGGCGGCGTGTGGTAACGTATAGAATACTTATTTTTCATTTATTCCACATATTCTATAATCACTAGTTATTTTGATGGATTTCAGAGTTGATTATACTATTTGTCATTTGTGAAGGTTATTAGTAGTATTACTGGGTACCTAGTGAGTAATTTGTCTTGGGCAAATTTCGAACCTGCGTTCTCATTACCTAAGTTATATATTCGTTGTTGTTGTTGTTGTTGTTATTATTATTATTATTATTATTCTATGTTTGACTTTTACTTTATCTCTGTACAAGTTAGCTCCAAGTCTCACCCAGAGACCTCAAGAGACAGCAGGTTGGAAGTTCACGTTGTTGTTATGCCTAGTGTGCCATATATTTGGGTTGTTTTGGTGTTGTACTAGTGAATGTCTAATAAATAAATTTAAAAAAAGAGTTTGTTTTAAACCTTGGGATTACATAGAGAGTATTTTGCGTAGGATATGAGCAGTTCCAATGAGCACTATCTTTTGAATTTCTGCCATTTTGGGGTTTCCTGGTATCTGACTTATGTAGCAATCAGCCCCTTTCGCTGTCATTATTATTATTTTTATTATTATTATTATTATTATTATCATTATTATTATTATTATTATTGATTTTATAATAATTATTATTATTATTAGTAGTATTATTATTATTATTATTAGTAGTAGTAGTAGTAGTAGTAGTAGTAGCAGTAGTAGTAGTAGTAGTAGTAGTAGTAGTAGTAGTAGTAGTAGTAGTAGTAGTAGTAGTAGTAGTCAGGTCAGTGCTTGGAATCAAACTTGGATTCTTGGAGTTAGTAGCCCGCACTCTTAATCACTACGCCATATGCCCGTAGTCCCCCTGTTTGATAAGGTTTCGTTGTACTAATAACGTCGAATTGAAATGAATATTTAACATTTTCATCTTTAAGCAACCATATATGTTTGCTATGAATTGTTGAACATTTTCTGGTATTTTTCCTAAACGAACTCTCATGATTTTCTATTCTTTGTTTTATAAATCATGAGGTAGCACCACTTATAGCAATATTTATTTTTATCTGTTGTGATTATACGTCTATAGAAGGTGTTTCTTACTTTACAGTTATTTTAAAATTTGCATTGTATTCACCTAGCGAAACCACTTTTTCCATTTATAAAATTATTTATATTTTTACTTATAGATTTTAAAATGTTTGTTTATGTTTTATGTTTTTACTGATTGCCTTCAATATTATTGTTTCAATAATAGTCGTTTTGTTTTCTTTCTAGTCACCATGTCTGCCTGGCTATTACTTATAGACTTTATAGAATTATTTAATCGAGGACTTTTCATTTAATTATTATTCAATTTCTAAGTGGTGATTTAAATATAATTTGGATTAAGTATCTTAGTATCGCTTTTAAAATTGGTATTACTATTATCATCTTTAATTTGTTTTCATTATTATGAATGTTACTGTCCTGTGTTTTTGAAAAGTGTTTCGTGCTGTGGGTGGCTATAACTTGATCTAAATTTTTAGGGTTTGTGAACGGGGATGTGATTTTTAGATTATTAAATTTATTACTGTATGTATTCGTTACCGGAAAGAAAAAATATCCGGTGCCTCAGAGAACACTCTAGGAATTTTAGATTTAACATGCAAGTGATAGAGATTATCATCCAGTCCATAACTTTAGAACAATTTTTTTATTTATAATTACCTCCTCCAAGGAAGTAGGGTATATTTTCATCAGCGTTAGTTTTTCCATCAGTCTGTCTGTGTGCAAAATAACTCAAACATTTGTGAACGGTATTTGATGAAGCTTACAGGAAACGTTGGTAATAACACAAGAAACAGATGGTGAAATTATGATAGTGATACGGGAATTTTAGGGATTCTTGAAGGATTTTCCATTTGTAATATTTATTTTACATGAAGTATTGCTCTTACGTTCTTTCATTATCTCCCTTGAAAACACGTTCATCATTTCCACGTAACACATGTTAGCGTTGTTGTTTCTAAAGTTTATTTTCGTTTCTCTTTTAGTAATTTTACTCGCGTATATATCTTAAAATGTCCTGCTTGGCGGAGGTCCGCGGAGGATTACATGACAAGCCTTGACTATTGGCATCGATTCAAACTTTCAAGCTTTGCTCCCTCCAACGCTGCGGTGAGATCTATATCATCCATATGATGTGGAAAATATTACATCAATATTTCCCATCTTTAAAATTCGTCCGAGGCTTGGATCTCGCGCCACCCGTCAAATACAGAAAGGCCCGTGTTGTATCACAACACTATGACAGAACTATTTCACCTCAATTGGCCCTGCTCTCTTCAACATTATGCCAAATAGACATAAAGGGGGACAGTTACTTCACTGCATTCCAACGAAAGTTAGCTAAGTAATCTAACCTATACTGTAACCTTTTAGTCAAAGCATGACAACATGTTTAGAGGCTGATATATTAACATTTCTGATGGTCTTAAGTATAAAAAAAATATTAAAGATTTATATAGAAGTACATTCAGTGTATGTCTATAAGCTATTGTGTATAGATATGGTTTTAATAAAGCAATCAGAAATTAGAAAAATCAAAAAATCTGCAACAATCTCGGTCCCATGTGTATCGGATAACGGATTTTAAACTGTGTAAATAAACTACTTGTGGGGATCGTAGTTTTCACGGTGATTGTAGTGATCATAGTTTTGACGGTGATTTTGGTGAAAGCAGATACGATATTGATTGTGATGATAATCGAGATAATTATGGGAGTAGGATAAAATAGTATATCTGCTAGGTTTTGCCGGCGTTGGTCGTGCAATTTTCAGTATGCATGTATATGAGTGGAAATGAGCTGATTGGCGGAGGTCTGCGCTCTCCGAGTGCTTTTCTAGTTTGGCTTGTAATTAGGGTTATGTTCGGGGTAAAGGTTTATACATTCTTTCTTATTGTACTAATGTTTTTTTTTGTGTGTTGAACTTTATTCTTATTGTATTTTTTTATTAGTTGATTTAGATCGGGTGTTAGAGTCACTGTTATAATCTTTAAATTAGTATTAGAAATTTGTATTATGCTATCATTCATTAAATCATTGCGCTCGTGGTTACACATCAGTTTTTCGTTAGTAAGTTTATAGCTTTTATTTATATTATTGTTACAATCATTAACCTTATATTTATTGCTAATATTCCAATCCACTTTAGTTTTATTTCCATGATATTTATTTTTGTTATTAGAATTAGTAATCCTATTATTATCGTTAGTTCGCTAGTTAAATTGCGCAATATGTTTATCTTCAATGTTATTCATTTTACAAATTCTCAATTATTTCCACTATACCGTTTTTCTAGAACTGAAGTGTAATAATCTGTATTTAGTGTATACATTTCGTCATTAGCAGAAGGATTCAGGGTAAAATTTAAAATGTAATCAACTTTGAGATTTATCAAAATAACTTGTGGCTATAAAGTATGTAGAATCAAACAGAAATACCTGTTCTATAAGCAACCCTTCCCCGCCCGTCGAAGACCTTGAGCGAATTTCAACAGGCTGCTGGTACTGAATTTACCCGATAAACAAATGAGAAAAAGCATCTTATGGGTAAATTTCACGGTTTACTAATACCAAGTCTAATTAAAGCCAATAGCGGAGGATAATTCTTCATCGTAATAAGCCCTAAAGAGCTTAGTAAAAATGCATAAATCACTGCGTATGAATATGTAAGAAAATGGAATTGGTTCGATCGAAACATAAAATCTGAATTTTCAAATTCTTTATTCGCTTCATTCTCGTTATTATAAATATTGTGCTTTATAGTCTAAGTAGCCAAGAAATAAACTGGAACGTAAAAAAGCTACAACTTTATTAAGTTCTTTCAGCGCTGCCCCTCTTAGGTACATCTCTTTGACTAGAGTCAACAACTAGAACTATCAATGTATGAGATTCCCGTTAGATGGTGGCACTAAACGAACTGGGCGTTTTCACGCCTCTTTTTTGTAAAAGAGATTTAGCAGTTGAAATATGTGACAAACATGTCTCAACAAACTTAAAACCCTTGTGTATGCATATATATATATACATATATATATAATCGTAGTCTTTTAATGTCCGCCTTACATGCTAGCATGGGTTGGAAGTTCTGACTGAGGGCTAATAAGCAAGAAGGTTGCATCAGGCTCTAGTTTGATCTGGCAAAGTTTCTACAGCTGGATGCCCTTCCTAACGCCAACCAATCAGAGAGTTAGTGGGGGCTTTTTACGTGCCATCGGCACGAGAGCAAGTCAGGCGTAATCGCATCGACGTCGCTTGAATGGTGCTTTTTAAGAGACCCATATACATATATATATAGAGAGATAGATAGAGAGGGAGAGGGAAAGAGAGGGAGGGCGAGAGATAGATAGAGAGAAGATATTTTCTCGAATAGTTAAGATTGGGAAAATTGGGAAAATAACCTTTTTAGAAAGTCAAAAGACACTAATCTTTGGGAAGAGATTTCACAACATGTATGTTTATAGATACGCAAGCGCTTTCAGTTCTTAACCTTTTCAAGCCCGTAGAACTGCAATAAGTACATATTCGAAATGGTCCAGTAACTACCTTGGGAAGTCCGCTAGAGAATCCGGTATACTTCCATTGTGTTCGTTGTGAAATTCAACCCAAGAATTTGCTTTAAATTTTTACGTAACGTGTACACATTTTTGTCCAACTCGCGTGCGCACACACACACACTCACACACACACACAGAGAAACACACACACACGAATACACACACAAATATTCATGTTTTTATATAGATATAGTAAAAGGATTGAGGGGCAAGTTTGAAAAGAGAAACGAGGGCTTTGGAATATATAAAAACATATCCTAAAGCATTCTACAATATGGCGAATGACACTACCTCAGTACACTGCAAGTTAGTGTCATAGTTTGAAGAAGATCGCTTTCTAACTGCACAACCCAAGAAAATAAGTGAAGTACTAAACAAACAATTCCAGACTATTTTCTTTACACTACTGAGCAAGTGGCAAGTAGGTAAATCTAAAATTTCTCCAAAATTGCAGACCTGCATGGGAAATAGGCAACCATTGATTACATCGAAATTTAAGCGGCTATTCATGAGATCTACTCACACCCAGCTACGATTCCGGATGGATTTCCGTCTGTTCTCCTCAAAACTTGCATAAGTACTACAGATACATGTTAAGAGTTTCTTTTCACGTGGAATACTTCCCAACATGATAAAAAGTGTATAATATCGTTAGTCCGCAAAAGAGGAAGCAGAACTGATGCTAAACTTTACAGGCCTACTACTCTGACTTCACATGTTAACAATGACAGGGAACGCATTTTCCGAATGAGGAGCCGTTTCACACACTGCAACGTTATGATTGGGTGCTGAAACAGCGGGTCAACTATAAACAGAATATATATATATATATATATATATATATATATATATATATATGGTGCGGACAATAAAATGTCGTCTATATTACGCAAAAATGAAAATAACACACACATCTCATTTTAACATATATATTTACCAAAATTACATTACGATATCTTGAAATACTAAAGAGTTAGTGTATTTAATCATTTCTACTCCAGGCTCACGGCCCGAAACTTTTGGGGAGTTGCCAGTCGATTAGATCGACTACTGTACGCAACTGGTACTTAATTTATCGACCCCGAAATATAAAAAGTAAAGTCGACCTTGGCTAAGCATTTCGCCTCCTTCGTACATTTATTTAATAAAATCGTCATTAGCTTCAACCAAGGCCTCCTGACGAATTTGCAATCTCCTGCCACTGTTCTGGACACCCTACTTTTTGTAAGTTGGTGAATGATGCCATAATCCTTGCCTTCAGGTCTGGTTTTATGTTACAATGAGTCTTTTTGGTCTCTCACTCAACTGCGCCCTGCACGTAATAATCAAGGTGGTTGCAGTCTGGGGGGTTTGGAAGCCAGATGTTTGGGTGAAATTATCGCAGAAAATGTTTGACAGCCACGACTGGGTCCTCCTTCGTGTGTTGCATGCTGCAGATTCTTGTTGCCAGACATACGGTCTCTCAGCAGCCACCCACCTGTCCCAGCACTGCCTCCGCCAGGCACTTGATGTAGGCGTCTGTGTTGAGTCTGAGGCCGTGTGGGAAGTTAACTAGAGGGATGACGTAGCCATGACTAGTGATCACACCAAACACCATGTTGTTGACTGGATGTTTGTTTTTCATCACTCTCGGAACAATGTATTAGTGGCACGCAAGCCAAATGTTGTTCTCTGTGTATTCCCCGTCTGTGCATATTGGAGTTTCCGGTGCGAATGTCAATCAGTAATGAATGAAGTTTTCCAAATTTCTGGTAGACAGAAATGCGTAATTGTACTGTTTCTCACAGTGTACAACTGACACTAGTATACCGTGTAGTCGACAAAATAAAAAAAAATAATATGCTTGCGCTAAATTAACATATATGGTGATAATTTAGCCTTCTCTCTATCTCACTCTCTCTCTCTCTCTCTCTCTCTCTCTCTCTGTATATATATATATATAATATATATATATATATATATATATATATATATATATATATATATATATATATATACATATATATATATAAATGAAAGAATGGAGTCGAATGAAGATGTTAACAAAATTCCTTTACTCTCGACATATGTTTCGATGTCAACATGTTTTCATTCCAAAGGAATATAGGGTGCATTATGCAATATTCTCATCAGGAAAGAAAGGGAGTCTCTCTCGAATACAAGACAGACAAAAAATTCGATGATTTCCTACATGGTAAACAAAGCGATGTTTGTCTTGTTGTCGAGAGAGGCTTCCTTTCTTTCCTGATGAGAATATTGCATAATGCACCCTTTATTCCTTTGGAATGAAAGCATGCTGTCTTCGAAACATATGTCGAGAATAAAGGAATTTTGTAACATCTTCGTTCGACTCCATTCTTTCATTTATTCATATGCAACACACACATTTCTGCACATGAACCCGGAGTTTCTACACTTGACAGGTCGCTTCAACCGTGCTTCTGACGTGAATTTGCTAGCCAGGTTTCGGTTAAACGAATTTTCCATGCTGATGATAAACATAGGATAATTCATTCACCTACTTTTATATATATATATATGTATATATATATATATATATATATATAATATATATATATATATATATATATTATATATATATATATACGTTTAAATATTTTTGTGCAAGATTTTTTATGTGAAGTCGTGTGTTGAAACAGATATTGTTATATTTCGGAATGGCCGAAATAAGATTAAGATTAATGTAAAAAATAAATATCACTGAAGCAAAATAATACCAAATATATAGTGCGTGTGTTTTTATTGGCTAAACTGGCAATATGACCATTCCGAAATATAACAATATATATATATAATA
>NC_042997.1:4047840-4065340 GCF_006345805.1 Octopus sinensis | reverse complement strand
CTTCACTGCAAAAAGTCCTGCACTTCTCAAAGTTATTCCATAAGAAATAAACGTAGAGGAAGACGCCACAACTTTCAAACGATACCTGGACAAACTCCCAAAGGAAATACAGGATAAACCACCTACACCTGGACACGTCTCAAGCAACAACAAATCTGTGCTCCAGTGGTCCATGGTGTCCCGAAATAATTAAAAGACATTTCCAGATGGTGCTATTGAGTCAGGAATGGCGTGGGCCGATAATGACCGAAATGAATCTAAGTTATGTAAATTATTTATAATAATAATAATAATAATAATAATAATAATAATAATAATAGTAATAATAATAATAATAATAATAATAATAATAATAATAATAATAATAATAATAATAATAATAATAATAATGATAATAATAATAATAATAATATATATATATATGTGTGTGTGTGTGATATATGGTGTATATATATATATATATGTATATATATATATATGGTATATTTTTTATTCTTTTACTTGTTTGACATGCAGTACATATTTGGTATATGCATAGATGCATGTGTGCATCTTTGTGTGTGTTCTTATACATACATACATACATGCATACATACATATATACGTGTATTTGTATATATATTTATGTACGTGTGTGAGTGCATTTGAGTTATCTTGTATATGAATGTACAAGACAAAATGTGTTAATGCTTAGAAAGTTTGGTTTGCTCTCTATTATGTTGTTTCGCGTCCTAAATTCACTCTTAAATATCCTTATGTATTCCCTTTTAATATGCTGAGATATACATATTGAAATAAGATTAAACCTTTGGTTTTTAGTCAAAACTGCAACAGTCTCTTCCTTATAGAATGATATAAAATATAGTTTGAGTAAGTATGTGTTGATATAAAGAAAATGAGACCGCAATACCTCCCTATAGTCGATATTTAGTATCCTTAATTTAAGAAAAAAAATTAAAGAGGTGATTAAGGAATAATCATCAAATTGTGCAGTAATAGAATTTGTGCTATGCATTAAATATTTGCAATATAAAACCTACGTATTGGGGAAAAAAATATATCATGAAAAATGTCTAATTGCTATTTCAAATTCATAGACAAATTTTGATTCATAACGTGACAGTTGTATAACTCTAGAAATCATCATAAATGTTTTCACTTTATTATATATATGACAAGTTTTATATTCTTCGTTGTAAAACTTCATAGCGTGCGCAAAGCAATTAAACCAATCGGCTGAACAGCTACTTGTAACTTGCAAAGTGTCGTTGTTTAACATTTTGATGATTCAGAACATATATTCTAGTCTCATTTCACACTTTGCGAATTAGGCTCAACAAAATTTAACGAATTTATTAGTAATCAGGAAAACTGTGGCAAGATAATAACATCATAGAATTTTATGAATCCCTTGAGTATTAAATGTGCAACTTCCAATTATGTACGCGCAGTATATCATTATATCAATTATTTAGAAATGATAAATAAAATGTCTGGAAATAACAATTCAAACACTGTTAAAATCAACTTTGCTTCTAATGTGAACTATATAAATTTCACACTTCTCACCAATTACCAAATGCTTTCTATCGCATCTGTTTTGTTTACTGAGGAGAAAGGAAAAACATAGAATTGAATTACACGCGAAGAGGTGAAGCACAGACGCAAACGCTTACATACATACACGTTTATGCATACGAATTTTTGCTAACGGTTTCGTTTGCTTTTTTTTTCTTTTTGGTATATTCGACATTACCGTATATAGTAGCTTAATGCATCTATTGATACTATAAATGTCTTGAAAGTTTCTCAAGAATACAGAACCCGCAATGCAGGTGTCTAGAAACATTCATTCACGACAGTGAATTCAGTATTTTCTACTTATACAGGGATGATATGATTTCCTGAAGGTGAATTTCATGATATGTTCTTCATACAGATATATGCTGTAACACATAATATTCACGTTAAACACAATGTGTATTTATTGAGATATCGAGTGAACAAAAGAAGAAAAAGTAGCAGAACGAACGAGTATTTCATTTCTACCGCATGGTACGTCTTTTATACTCTGTTTCTGTATTGGTGAACAATTAGGTCATCATTCACCGACAGTATTGTAACTAGGATACAAAACCAGATAAATCATTCTACAGCTGATATTAAAAACAAATATAAAAACTAATTGAAATTGCGGTTTGTCTCCAGTAATTATTCTTTATGTATTACATTACATAATATTTTCAAACATGTTATTTTAAATTAGGTACAAGGGTCGAAATTTTCCAGAATCTATGCCTTAATAATTGAAATAAAAATAGGGGAAGAAGATGGTGTCAAATATCCAAAGACAACACATTCAAACAAACTGTTTCTGAACATTATAGTTATATATATATATATATATATATATATATATATATTGGTAAAAACGGTAAGATAACAAAAGAAAGAGACCTCAATATTGTGAATAGAGGAAATTTATCCGTAACTTAATATGTTACCATTATTCAAAATCCACATCACCATCTCTTCGGTTATCTGGCCAGATAACCGAAGAGATGGTGTTGTGGATCTCCACTTCGGCATCCGAAACTCAGAGTTTTATCTTGGCTATTGAATAATGGTAACATATTAATTTACATATATACTAGCAGTATTGCCCGGCGTTGCTCGGGTTTGTAAGGGAAATAACTATATAAGCATTTTAGAGAGATACTTCCCTTATAGATGCCATTTCGGGCTTTCTTAGCCACTTCTGTTTTGGTGTCTTCAAGCCATGAAGTCGTTGATCTAAAAGAACGCTGGCCTTCTTGACAACGCTTTACGACGTTGATTTCCTTACATTCCCTTCCCCACAGTTTCATGAGGGGGGAAGAAGGGGGAGAAGCAAAACAGATGCAGGTGTGACCATGGACACCAACTCCACCGCCATCGACACACGAAAAAATATGCATTAAAATGGAATAAAAAATGATGTTAAATTATTTTTAAAATCGTAGACTCATGGTAGACGCGCGCTAATACCCAGACGGGCTCGATATGAATCACGACTATAAGATACCCGAATTTGGGTAAACTGCACCGCAAAATGTTGAAGTAGTTAGGAATTTAAATCGAAGGGGACAGACACTCACACAACTCCAGTTATATATATATATATATATATTTCCTTATTCTTTTATTCTTTTACATATTTAAGTCATTTGACTGCAGACGTGCTGGAACACACCACCTTAGTCGAACAAACCCACCCCAGGACTCATTCTTTGTCTTAATCGAGCCGTATTTTGCAGAACCGCCAGGTTAAGGGGACGTAAACACTCCAACATCGGCTGTCAAATGATGGTGTAGGAACTAACACACACACACACACATACATATATATATATATATATATATATATATATATATATAAAGAAGCTAATAGTATACATATATATATATATATATATATATATATATATATATATATATATACATGTATACTATTAGCTTCTTTCAGTTTCCATCCACCAAAGCCACTCACAAGGCTTTGGTCGGCAGGTGTTTATAGTAGAAACCGAAGTTGCAACGTAGGGGGAATCAAGCCGGCACCATGTGGTTGGGTGGCTAACTTCTTTATTTCATAAACTGGCTATGGAAGCCGTACAGAGATGGGATAAACAAAGACAGAAACATATAGAGTGTGAATAAGTTGCTTATAACGAATGCAAAAGTTTCGAATGGTAAAATATAAATGTGATGCAGCTAAAAATTATCTTTTTGCCCCCTTTTAAAAATTTCTATATAAACTTGATGATCATCAAAAATTTTGCAATGTGTGACTGAAGGAAAGGCATCCAATCGCCAGGTTGGAACCTTTACTTTTCCTTGTTGCCCCACTTACCTGGCTCCAGTCACACGCAACTTGTTCACTACTTGCTTCCAACATTTCGTGAATATATCCTGTGGTAGATATCTCTTCTCCAGCCTGATCTTGCTATTGAGGTGGTAACTAAAGAAGTTATCCAACCCCTGGCAGGGAACGAAGTTCCCTGTCACTATACCTCTTACACGCGTCTTCATTACTATTACTTTCAGCATGGCTACTACACAGATAAAGAAAAACAAGCCATCATATCCCACTTAGGGGAAGGTGGGGGCACAATCTTGATAACAGACTCAGCCGATATCTGTACTCTTACCATCGTTGACAACAGTTGCTCGACAAACCTAACAGTCCCGATAATTCTGAAAACTCCACAAATGCGTACAAGACAGCTTCTCTGTCCCACCTGCACCTAGGGCATTTCCGTTCCTTGAAAGCTCATTCCGAATAGGCAAAGCCGAACGGTAGCTCTGCCATGCCAGGGATATCTGGTAATTATCCAGATACCCCGGCCCGAAAGTTCTCCTGAACTTTGATCAACTGATTTCCATCAAAGCCTCCCCCAGGACATTGTCTGACATAATTTCCACTAACTCGCTATAGAGATCCGCAGTGGAACTCCCGTTGCGGGTATTGCCAACTCGAGAGAATAGCTGGAGTATCTGATGGCACAATAATTGCCAATCACCCAGCCTAGATCCATCGACCAATGTCCAATAAGGTACAACGTAACGTGAGGTGACTATACCTGCTCCCCATCCAGGTAAAGCCAGTGGTGCTGCAAACGTAATGCGAATTTTCGCATCTTCAGCCAAAACAAACCTTTAGCAGTTTTTGGCAACATACAGCGCTTCATAAGTGGCTTTCTTCCCTTCCACGAAAGCAGGTCTGGGTTTTGGCAGTCAACTTGCCCGTGGCATCGCTCCAATTCTTCTCTATCTAGAAGTTTGGACCGAATCAAACCCCGTGAAACGTAACCGGACCTTCTGCCCAACCACCCCATGACGTTATTGGGCGATATCCACTTGCCCCTCGTAGTGCCGAGGATACATGATTTTCTCATATCCATAGGGGAGCCGAGAAGGTTTGTAGTCTAACAAGGTCGGTTTCTGTAGCAACCATCATATGATCTGAGGTCGCCGAGGAAACATTCTTGCTTCAACTCCGTGTTCAGACCACGCACATGGTTAACACTTGACATTTTAAGGAAATTTAAAGGATCTACTTACATTTAATTGGCGATGTGGATGGCGGCTTAACGTCTCGAAAGGGGACCCCACTTTTCTCCTCTGTCCTGAAGTATTTTGGAAGATTTTATAACCTGGATATAGCTTCTGGATGACTCTTATTCAGAGTTTTAAATAATATTTCGCCTATCCAACCACATCGGATAGGATAGTCCTTGTGCTTTAAATATAATGTAGTGTGGTGCGGTGCTATAACATCATTTTTGTATTTTCCTTTGGGTCGAACTCGAGCACAATTACTCTTTCGCCTGTTTTCTTTTTATCTTGGACGGCTGGGCGGGTTTTTTTAATCTTTGAGTTGCTGTATTTTCCGTTCGTGTGGGAGATGTGGACTAGGATTGTGCCAACGTTCTTTTCGTCGAGCCTCGAACAAGAGTATTCCTCCTCGGCCGCCTCCATGGTGTCCTGTGGGTGAGGTGAACTTTTACTCTCAGGTGCCGTCGACTTTAATGGGTGGGTATTTATTTGTGTTGTCGGGACTAGTGTGTGCGTGGGTTGGGGCTTTTGGAATACTTGTTTGTGGACTTGTGTGGGCACCACAGTTGGGTGAATGGAGGTCTTTACTATTGTGGGGGCTGGTGTGTGTTCGATTTTGGGAGCAGTTTTTTTTTTTGTTTCTGAGGAGTCAGGTGTAAGTGTATTAATAGAAGTTTGGACATTTACACTATCTTCCATTTTTCCCGCGTCGTAGTCAACTCTTATGTGGTCTTTTAGGCCACATTTAAAATATCTGGGTTTTTTGCCCTCCACATGGATTTGAGGGTCCACGTGCTCGCCCACTAACACCCTATCAAGAATTCTTTGTAGGTCTTCTGGTGCCGCTTGAAGGATGGCCCCAATGCATTGACTGATCCGCTTTAGGCGGGCAGAGCGTGTTTTTTGTAGGATATTAATTTTAATTTCTTTGTTAAACAACAGGGCGGCCATCAACCACGCTGCACCAACCTTCAATGGTAACTTTTCCACCCTAACACGGGACGTGTGTCGCCCCATATAGGTTGGCAGAGTGCTCATGGGTGATCTCTGTTGTTTTGAATCTTGCTTCCATGGTGCCAAATTTCCTTCCTCTTGTTATATAGCTAATATCTTTCCATATGGGTGCCAGGCATTTTTCAATTTTATTCTGTTCCATATGTTTAATGTTTTTTTTTCTGTTAGGCAGCACGTTTTGAATATAAATGTTTCTTTTAAAATTTCTTCTGTTGTGTTCGGGTGAGGTGATAGGTTTTCCTCAACCTCCTCCTTTCTCATTCTTTTAAACATTTCCTGGAATCCCCACAATGGGCTCTCCAGAATTTCTGTATGTACGGCGGCGACTGCCGCAAAACCTTTGATGACTTGTTTTGTAGGATGGTTAGCCTCCATAGCTTTACTCTCTTCGAGAGAGTATTTTTCTCTTATTATCGCCAAGGACATTTTGGTCGAGATAAATAAGCAGAAAGTACACGAGCAAAAAAAAACAAAACAAAACAGTTTCAATACTTTTATTCATTTATTTTTATTTTGCACACAATAAGTTCAAATCCCACCTCTTTCAGGAGTATGGGAGTAGCTCAATGAAGCCAAAAACTACTGAAAGAACAGTTTTTTTTTTTCAAAAGGAAAAATTATAGGCTTACGTTCCTTTTGTTTTCCTGTTTAAAAAAATGCTTCCTCACAAGAAGAACAATAATTCAATTACCACCCCTGTCAGGCGGAGTGGCTGAGCGCAAAAAAGACTAAAACGGCTAAATACATTTTTTTTTCCAGAAGAAAATTGTAGGTTTCCCTTTTTTCCACAGTTCAAACAATAAATTCCGCGCAATAGGAACAACAGTTCAAATCCCACCCCGTTTAGGGGTGGGGCGCAGTTCAACAATACCTACAAATACTAAATTTCAAAGAATACATTCTATTCAAGAATCCAGTCGAATAAACAAATACCAAATGGCTACAGAAATTTCACTATTTCCCGGAATACCGGGAAATAAAATAGTCCAACACAGCCTGCAAACAGACAACTATACATATTATCAATTCTCGACAATAATTTTCAAAAATACTTTGCAATGAATAACAGAGTTTAAACAATAAAAATGATAACTCATGAGCGAAAATAAAGCACGACGGAAGTCTTAAAAAAGTAAGGAAGCATTTTGCCTCAGATACACCTGCGCATAATAAACATATCATATATAAATGTGTGTGTATGTATGTGTGTGTTTGTGTGTGTGAGTGTGTGTGTGTGTTTGTGTGTGTGAGTGTGTGTGTGTGTTTGTGTGTGTGCTGAGACCCCTCGGTCATTACTGACCATGGCTTTGCACCTAGAAAGTTACCCTCCCAGGCACGAGTCCGGGCAAAGTTGTTTATGGAAGACCCGCAGTCGACCATGCATACCGGCCTCCCCTCTACACGCTACCCGTGTTATCCAAAGGAAAAGCAAAGGCCGATACAGCTTGGCACCTGTGACGTTGCAGCTCATTTCTGCAGCTCAGTGATCTGGAGCAACGTAAAATAAAGTGTCATCCTCAAGAACACAACACGCAGCCCGGTCCTGGATTCGAACTCACAACATCTCGATTGTAAACTCGACGCTCTAACCACTGAGCCATTCGCCTTCACACACACACGCGCGCGCGCGCGTACACACATATATAGTTTACAATTCGATTTTTTTTAAATAAACCTTAGAATTATATGCATTCGAATCTTCATAGTGAAGTTACGCTTTTGTGAAATAAACATCTTACCTGATAATCACCAGTTTCATATTCTCTGGACACTAATACCTGATAATATTGTTTTATAACTTGTATTATTGCGTTTGGGTTTTCTTTTAAATTCATCAAAGATTCTTAGAAATCCACATTCATTTTGTCTTAGATATGCTTGACTTAATGCTACAGATGCCTAAGTATTTTTAAAGCACGGCAAAAGATAATGAAAATTACCGTTTTGTATGTGATACTTCAATTCTACTTCGGTGATGAATAATTGATTGGTGATGCTCAAGATTTATAGACTTTAAATATCCCAAGCGTAATGAGGGAAATTGAGATGTGTTATTCGCTTGGGTGCACTGAGCATACATGCAGGTACTTACGTGTTTGAATGAGGAAAATTAATAACTTCTCTAAATATAAAGGCAGCGTCAATGAAGCTATTTGAATATTTATAGGTTGAAGTGTAATGTAGCTTAATCATCGAGAGACCTTTACACTGTATACGCAGACAACTACAAATAAATTCAAAGCTTTCTCAACTCATACGTTACCTGTTTCAATAAAGAGATTCACATTTATTATATAAATCTCTTTGTTTTACATATTAGATTGTCTGTTCACATTTGGAAGACATTTAATGAATAAAATGGATATATGTCTAACCAGCATCAAGGGTATTGGGTCAAAATGCCAAAATCCATGTGAGGATAAATTTAATGAATTTAAATTAGAAACACTAAGTATAATAAAAATGAAGCTAATCTTCAAAATTATATATGATGTAATATGCCCTGGATGATAGAACAACTAACTAACTGTTATAACAAATCTATCGCAAAAGACACTGGATATTTCTTTGAGTAGAGATGACAAACGTATGACCATCAAGCCGAAAGAAAATATCCAGGAAAATATATTTCACCAAAGAGGACTTGAATAAATATGAGGTAGACAGTGAACAAATACGCCTAAAACAATACTTAACTAAACTAACAATCGGATCTCTTACCGAAATTTCATTTCGTGCTACGAAATCCTAATCACCAGTGGCCTAACATCCGTTATAATATATTGGTAACTAATGTGGTTGATGGTCCTGCAGAAATATCTGGCTCGCTGTCAAGTTGTCAATGTTGAGCAATGTGAGCGTGATCTAATCTGGGCGACTGTATTACATGCAGGTCTGCTTCTCATTCACTCGGTCTAGCTACAGTAAATAACTGCAATCATGTCGTCTATAGATCGTAGTTGGGTGTGTGGTTTCTAAAATATTACTAGACACAGCTTACTACACTCTGGATAACAACATTGGCAGGGAAATAATCATAACTTCGTATATATGGCAAAGTGAGTGGATAAATCTCGATTGTCTGGATATCAACTTGAGCATCACCGCGAAAAGTCGATAAGACAATCTCTTCTCAACGACTTTTAGCAGGAAGGCCGAGAAAAACATCTAAAATCGTCTGTGACTATAGTGCTACGTTGATTCAATACTTCTTTAAAACAAGTTCTAAATCGGTACGATGTGTACCGATTCTCTCCGGCAGGTTAGATGCATTCGACATTGTTCAATAGTTACCGACATGTTTGGGACGAATCCAACTATCAGTCAAATCTTAACTGGAAAGCAATGCGAAAGTCAACTTTAAAGGCTAGTGAAGCTAATATTCCTCTGACTGGTAACTGTGACCACAGAATTTATGTGATGAATACGTCTGAGCCCTCTGTACATTCTAGCTAATCATTCCCATCAACTTCAAGCACCATTTGAAAAGGAAAGGGAAGTTAATGACGGAGGTCGTGTTTTAGCGTGTCCTTCGAAAAGTTGTTCCGAGTTGTAAGACAGGTTGATTAAGTTTAACCGCGTATGTTTTAATATACACAAACACAGACACTGGATGAGAACACATTCGGCGTCGGAGATACAGTGGACTAATACGTTATTTTGTGGGGTAGTTCCTTCAAATTATCTTATTTGCACTTAGCCACCGGTAAGGAATTTTCATTGTAGAAATTGTGATGAAATTTCATTGTTGCATATTGTGAAATATGCATTTTCAGAATATAAAACTCAAATTACTGTGTTGTATTTTGTTCATTGTTATCTCCTGTGTTTTGAGCATTTCCGTTCAATACTACATCATCATCATCGTCGTCCCCATTATCACTATCTTTGGATTCTACAGGTGTTTTAGACAAGCTAACAAGCGTAGTATGAGATGCATTTGGCTCAAATGTCTATACATGAAAGTTTCGAGCACTAGAGGGAGATCGCAATTAGATTGCTGCAAACTGTGAAATATCTTTATATGGACATTATATCATATTCAGCGGAACGGCATCGTTGATATTACAAAAGGATAACTTCACTGTGCAATGCTTAGCCACGTATAATAAAATAATA
The DNA here is from genome assembly GCF_006345805.1 of Octopus sinensis. Taxonomy (NCBI): domain Eukaryota; kingdom Metazoa; phylum Mollusca; class Cephalopoda; order Octopoda; family Octopodidae; genus Octopus; species Octopus sinensis. Next base: position 4,055,113 of record NC_042997.1, on the reverse strand, counting down.
ATAATAACAGCAAGAAAAAACAACAACAAGAAAAACAGCAACAACAATAATAATAATAAAATGCGTTGTAAAATTCTAAATCGACGGAATATCTTTTCATTCGAATTAAATCCACGTGCATATGATATATATTTGTATTGGACTTTAGCGTGTAAATAGTGAGATGGTGATTCAATATCATAGAATTATATATAGTTTATGTGATATTTGTTGCACGAAATTAATAACATTCATAAAATTAGTATGTATAATTCAGTTGGGACAACAGAATGCAGTTGATAGTAAACAATATGGAAAGGAAATAAATAATACCAAAACAGTCATAAGATGTAGGAGACTTGCCACGCCTACTTGTTTTTCTATTTGCTACTCAGCCATATATCATATACTACAGAAATATTACTTCAACAAGTGCTTTATGAAAACGGATATAAAATACATATGAGCTTTTCTGGAAATACTTTTTCTCCTCGTGCATTAGATGCAATATTCCTTTGAGTGGTTAGCTACGTTTCGCAGATGTTTCCACAAAATAGAAATTTCCTCTTCTCATATATTGTTCAAACTCTACCTTTTGGAGAAAAAAAAAACATGCGTAGTCGACATCAAGCATAAAGAAGCCATTAAGCTTCTAAAATTATTTTTAGTTTATTCTGTGCTTCTATACATTTGTCTGGATATATAACGAATAGCGAGCGTATGATGAAGACACATAGTGAAAAATATAATCTGTGGGAACGAGCCGAGGATATCTCTCTACCTCTCTATCTCTCTATCTCTCAATCCCTCTCTCTCTCTCTCTCTCTCTCTCTATCTATATATCAATCTATCTATCTATTTCTCTATCTCTTTTTCTATCCATCTACACACACACTCACACACACACACACACACACACACACACACACACACATATATATATATATATATTTGTATATGTATGTATGTGTGTGCCTGCGTGTGTAGATGGATAGAAAAACAGATAGAGATAGATAGATAGATAGATAGATAGATAGATAGATAGATAGATAGATAAATATATAGATAGATAGATAGAGAGAGAGATAGAGAGAGATATATCATCGGCTCGTTCCCACAGATTATATTTTCCCCTATGTGTTTTCATCATACGCTCGCTATTCACATATATCCAGACAAATATATATATATATATATATATGTACATTTGTGTATAACTTCAAATTAGAAATTATTTTTAGAGTAGCATCTTCAGACTAATTTATTTCATGAACATCGTTTTGCACTTCATAAATATGATATATTTTACAACACACAGATATCATCTCTAGAATAACATACATTCATAAATATCTTCCGGACGCGTATCCATTAGTCTAAAGGAAATCTTAAAGAACTCTCTCCAGGCTAACACAGCATGTTTTCACAGTTCTTTATGCATCGCAAGACACTAAAAGCGATTATTTTCTGCATAAATCAACGCAATACTTTAGTAATATTTCATATTCCTTCTGCAGCACATATTCAGAAACATAGTAAATTGTTATAATATACTACGTTTAACAATAGAAAAGCACTATTGCTTTAAAATAAAAACTCACTCAGACGCTAATAGACCTAGAGTTGAATTTATTTCTACATATATTTTAAAGCACTGAACACATTAAATTGCATTGTTAGGGCAAAGGTAACGAATCAAAATAAAGCGTCTAATAATGGATATGAATAATTTCTATGAGCTGAGTATTACTGTGAAATACACCAAAAAAATATTTAATTCCAACAATACTGAAATTTCAGACGTAATGATTAAAATGCTTTCGTGCCTATTATTTTAACTTTCAATTTAACCTCTACTTCATTGTTTCGGAAGGATTTAGAGTTGTATGTATATGTGTGCACTTGAGTAATTCATAACAGATAGATATATTTGTGCACATACATATACCTACAGAGTTGTAGCGAGACATAGAAAGAGTGTTTGTATAAAGACTATTACAATGCAAAATAATATTAACTCAAGATATTTCGATAACCTTAGCCAAAGACACAAGAAAACAGTTTAAAATATTTTACTGCGGTAATAGTACCAGGTGAAAATGTAGGGCAGTGGAGGTAGTGTTGGTGATAGCAGCTACGACGTTTGTAATAGTGTTAGTAATAGTAATGGTAGTAGAAATAGGAAGGGGAAGATACATCTTAATAACGATACCTGCATCTCTAGCATTATTACATATTTATATACATATATACATACACAGACACGCAATCACACACACACGCGCGCGCACGCACTCATATATTTACGTATTGAACTTTTTGACATTTCTGAATATTTATACGCCGTACGTTAAAACTTTGCCATTCTCACGATTTTGTTACTTTTTTTCTCCTTTTCTTCTTTATTCCTCTCCTCTGCCTATTTTCTTTCTTTTTCTTTTATATTTTTCCTTTTACTTTTTCCTCCCTTGTCACACTTTTGCTCCCTTTTCTCCTTTATTTCTCCTTTTTCCAGTATCCCTAATTACAAATCCTTCCTCCTCCACCTTCACCACTGCCTAAAGACACACCTTACCACCATTCCTTTTCGCTGATTCCAAACGTTTATTAATCTTTCCCTACTCATTTTGAAAAAAAAAAACACATTTCTGTTGTCATGATTCCTTTTTCAATCGCTCTCTTCACCACCAACACATATCCAAAGGTTCTCACCTCCATTTCTACACCACGTCTCCTCTGCCATCCTATCTGTACTCCGCACTACTTTCTACCGCCTTATGCGTGCCACCATTCGTTATAATCTCTCCAAAATACATAATCTCGACCACCTTCTGCCTCTCGCTTATTCCAGCCTTTTCTCGTGCTTCTCACAATCCGTTGGACATTCCACCTTACGTTTCATACTCTATCTAAACTAGCTTTTCAACAACATCCTTGCACTAAACGTAAACTCCACTTACGCTTTCATCCTGTCCCACCCTATGCCTCTACACGGAAATGATCTCCAAATACCTCAACCAGATACTTTCTCCCTAGTGGCTTCCCTTCCCTCCTACATCCATGTATACATACATACATACATACATACATACATACATACATACATACATACATACATACATACATACATACATACATGCATACATGTTTGTGTGTGTCTTTCTGTCTCTGTTGTTCCTTACCATTGCCTGGGAATCGGTGTTGTTATCCTTACTTTATGCTACAGGAGAAGAAACTTATATAATAAGTACCAGGGTTTAGAAAATAACTACTGTCGATTCAGTCATCCACAATTCTTGAAGGTTATGCTCTGATAATTCCGAAGTCGAATGCGTAGAAGAATTTCAAGTACAGATGATGAGCTGAAAAGTTCATTGTGCTAAACTGAATGTGTAATCTTTGAGCTGTGAAATAATTAATTTAAACCCTTCTTATTAATAACTGCAATGTTTCACTCCAAGCAAACTGACAGCTAACTGTTCGAAGAGGACTTCAAAAGTCATCAGAAGCAAATTCTCTTGAACATGGAAGCAAAAAAAAAAACAACATCGTGGTTTTATCAAGTGCCTGCAGTAAAAGTGTTGAAACCTCAAGGTTGTTCATGCTGACATAATTGCTATATTAGGGGATGGGTCTCCAGCTTTATCAGCTGTGCAAAATGGGCTCCTAATTTTAGGAAGGGATGTGAAAGTCTTGTAGATGACTTGAGGTTTGTATGCATTGTAACTGTCCCCAAGAAAAGAAAACATTGATCCTGTCCATCACATGTTGATGCCTATCCAGTTATATCCATATACGAGGACGTACCCGCCCCCAAAAAACGGAATTTTAGATTTGACACTTAGATTTAAGTGTTAACACATCTATGGCTTTCAAATTATTCTCCATTTGAAGTAATGCATCAATCTAGGCACGTTTTCCAATATTCGATGCAGTGCTGGAACTCATCTTCCACATCAGCAAATTCCATAGCATCAGGTTTCGTTACCATTAATGACCTACGAAAAAAGGTATTGATCAACTACCAAATGTTCTTTCAATTCATGACACGCATTCATTCGTGACTGCTCTTGAGCTTCGTGAGCAAGCGAGGCACAAATTTTGCTACAGCTCTTTTTCATTCGTAATTCCACTCTCAAAATTCGTTAGGAGCTCCAGGATATATCAGTGATATCATTAAATTCGTCAATTTCTCGGTGACGTTCCTGCAATGTCAGTTAATAACTTTTCATGATGTTTTGTATAGTTATCCTGAACGAGGTTGGTCTCCACTCGACACGTGACCATTCCTAACGCGGAAAAGGTTAAAATTTGTAACACAAACAGGACAGTGAAAACAAACTAGGTAGTAGTGGCGAACGCGTAACTCAAGCTTGGACAAGAGACAGACAAGAACACAGCTTCCTTGTTCCAGCTATAACGGGGAGAAAGAAAGAAACACAAGTTAGGAGATGAAAGGAAGATGGTTGATGCTCACGTGGGAGGCACGTGAGCAAGGGAGAAGGAGTGAGTAAGGGAGGGTGTTAGAGTAATAGGAGAGAATAGTGGGAGAAGAGGAGGTAAATGAATAAGAGAAAGGGAGGAAAACGAAAGTATAAAGAGATCGTCTAGAGTCCATATACATATATACATATATATATACATATATATATACATACGTAAATATATATATATATATACATTCACACACACACTCATATAGACAGAATTATATAGATAGATAGATAGATAGATAGATAGATAGATAGATATATAGATAGATAGATAGATAGATAGATAGATAGATAGATAGATAGATAGATAGATAGATAGATAGATAGAGAGAGAGAGAGATAGGTACGTACATACATATATACATTCGTTAACACCGAAGATATCATAAGCAGTAGTAGGAAAACGTAATCACGGTATTATCTACCGATCAGACACGTTGTAGCTAGGGCACTCTATAATGAAATCCCTCGGAAGGATAAACTCAAAGAGAAATAAATAAGAAGTCACAGTATGACAGAAGCCATAGCCACCCATAATATAACGGAATGCTGGTGTGATGTCCCTGTAAAGACCATAATATAATATTTGCATAGAAACATGATATTATGATTTGAGATAGAGAAGAGAAATTGTGTACAATAGTGAAAATTAGCTGCCCAGCGGATGTTAACATAAAGCTGAAGATCAGTGAAAAGAGAATATCTACGCTAAACTATTGAGAAATATGCAGTTACTCTATCGAGATTACAAGTTTAGGTTTATAGCTGTAATCATTGGGGCCCTGTGATATGTAGCACATTTCCTAAATACCAATATTGAAAAATTTGGCTTCTCAAATCCAGAAAGAAGAAAGCTAATTCAAAGACGGCAGAGCCAATCCCTCTCTGGAACTGTAAAAATCTGCAAAAACTTTCCAGAAGTTTATCATTTAAATACATATGATCATATTTAGATATGCAACTATATGCCTGACAATACATACATAAATCAAAACTTACAAATATGCACATATACATACATATATACATACAACTAAAAATATCTTGTTGATATTGAAATTCCAGTGAAGGAAACTTGGACTAAATAGGAAACCGACTCTTTCTCCATTGGGAATCAATCTCGAAATATAACTGAACAATGGCATATAACACACGTACGTACATACATACATACATCGACAGATAAACAAGGAAATATATACATATATATATAGATAGATAGATAGATAAACAGACAGAAAGATAGATAGACAGATAGATAAATGAATAGATACATTCATCGATCGATCGATCCATCCATCCATACGTACATACATACATACATACATACACACATACATACATACATACATAAATACATACATGCATATATACACAGAGGGAAAAACAGAATAGATACAGAGAGATAATTGACATAATGCATGACATGAATTTCCATACGTATTCTAAAAGATGATTATGTTATAGAAATTTATAATGGTACGAGATTCTGTATTCAATGAAATGACTGCTTGAATATACGTACCGATATGCCTGTGATACACATTATATAAGAAATTGGAATATAAAATATTTTCTTAAAGGCAATATACATTATGAACAAAAGCTGCAATGAATGTGATACGAAAACTTATTTATATTTTGCATTTTGCTAAGATCAATTTTAACAAGATTTGAAGAGAGTATATTCATACATATATAGGAGGAACCGTAAATTAAAATATATGCTGCCGATGTATTTCAAAGAATTCACTCTGCATTGAAAACGTTGCACATGCACAATTCATTTGCAAGTGTGCAAATGCATGTTTGAGTGCATATATATATATATACACATGTATGAATATGTTTCTATGTAGGCATTATGTATGTACATGTGTGTGTGAGTTCGTGTGTATTCGTATGTGTTTGCGTATAAGTATATACCTGCGACGAAGTATCAGTGATGGCATGTCTGTGTCTGCGTGTGCAGAGAGATTTTTGATTTAGTGAGCGTGTGTCATTAAATATGTGTATATACATATATGTGAGTTTACTTGTCCGTCTATATACAATATCAGGACGAAATAAGAATGCAGAGGCAATTTCGCTTCAAGACGAAATGATGAATTGTACCAAGGTCTGTACTTGCATAACTCAGATGAAATGTAAGGAAGCATATATAGCCATGTCCCTTCTAACATTATTATAGCATATATCTTGTGGTGATATTCAAAACTTCGTTGAAAATAACGACGCTCGTGCAGAAAATGATATGTGGTATAATAGGCCAGCATGTCATTTATAATAAAGTATACACATTTCAGAGATAATTAAGTATATTTCATTACACTATTCCCAAGTATAATCTAATGTACGGCAAAGCAGATAAAATTATTCAAAAGCAAAACAAACACTTGTATGCAACTTATATGGATACTTGTTAAAACACTGCATAAAAAATGCATACGCGATTCTCATTCATTTATACTTACCGTGGCCCACACCGCCCTAATTTAACTTTATTAAAAGATAATATATTTCTATATGTAAAGTTGAATTGTGTATCTGTCTGTCTAACTGTATATCCATCTATCTATCTATCTATCTATCTATCTATCTATCTATCTATCTATCTATCTATCTATCTATCTATCTATCTATCTATCTAACTATCTATCTATCTACCTATCTATCTATCTATCTATCTATCTATCTATCTATCTATCTATCTATCTATCTATCTATCTATCTATCTATCTGTCTATCTATATATATATATATATATATATATATATATATATATATATATGTACACATTA
>NC_042997.1:4015340-4042840 GCF_006345805.1 Octopus sinensis | reverse complement strand
GCAAATATTTTTCAGCATCATTTTGGTTACTTTGGAATTGACTGCATACAGAAGTGCTTTCCGTGTCAGGATTACACTTTTAATATTTTGGATCCATAATTTAGTGGTTTTTGCAATTGCGTATGAACAACCATATACGGCAAATTTGATTTGCTATATAAGCCACTTGTGCTTTTCTTTCTAATTGCTTTTTGATTCTGAATATTTGAACGCTAATAATATGAGATCAAAATCATAATTATTTTTATAATTCCAAGACGACTTCATATACTTGGCTAAGGTAAGCATTTGCTTGCGACGACGAGTGTCCCATTTGGTTCGATCAACGGAACAGCCTTTGCCAGTAGAGTTTTCAGGTGTTTGATGAAAGAAGTTGCGTTGTTCTAAGACACAACTCACCAGTAGGATTCAAATGTAATCTCTTACGATAGAGACATGAATGCCGTAATCACTAAGCTACACACCTTCACATTCATACGATTAATTCAAAGTGGAATGCACTATGGTCTTTTCTAGGCTGTGCGTTACTTGGTGAAAAGTTTTCCTAATTGTTTGATTTCAAAACATTGACCCTACCAAAACAAATACGGTAATACGTTAATTGCCCAGCACATGCGTCCAGATTCAGTCCCACGCCAATTCAGATAGAGCATGAGTACCTTTGACTATAGCCTCGGCTATCCAAAGACTTATGAATGGATTTTCTAGACAAAACTGAAAGAAAACCGATGGGAGTGCGCGCGCGTGTGTGTATGCCTCTCACCACTTCTCGACGATGGTCGATGCTATGTTGACATTCCGATAACTTAGGAGTTTGTCAAAGTGCCTGCCAGAATAAGCGCAAGTCTTTAGAATATAAATCTTTTGTTCGCTCCACTCGTCTAAAATTCCTGACGGTGATGTCCCAAAACTAACAGAAACCACTAATATATTTAGAACCAAGCATCTCTGTGTGAAAAACTAGAAAGATGATTATCGTGATGTTTTAGATATATATAAATATTTACAAAATGCATGCCTCTTTGTTGCTTTATTAACTGGACTGCGAACATTCTAAGGCATCGCTTTAACGTGTAGTCGAACAAAGGGACGAAATACTTTTTTATGCCAGTTTAGTAATATAATATAGGTCTCTTTTGCTGACACACTAGATTACAGTGACGTAATCAAACCACCATCTGTTGCCATGCGATGTTGCGGGAGAAACACACGTAGGTAGACAAAAAGGAAACACGGGTGCACACACACTTACAGGCACACACGTGTACACACAAGCACGTGCATGTGCACACACACATACACAGATAGAGGACTATAAGGCGCACGTATTATATAAAAGAAATTACTCACAAGGCATGCTTTAGTCGACCCTAGTTTGTTATGTGATACACCTGCCAAAGGTACAAAACAGTGAGGTTGAACCAGAAACCGCTTGACTGCAATTTGAACTTCGTAACCCCTTATTCATTCTTCATTCTTGTGTTTATTAACCACATATTTATATTTATAAGTATAGTTTTAATATATATATTCACAAGGTATACATGAAGCAAATGTACAAACTTCAGCATGAATGAATATATATCCGCAAAGTTCCTAGGCACAGTGCCAAAGAGTATATATAATTTGGAACAACTGTACGTAATTTCTATTCATATCAGCAATTAAGGCATATCAAGGAAGCGCTAATATTTCTTGAAATAGGAATTATTTATTACATTAATGATGCGAAATTGTAATTATATATAATCGTTACAAACAATTTGTTGTATTTCTTCATTTCCTTTGGGAACGGACATGCATCATTAAGGACGTCATCTGACCTCGTATTAGAAACGAAAGAAGGAAGGAAGGAAGCGTTCGGAAAACCGACTTCTGTGGACACAATAGAGCTTATGGCGGCATCAGCAGATATTTAAAAAAAAAACTATAGCATACACACAAAGACAAGCGAGCGCTCGAACACCCGTATACACATACACATACACACAGATATACATGTGTGTGTGTGTGTGTGTGTATATATACACACATATCTCTTCGAAGGCTAAGTCTTCAACCAGGCTTTCGCGCCACACTTAAACCGAAACCTCTGCTCAAATACATATTTACTTTTGAAAGAGAGACATTAATAATAGTTAGTTGCTGCTTGGGTTAGACAAATTTTCCATTCCTTTATCTACATTAATATTTTTTCAATTAGTTTTGGTTATAGAAACTTGTTCTATAAAGTACATATTATATATCACAATTAGAAGGCTAAAACAGTAAAGCACATTCTGAAATATTAATACATCAAATATCAGGCAACAAACAACAATTACTTATGGAAAAGATGCTATCTTCATACGCGCGCGCACACATATAATTTCTAAGGATGGATGTAATTTATGTATTCATATTACTGGGAACGGAAGAATTTTTTAGAAACTGATATATGTATTATTCATCAATGTATTTGTTATATTTCCATAATTTCACAGATATATATTTTGCGAAGATACAATTACCTTTACACGAAATAAATAGTAGGTGGTATATTAAGGAATGTATTCTGATTAAATACTGAATCTTCTGTAGAACAAAATGTATGATGTAAATTAGCAACACACTTACAGTACCTCAGTTAATGTTGAAATAAATATCATTAGTATATGAAAATGGGAATGAGAAAATTGCTGATGAATTTGTGAAGAACAATAATATATGCAAACACCTTAATATTATAAGCGAAGAAATTAAGAAAACCTCAGATTAACATTGATTTCCTGTTATTGTTTCAACAAAGTTGATATCGAAATTCTGTGTTACTACAACGTAAAATCATGTAGGGAACGAGTGAATTGACATTACATGTGAAATTCTCCTCAATAGTGGCAGATGTGATTTCCGTTTAAATATTGCTCAGTCCATAAATCATAATGTGAGGTATATTTGCAATCTCAATATGGCTAACCACTAAGGGTGGGTGTTACTGTAGCTTGTAGCCTCAGGAGAACATCGTCTCCAGCTGGCTTTAGGCACACTTTCTGTGCCCTTATGGTATTTGCAAAGGGAGGTCATTCTTCCCTCGTCAACCTAAGTAATACGCACGGACTTCAGTTTCTAAGTATTGACCTGTCCTCAGCGTACGGCAATCACCGGTTTTCAATGAAAGGAGTCCCAATGCAAATACTTATATCGTTTTTCCAGTAGTTTTTCGTCACTGATCTCGAAAAAGCTGGCGCTAATAAATTATTTTGCTATACAGTCTAACTCATACTACTCGTGAAATCTCAAATTCACCACCGAAAACTCACACAGCGGAAATTTTACATTTTACTATAGATATTCGTGCTTGTTTATCACATGTTAGACTGGAAATCAAGATAGAATGGAAATTATTCGTAACACTGTTATTAGTTGATATTCATATAGCGTTTTAAGCACAATACCTTGCTAACAATGTCATTGGGTGTGAGCGTGTTTGTTGTGCGCGCGTGCGCAATTGTGTGTGCGTCTGTGCTTCCATATAGGTCTTTTTCCAGTTCACACGTTATGTTTACTAAAAATGTATGCAATTGTAACAATAACCATTGGAAATATTTTTCTAGCATAATGAGTACACTTTGGTCATAGCAGTATTTTATATTAAAGACAATATATGAATTGCTAACTGCGTTACAGCAGTGTATTCATATAGCAAATAAGCTAAACAATGCCAATTTAAGAGAACATATGTTGGTTCCATTTATAGTAATTCATAGTGTAGTTTGAACTTCTGAAATCTATTTACTTTTATGACTGGCATCATACATATATTGAAGCATGTAGTGCTTTAGTGTAATTTGTATTTTATACAAAATGGTTGAATGTTTTATAAAGAAATCTGGCAAAATATATTTCATTGTCCGCGGCAATATAGCTCTTAGGATGCTCACGGTTGAGAAACAGTTTCTAGGCAAAAGTTCTTAAGCATTATAGCTTTTATATTATATTTCTGAAAGTATAATTGAAAAATTGGGTGGAAATATTAACTACAGGTTTTAGGAATTAAGAAAGTGTACGTGTCTTTAAATTATTCCCTATGACATACACATATTTGTAACAATGATGTCTTCGTACTGGTAGATCAATGTCATCAATTGTTTTACGAATGTATAATCATAAATCAGGGGAGAAACATATACATGATTTGTATTGATTTAATTCGAATCACATATTAACTGCTAAATAGAGTCATATGGTGCAGAAAATTTTCTTGAAATATCGTGCAATGAAATTTCGTTGACACAGTTCATCGTACTAGGATGGAAAACGCCTAGACAACGTATCAATAACAACCACTACCAAATAGTTTACATTTCTTCCAGCAATGATAAAGGATAGATGTTAATAGACATGAATATTTAGAAAATAATATATTTAGAGTAGGTGTTTGGGCTGCTGCTGCTGATAAAGATGAGGAAGGTAATAGCTATGAAGAGGAGGAAAATGATGTTGATTATATTGGTTTAAATGGAAATAACTATATTCAAGTGTTATAAGAACGCACGTAAAGTAAGCATACAATCATGGTTACATATTTTCCTCTTTCACCTTGCTTCAGTTTCATTATGATATCTATTTTGCGGTAGTATTGATGCAGAAATTCAAACGTTGATATATTGCATATTTTGTTATAGTATATCAATACTGTATGTCATTCCGCTAGGTAGGGAAAGGCTATTTGTAGAGAAAAATTTGAGACGACATGCTGAAGAGGAGGACAGAATATGAACTACTTCAAACCTGTGAATTAAAACCAGTAAACATGAATATTAACCCTGCCATGCGGTATGTATGTTATAGCAGTAATATGTTAAACATAGTTGGTAATGAACAACACACGTATAAAAATAAAATTTAGCCGATCTCTCCATTAGCTTCCCCTCCCACACCCACACACATACACCTGGAATCCGGAGGAAAAACAAATTAATACAGCTGAAGCATAATGATTGCAGGCAAAGACAGGCACAATGGACCAGGTCTGAGAGGGTTGTGGATGAAATAATAATAGTAAAACCATGACAATATCTGAGATGAGCAATGAGATAAGGAATTTGCCCCCAGTGGGATAAGGAATTTTCCCCCAGTGAGATCAGGAATTTGCATAAAAGAAGAAAAGGAAGAATAGAAGAAGAAAATAAAGAAGACGATGAAGAAGAAAAAGATGAAGATGAAGGAGACGGAGGAGGGAGATTAGAAACAAAAACAGCGGCAACAACAGCAATGCGTGATTAACAAGAAATGAATACGACAAAATAAAATGTTGAAAAGTAAAAAAATAATACTAAAAATAACTATCGATAAATGTGTATACGATTCTTTTTGTGAAACGCTACTTGGGGATTCTAAACCGTTGGTGATGTCAAAATATTGTTTTCATCCTACCCATGTATTCACTGAAAGATTAGTTACTATACTTAACGGTTGACTTGTTTTTCTCCTGCTGTCATATTTCTTCTTCTATGCAGAATTGAATTTTCCGTTTATTTCTTCTTTTCGTATGTTCGTTATTTTATTTTTACATCTCAAATGTTTTGCCTTCTTTTAAATCGGTTTTAAGTTATTTAATTCATTTCTATTCTCGAAAGCGTAAAGTCCATTATGCGTTTCATATTTTTATACTGAAATTAAAATAACGCTGATACAATCACACAGTGCAACTTTCACAGACTATTATTGCTTTTGTTTGGCCTGAATCTCAATAAAATTGATTTACTCGAAATTTCCTTCGATTCTTTGTATGTTTTCTTGCTGAGAAGAAAATCATTTTCAGTTGATTCTTTTAGATTTAATTTGAAAATATTCAAAACTTGATTAAATCCAGTGGGAAACATTTCAGCTTATGAAACATTATTTTGCAACTTGAATTATTTTCATTTATCATTATTATTATTATTATTATTATTATTATTATTATTATTATTATTATTATTACTATTATTACTACTATTATTATTATTATATTATTATTATTATTATTATTATTATTATTATTATCATTATTATTATTGTTATCGTTATTGTCTTTGTTCTTGATGATTTATTGTTATTATTATCAGCATTAATATCATTATCATTTAACTTTAATCTGCATGTTTCATACAGTTACATGTAGAGATACACCCAGCGTCCTGAGGCGAGTGAACGATAAGAGATGTTACATTATGACTGAACGCTTGCAGATGAGGTGTGACAGGGGTTGTAGCGAAATAACTTTACTTAGTACAACAGACATTCAAATTGATAGGGTTTTTCTAGGGACGTGGGAGGTACTTGTCAGCACATTCTTTTGGATTACTCTGAGAAATGGTTCTCTTGGGAACTTATCTAAATGTCTGTGACATCCCTGTCTTATCATACATAGCACACCAACAATAACAGGAACAGTTCTCGCTTTAAGATACAACATCGTTTGTATTTCAATTTCCAGGTCATTATATTTACATAATTTTTCTAATTGTTATCCTGATATCTTATTATAATTATCGTTATATTAAAAGAATTAATAAAATAAAAAAATCAATTATTATTATCATTATATTTATTATCATTATATTTATTATCATTATATTTATGATTATTATTATTATTATTATTATTATTATTATTATTATTACTTTTTTTTCTTCTTTCAAATTTTCTTCCATTTCTTGCCGAGTGTCTTCCCGACTCCTAGGGCAAAGAAACTCATAGTGTATATTGGTAGGCCATTAAACCAAACTCAGTAGTTCGTTCATTTTTTTTTTTTTAAAGTTAGATTAAAATACATGAGCAGCAACAGTTCTCACATCGACAATGCTCTTCTCAATACGTGTGATGTACCAGTTAAGACAATCTTTGGCACTTCTTGCAGGGATGGTAAGCCAGGGATCATTCTCATATAATTTTCGGTTCCCTTCTTGATCATTCCTAGTGCTCCTACGATCACTGGTATTGTAACCGCCTGAGATGCCACATTTTCTCAATTTCAATGAGTAGGTCTTTATATTTTCTGAGCTTGTCAAACTCTTTCGCTGAGATATTATGATCACAGGGGATGCTCATGTCGATCAATAAGCAAACTTTATTGTTTTGGTCTTTCACAACAATATCTGGTTTATTGGCCTTGATGGTTCGGTCTGTATGTACTGGAAAGTCCCACAGAATGGTTACATTTTCTCCTTCAGTTACAGCCTCAGGGTGGTGATTATACCACTTGTCGGCAGTTTTGATATTGTAATGCCGACTTATTAGCCAGTGGAGATATTGGCCAACTCTGTCATGTCTTAATTTATACTCCACTGGTGCTAAAACTTTACATCCAGAGATTAGGTGGTCCACTGTTTCAATCATGTCGTTGCAGAATCGGCATTTTGGGTCTGCTCCATTTTTCATCACATTGGCCTGGTAGTTCCGGGTTAATAGGCTTTGGTCTTGAGCAGCCAGGATGAAACCTTCGCTCTCTGCTTTTAGCCCTGAGCTCCGCAGCCACTGATGGGTTTGCTTCTGGTCAACATCAGCTTGTTTGCTGCGGGTCACATATTTGCCGTGCAGAGGTTTCTCCTCCCACCTATCAGCCAATTGCTCGTGCGCTTTTTTCATTGCCATCATTTTCACCTTCTTTGCAACAATAGTGTGTCTCTCTTGAGATGGCCTACCTATTATTATTATTATTATTATTATTATTATTATTATTATTATTATTATTATTATTACTTTTTTTTCTTCTTTCAAATTTTCTTCCATTTCTTGCCGAGTGTCTTCCCGACTCCTAGGGCAAAGAAACTCATAGTGTATATTGGTAGGCCATTAAACCAAACTCAGTAGTTCGTTCATTTTCTTTTTTTTAAAGTTAGATTAAAATACATGAGCAGCAACAGTTCTCACATCGACAATGCTCTTCTCAATACGTGTGATGTACCAGTTATGACAATCTTTTGCACTTCTTGCAGGGATGGTAAGCCAGGGATCATTCTCATATAATTTTCGGTTCCCTTCTTGATCATTCCTAGTGCTCCTACGATCACTGGTATTGTAACCGCCTTGAGATGCCACATTTTCTCAATTTCAATGAGTAGGTCTTTATATTTTCTGAGCTTGTCAAACTCTTTCGCTGAGATATTATGATCACAGGGGATGCTCATGTCGATCAATAAGCAAACTTTATTGTTTTGGTCTTTCACAACAATATCTGGTTTATTGGCCTTGATGGTTCGGTCTGTATGTACTGGAAAGTCCCACAGAATGGTTACATTTTCTCCTTCAGTTACAGCCTCAGGGTGGTGATTATACCACTTGTCGGCAGTTTTGATATTGTAATGCCGACTTATTAGCCAGTGGAGATATTGGCCAACTCTGTCATGTCTTAATTTATACTCCACTGGTGCTAAAACTTTACATCCAGAGATTAGGTGGTCCACTGTTTCAATCATGTCGTTGCAGAATCGGCATTTTGGGTCTGCTCCATTTTTCATCACATTGGCCTGGTAGTTCCGGGTTAATAGGCTTTGGTCTTGAGCAGCCAGGATGAAACCTTCGCTCTCTGCTTTTAGCCCTGAGCTCCGCAGCCACTGATGGGTTTGCTTCTGGTCAACATCAGCTTGTTTGCTGCGGGTCACATATTTGCCGTGCAGAGGTTTCTCCTCCCACCTATCAGCCAATTGCTCGTGCGCTTTTTTCATTGCCATCATTTTCACCTTCTTTGCAACAATAGTGTGTCTCTCTTGAGATGGCCTACCTATTATTATTATTATTATTATTATTATATTATTATTATTATTATTATTATTATTATTATTATCATCATTATTATTATTTTTATTATTATTATTATTATTATTATTATTATTAATATTATCATTATTATTATTATCATTATTATTATTATGTTTATCAAGATACTGAGTTGGCAGAATCTTTAGCATGCAGGAAAAATTGGTTAGCGGCATTTCATCCAGATTTACGTTGCGAAATCAAATTCCGCTCAGCTCCACTATGCCTTTCACCATTATGGTGTCGATAAAATAAGTACGATTGAAAGAGTGAGGACGATATGATAGACGTATTTCCGTTACCCAAATTGCTGCACTTGTGGCAAAATTAAACTATTATTTTTATTATTACTATTATTATTCAAGTCTTTAAGCTAGCATAATCGTTATCTCGCTGGGCGGAAAGATTAGTGGTACTTCGCCCGTTACTGCTTTCTGAGTTCAAATTCCAGGGAGCTTCATTTTACCCTTCCTCCTTTCTGTATCAATAAAATAAGTATCAGTGAAACACTGAGGCTGATGTAAAAGACTAGTCCCTCCTACAATCTTTCAGGCCATGTGCATTTAGTAGGCTGGTTGAACATCATCTCAATTGGATTCCCAGTAGAGTGGTAATGATCAACAAACGTAGAAAAAGAAAATGCAACTGATATGTCCATTAGCTTCCCTTCCACCTGGACTCCGAAGGAAAAACAAATTACCACTTACATATACAGTTCAACTACGTTGCAGTTGGGGGCTCAGGTGCAATTTTCTTCAGGTCGAATAGCCCATCCCCCGCGAAAGGTCCCTGAATAAATGTTAATAACGTTGAAAGAAACACACATGTTTGCAGAGATGAAGTAATTCCTCTAAAGACATGGCTGTGATGCTCTCCCACTACTTCTGTCCGTGACTAGAGATGCACATATCGTCATTCACTAAGTAACATACGCAACTGGCTCCTGTCAAACAACTGACAAGTAAATCCGTGGTATTGAGCAGAATATTTGCGGTAGCCCATCTTTTATTCGAAGACGAAACGATGTACATGATAGCACTTCTAATCCGTTAAGATGAGAGGTTTTCGGCGACAGTGTCTGGTAATGCATTAGGGCATTAAACTGCATCATGGCATTATACCGCATCAGGGCATTATTATAATTATAATTATTATTATTATTATTAATATTATTATTATTATTATTATTAGCGTCTTTCAATTCTGTTTCCATTTCTTAGCCCGTATCTTCCTGATCCTCGAACAGGCAAAATCACTATATACATTGGTAGGTCATTAAGATAAACACTCCAGATTGTTTATTTGCTGAGAAAAAGGGAGGAATAAAAAATGAAAACGAAAATAAAGAAAAATAATGGAGGAAAATAAAAGAAAATTCTCTATTTTTATTATTATTGTTGTTGTTGTTTTTGTTGTTGTTGTTTTTATTATTGTTGTCATCAAATGTCATTCATACACACTCAAAAGATTAGAATGTTCGAAAAGAATAGGATCCTAACAGCTTTGCAAAAGAAATTGCCTGAGATTCCAAGAACATTCCTATCGGATTACAGCAAATAACCTTAGATGCCGAGAGCCCTCCTAAGTATCCTAGCTGTTCCTAATCACACTGCTTTCTGCGTCTGTACTAAAGTATGTTTTATTATTATTGAGTGATAGTGACACTGTGGAATTATCATTATTGTTGTTGTTGTTGTTGCTCTTTATCCTGTTCTTGTTATTCATTGTCTTTGCACAGCTTCCGTTGCTGGAGATATACTATGGTACAAGCTGTTCCTCACCTGTGAACCAAGATAACACCTCTTATATTTCGAGCACCATCCGGCGTATTCGATCGGTTCTTAGCAGTGCTGTTTCTGCAAGTGCTCTACCCTTATTGCCGCCCCTATTTGTTCCATGTCCTTCTATAGATTTTCAATCAATGTTTACTCCGAGAATTATTGGTACTACAACTGCTTCACTTCCTGAGCTAACTTATCATGTCAATCGACTTTTCTTTCTTCCTTATCACATAACTTGTTGTCAGCTGGGCATGCTATAGCTATAATCCAGCATTGTTTGCTTTCTCAAATAACACTATCTCTGGTTTGCTATACTCTTTCACATGAGAATCATAAAATCTCATTTGTCCTTTGCATTATCTTTATCGATGATGACTTCCGGTTTATGTTCGTACCACATTTTTGGTCTGCCAAGTACAAACGTCTTGCAAAGTGACCAATAAGCAATTCTTGCTATATTGTCCTGACGTCTCTTCTATTCTTTCTTAGCTAGTAGTGCACATTGACTGGTAATATGCCATACGGTTTCACCATTTTGTCCACAAATTCTGTACTTATGAACTTTTGATGTGTTGTCTATTTTATATTTGGTGTAATTTGTTCTTAATGCTTGTTCTTGGGTAGCACAGATTAGAGCCTCTTATCCCGGTTTGAAATAATTTTTAGACATTCATAGCTATCTATTTTCTGTCTTATCTTCAGCAAATCTATGAAATTGTTCGCGCTTTCTTTTCTTTATCCACCTATTTTCAATTTCATTCATTCTCATGTACTTGTAGAATGCTTTATCTTTGCAATCTTCCATCCTACATGAGCCTGGCCGTCTTACTTCCAATAATAGTGGTTCTGTAGCACTGTTTTCTTCTGCTATGCTGTTTTCTTCTGCTCTAATGTTGAGTTCGCATACAATCAGTCGTCTTTTCCCTATTTTTATTGGTACATATATCAGCCTGTGTCACGTTTTGGGTTAAATATCCTCTATCTAGTCAGCAACTTCCTTTTCTTTCTGTCTATGCTGTTTATTTCATCTACTGTACATGCTATTAACCCTGCTCCATATATAAGTAGTGAAACCGCCCAGGTGTTGATAGCTTCAATCTTATTCCACAGGATTATTATTATTATTTTTATTATTGTTGTTGCTGTTGTTGTTATCGAATGAGAGAGCAGCACATGCTATCACAGTGACAATGGGGTACAATTATACGACGCCCAGTATACCCATCACGAAATCTGGACTAATAAGACTCTGCACGCTGTGCCTTGAAAAACAGCCCTAAGAGAATTAAGCCCTGTTCAATGTGAAACAACATGGGTCAAGTACATTCGATCAGAAAATAGTTCGAATCCTCTACACTTTCAGTTCTCAGAACACAGGAGAAGAAATTTCCTTGTGAGTTATTGACATCGCGCCCTGCAGCAATGAGTACAATGATAGGAGAGTTTCATAAATTTTCCGCAAATCTCTTAAATTCATTATTCTTCTTTAATTTTTAATTTTCTTTGCTTTCACCCAGTTTCTATTTCTTTTTGCTAGTGGCAAACTTCATAATTAATGGCTGATGATGTCATTCCATGAACGTGGGAACGCTAGTTGCAATGCTCCAATTTGGGATGTGAATTTCTGTAATTTCGAATTTTGTATATCACTTTTCGGGCTCAATTCCACAATGTCAGGCTAGCTGGCGAAATATCGTTGAAATATCAAAACAACTACTGCATTCGCATCGAGATCTTCGTATTGTCTATCTCTTTGAGAGGAGTTACGCCAATCCTTTAAAAAAAAATAACGATGATGATCATGGTGATGATGATGATGATGATGATGATGATGATAATAACAATAATAATAATAATAATAATATAATAATAATAATAAAAATAATAATAATAATAATATGTTACAAACTGTTAATGATCTCAAAATGCATGTGTTTCCAAACGTTGCACAAAACTTTAGCAACAGTAAATGGCTACGTGAGTGAGCCATCTTAGCTTCATCTAATGATGTTATCGACAAAATCAATTAGGATCTCTTGCATTTGTTGCCTGGAAATGAACAGTCTTTCAAATCAATCCACATTGTGATTGATCAGGATCAACCTATAGTTTTTTCCAACTGAGTTCCTGAACTCTCTAAAGCTATCTGGGATGCCACATCACAATTTAACACTTAAAAACGTGTCTGCAATCATGCATGCTGCTCAGGAATCTGGATTCTCCTCACCTGAACAATGACAGAAGATAGTTGTGAATGTGACGCAGCCCCATGTCCTTGAGGCAGCAATTATCACTAGGAAATATAAGGGTTAGGATGTCATCATTACACGGATCCTTTTAATCCCATCTTACCTCCCCTTTGAATTTAAACGCCTTCAATGAAACTAAGTTTTGCTATGTCGATAAACAAATCTCAAGGATAATCTCTCAAGGTCTTTGGGTTTAACTTTCCTTCTCAAACTAAGTTTTGCTATGTCGATAAACAAATCTCAAGGATAATCTCTCAAGGTCTTTGGGCTTAACTTTCCTTCTCATTGCTTCTTTCATGGGCAATTAGATGTAGGACGTTCGGGAGATGGAAGTCCCTAAACTCTTTTAATGTGTACCACAATTAAAGGATACACTGAAAACATTTTATATTTCGAAGTTCTACAAATTTAAGCTATGTGTGATTTCAGGGGTTGTTTTAATAATTTTGTGTATACTGACGTAATCATTTTTCTTAAAATATATCTTTTATCATAACAAATATATTTGTTTCCCTTAACATTCTTTAAACGTCCGAGCAACACCGGGTATGAGGGTAGTGTAAATATATATATCAGTAAAACAATTAAGATTCAAGTGAATTCCAATGAATTCAAATGAATGCGGTACTTAACTTAGATGCACCAGAAATATTTATGGTATTAGCCATAAGATAATGTGGGGTGATTATAAACAGGAAAAAAGCAGCAAGAATGGATTAGTTGTTCAGTACAATTGTTTCATACGAAGAACATATTTATTTAAAGCTGCACATATTGCAGCAAATACAAGTGTCCAGTATTTATCAGCCAAAACACATATGAGTTTTCCAAACATCCTAGGGAGTGAGGCTACACTCATGAAGTATCGAAGAGAGTTCTATGAAAAGCAAAGTTAGGTTGTAAGCAGACTTAAAATGTTTTATAATGACGCACAGTTTTATAAAACGTTTTTAAAAAGATTGTTAGCTTCTCAGAAAAGGTAAATCAATCCATAATAATGCAGGTGTAATTTCCGGAGATATGAGGAAAGATTTTATTCACAGAGAAGATGAATGTATCCATAATAATCCAGATGTAATTTCCTGATATATGAGGAAATGATCTTGATCACACATCTATTCAATTCACAAACTAAGTTGTTGGGAGAAGAGATTGGCTATAGTGGCTAAAAGAAGTCGCAAAATCCATTCTTGTTGCTTTTTTCCTGTATATATATATATATATATATATATATATATATATATATATATACACGCACGCACATACTCACTCACATACAGGGAACATATAAGAAAACACACAACACGATATGTATAATGCTTGAATTAATGTATGCATCATAACACCCGGTTGTAATAGTTCAACATAAGAATTTATTGGATCTATTCAATGAAGATTAACATTATTACTTGCATAATCCTTAAATATAACCAACAAAGTGTTTCACGATTTGTTGCATTTCGGATCTCCACCTGTTTTGATTTTAGAATCTGTACGCGATCCAAATTATTGTCGTGTAGATATATCTTATGCGGTATCCCTGCTACGTATATTTATGATGTGACTACGATTAAAGTATACATTTGTCTTTTAATATTCTGTGACAGACAGATGGGATTAAATTTAACCACCGGAGCACCTCTTCATGGACATGATACATAACACACAGAAATTTGGCTGTTTGAAAGGGAAAATCACGTGTCCCTGACGCATTGAATAAGGCATGGTTTCCGAATAAAGAAAAGTGTTAAATATTAAGAACAAAGTTTAGACGTGAATGAGCTAGTTTTAAAAGCAATAGACGAAATAAAATTTCAGCATAGATAAACAGTTGGCTAAATATGTTTACTAAATATATGTAATATCTTTCACTGAACTCAAAATTTGAAAACTGCTTTCACAAGAAGATGGAATTTTGAATACGTATATCTACCACTGAAATCATGAGTATGAATTTATGAATTCTAGAAAACCAACACAATACCTGCAGAACACATTGAACTTAGACGGCAGAAAGTCGAGATCTTTAACAATACATGAATGGAGACTTATATATAAAAAGAATGCAATTCAAATCGTCACGTCAATTTACAGACATTTATTTGAAGAATATACCTTGATAAAATGAATGATAAATAATGAATTTAGCATGTTGAAAGTATGAGTACTTTTAAGATTAAACTCTTTATTCTTTTTTCACCGGCTTCAAAAGTCTCCAAGGTAAATTTTGTCTCAATTTTCTTTAAACTTAGAACATCAATATTATTAAAGATCGTGCATACAAATGTTTTAGTATGAACTTTTACAATTTATCAGCACTGAATCTGTTAAAGAGAAAGAAAATATTTCAGATAGTATACGTAGAATGAGACATAAAAACTGACTACATGCCATTTTATATAGAGAAAATACCTCGAGATTCTTATTTTCTTTAATGCTACTTCTTTCGTCTTGGTGGCATTTTATATACAAGTTTATTATTATTATTATTATTATTATTATTATTATTATTATATTATTATTATTATTATTATTATTATTGTTGTTGTTGTTGTTATTATTATTATTATTATTATTATTATTATTATTATTATTATTTTATTATTACTGTTTTGGCTATTGTAGTGGTAGTGTTAGTAGATGTTAGTAGTAGTGATTGTAGTGGTAATGATAACAGTAGTTATCTACGCAACTACCTCGTCATAAGTATCATCATCCAGCCTGAACAAAACATACCACGTTCGCTATTTTGAAATATAACAATCAAATAGATTGAAAACAGCTTTGACCAAACAAACCAGAAAATATCACAAGCAAAAAAAAAACATATATGTTTATACAGAAAAACATACACATACACAAACACACATGCAAATACACACATATGCACACACATACGTGTATATAAAATATTAGTGTGTTGTGAATGTGTGCGTCCGGCAAGATAAGTGTCGTATCATCACATCGTTCCAGAATATAGGTATATATGCATGCAAATCTCTGTATATCTTACATAGGATAATCGTATTCTATTCAAACTTTAGCATCAACAAAGCTGACCTTTAAGATATCTGTCTTCCATATCAAAATAGATTCAAATCAGATCATATTTAACAATACTGTAGAATGCACGCTATTCAGACAGATTTGATGCTACTACCGTTAACATTCCACTTTGTTTATGAAAACATATACCTGAAATTTTCTTTCTTTTCAACCTTCGTGTAGTTTCTCCCATTCTACATGTATGTATATATATATATATATATATATATATATATATATATATAATATATATATTTGTATGTATGTATGCATGCGTGTATTAACAAATAGATAAACTTCAAGAAAACATTGTTTTGACAGTAGCGGACGTATATATATATATATATATATATATATATATATATATATATATATATATATATATATATATATATATATATATATATATATGTATGTATATATATTATTTTTTAAGCTTTTCCTATGGATTTAGTAAACTTCATTTTTATCAATGAAGTCTTGTTAGTATTGTATACAGCAAATGAGTATGGAACTAAATGATGGCATTGTAGTTAATATAATTTTTACTACGATATATTTTACTATGCCTGTTGAGTTTTACATGTATAATAACATAGTTCACATCTTTTGTTATTTAATTTCGCCATTTCAATGTTGTTTCAGGAATTAGCTTAGCAGGATATACGCTTCCGATGTGTTGATCTTCCCAAATATCATAACGGCAAATACCGCTGTGGATATCAAATGGTCGATATCTTTCAAAACAATATTTATTGCATATTTCTTAGAAGAAGACGTTTTGACATGAAATTTGATTTATAATTATTATATTTGTTTGCTTATTCACCCTAAGAATATTATACACACTCTGGGAAGTAATTTTCATCCCGTTTGATCACTTAAGATAGTACGCACAATGCTTCTAACCGTAACATTACGGTAAATCATTCAATTCTACAATCGTCGAATATTCAATGTATTACTTACTTTGTTTCCTCATTGTTTTAATTGCATTACTATATTTTATACTTGTTATATATCTAAAGGCTCGGTTGACATACCTCCCGGAGAATAATGACAACGACGCCCTTATTATCGTGCACCTGGGATTCATGCTAATTAGGAAAATGTGGTAGTCAGTGCCTCAGTAGTTGTGTGTGTGTGTGTATTTGTGTGTGTGAGGGCGAGGGCGTATCTGTGTGTGTAGTTACACCACACAAATGGACATGCAATTCACACACAAACATAAAAATGTCACTTCCAGACCGAGTTCGTCAACCGTCTGGATCACCATTTCTGCAGTCATATTCTTTCCAGGAAACTTAATTTCTATATATGAAGGAAATTAATGCTTCTGCATTCAGTTTCCTTTAATAAAATGAGGTACATTTATCAGAAATGTAAAGCTCAGATAATGTCTTTTCTGTTTAAATACATTTATAATCTCTCCGTATGCGATTTTACGTTTCGCTGGCAAGATATCGAAACACCTAGGACGTATGGACACTGTGATGCGTAAGACCTTGACTTTTGATAGGAATCGTGAAACATTTCGACCTAAAGTGTACTGCCCAAGAAATTGCTATTATATTGCAATAAAAGTGTTTAGGGTAGGCACTCGAATGATTTTTTCCCTTGATAGGTTAGAGAATTTCTTATCCGTTTTCTCAAGAGGGTGTTTTTGTGCTTTCATCTTCCAGTAGATTCCTTGTTGCAATGAAGCGATTTGCCTCTTGAAGGATACACATATTGGACCAAGATTCGCTGTTATTTCAGTGATAGTAGTCATGAAAATTAATATAGAGAGAATATATGGATTCTTGCCCTCATATACAGACAATAACGGATCATATCTAGTGAGTATTTTGTACCCGTTGCGATTTTTCCTAAATGTGCATGATAAAGAGTTATCGAAGCATATTTTTATCCCATGGGACACACTGAATGTGAGTTTGGACTTTCAGTCACCAGGTTCTGTACATTCTAGTTGCTGGGTACATTAGTTTTTATAAGGAAAAGACAGAAATCTATTTTGAAATCGGTGAGTATTTCTTACACCTCACTTGCAGCTGTTATCAATAGAACTGCATATTCGTGATATTACCTAGACTTCACTGCGATAAGACAGCATACTAAGCAAGGTTAGTAAAAGTTGGTGTTTATATAATTGTACCATGTAAAGTACCAAAAGAAAATGCCACGGCCTACATATAATGTTTATGTGTGTCAGCGCGTGAGCGTGTAAGAAGGTTTGTGTCGATGTTTTTATGTATGCATGAATCTATATTACAATATATATATACACTGACACATACACGCGCACACAAATAACTATGTGAGCGTTATATAAGTAGGTAAGAATATATGCATATACATGTATGTATGTATATATGTATGTATGTATGTATGCTTGTATGTATGTATGTATGTATGTGTGTGAGTGTATGTGTGTGTGTACCCGTATGATTGTGTGTCTGATCTCTATAATACATTTGATATTGTTCTGAATATTCATATAAAATGTACATAGTCTTATGGTTTCTATGATATTACGCTAACGTTCCCTTTACTTTATATTAAAAGAAATTCCTCTACATATTTCTGTCAAAATATTATTGGAAATTGATTGTTAAACTACAACATTTTAAAAAGAGCCTTCGAGCAAAACATCTATGTAGAGATGGTAACACAGGAAATTTTAAAATCATAAATATTCATATCTATGTAATTTTCTCAAAATATATCCACTCTCATACATACATACATACATATGCATACACACACACTATAAATACACATATACATAGACATTTATATATATATAATATATATATATATATATATATATATATATATATATATATATATATATACACACATATATATATATATATAATATATATATATATGTGTGTGTGTGTGTGTTGTGTGTGTGTGTTGTGTGGTGTGTGTGTGTACAGATATGTATATTATATGTATATGTGTATATATATATATAAATATATGTATATATATACATATACATATGCATATATATATATATATATATATATATATATATATATATATATATATGCGTGTATGTGTCTCTCTTCCTTTGTCACCCACCAACGCTTAACAACCGAAGTTGGAATATTAGCGTCCCCGTAAAATAGCAGTTCGCCCCAAAAAATAAAACGATAGGATAAGTACTAACATTGCAAAGAATAGGTCCTGGAGTTGATATGTTCGACTAAAGGTGGTGCTCCAGCATAGCCAAAGTGAAATGACTGAAATAAATAAAAGAATATATATGTGTGTGTGTGTGTGTGTGTGTGTGTATGTGTGAGTGTGCCTGTGTGTGTGCGTCTCTGTGGGTGTGTATGCGTGTGCGTGTGCGTGTGTTTGTGTTAATTCCAATGTGTACAAATAACATACAAAATATATTGAAGAAATTTATCATCATTAAGCTTATTAATGTTGGCTGTTTGGCTCGACAAAAATTGCATTATCTTGTATGAAAGTAATCAAAGTATTACATCTGTCATTAATTGGTATTTAAGCATTTTATGTTGTGCGCAATATGTGTAGATATCAAATGAGATTTATATATTTGCGAAAAATTTATTTTAAATCAATAGATTGTTTTATTTTGAATGTTGATGTTATTTTGTTATTATGAATAATTAATATGAATCTGAAAAATAGTTTTTCTATCTTTTTTTCTATTTTTCTGTCTGTCTGCATCTATGTCTGCCTCTCTTACTGTCTGCCTGTCTATCTATCTATCTATCAATTTATCTATCCACCTATCTATCTATCTACATATGTGTGTCTATGTGTGTTTGTGTCTCTTTATATGTGTATGTGAATATATGTATACATATCACTGTATAGAGGTATCTATACGTCTACCTAACTATCTACCTATGTATCTATCTGTCTATCTATCTATCTATCTATCTATCTATCTATCTATCAATATATCTATCTATCAATCTATCAATGTGTATCTCTCTCTCTTTATATATATATATATATATACAGTCGAAATTTAGAAAAAACAAAAGACGATGACAGGTATGAAGCTCGGGAAGATGAGAAAGTATTTTACGTTTCGAGCCTACGTCCTTCAACACAAAAGGATACGCGTATATAAACAGACAGAGAATAATAATAATAAAAACTCGTGAATCATGGGGTCTTTGTGTATGTATATATATATATACATATATATATATATACCTATATATACATACATACATATATATATATCTAATATAGGATAAAAAATTTTTGGGGGAAAAATATTTTTATCCTACATTAGTTATAAATTGAATAGTGTTCCGTTCCGCATTGTCTCACTCTGTGAAAGTTTCTAGTTCGAATCACACGTGTCTCGAGATGTGCCGAATTTTTTCTATTTTGGATATATTTCGGGTACTTAGGTCTGCTCAGGACTTAGTACTTGCTTTTCCCATGGGTATGAGTAAGTATTTCACTTATATCCCACGTATTTATCGCTGAAGAGCGGAAAATTCTTTTGAATTAACCCCGAAATTGGGACCAATACGGATTTTTTAGAAATGTCTATCGGTTTGTTTCGAGACGCATAAATTATAATGGTTATTGACAATTTTTGTCTTTTTTTCGGCTAATGTGGCATTAGAATTTTTCTTTTGCTCTTATTTTGTAAATATATATATATATATATATATAATATATATATATATATGATATGTATTTATATATATGTGTGTGTATATATGTATATGCATATATACATATGCATGTATACATTTCGTCGATTTTTTGTATGGTTTGATACATTATTAACGTGAAGTTTGCAAACTTGGTCCATATATTTTGTTTTTGTATCTCCTTTGAAAGAGTGACTATTGACTCAGTCTGTTATATAGGCAGCATATTTTTGCATGAGATTTTGTTGCGTGTGTGGGGGTGCGTGGTAGGTGGTACGTATGTTTGTGTATGTACGTACGTATGTGAATATTCCGTTTTGTTTGAAGAATTCTTACTAATAGTAAATAAGCTGGTTTGTAGCTCATATCGAATGTCTCCGTTATTTAAATCTCAACATCAATAGGGTATTTATGCATGTATGTGTGTGTATGTGCATACGTATGTATATATGTATGTATGTATGTAATTGCAATATGTATGTAATCATAACACCACGCTCCCACCAATGAAGTGTCTATATAGGCGGCACAGTTGATTCGATGCGCCATTACCGAGCCCACTTAGACTATTTCTCCAGACCAAATTCTAAATTATCTACCTCCGTAGTAACTTATATACACAAACGTAAAACTCAAAATATTCCCTAAACTTTCTTGTGTTCCATCGTAAGTGTAAATTATGTTCACGAGAATTTATAACCATCCTCTCATTTTATCTTTGCAAATAAACCACAACATTCTACCTCCCTCATAGCCTCCCCACCCTCACAAGTGGTATTTTCCCATTTCTCTTCCTCAAAGAAAAACACTTAATGCTACTACCCCACTCATTTAGATGCTAACCTCCTTTCAGCCCTCTCGCTATTTATCCACTTACTTCTATTCAATTTCATACACATCTGAAGACCATAGTACTTACTATCCAATATCAACCCATATTCATTATCCAACTAAACACTGATTTTTTTACCACCAACTCAACACCACTCTGTCCACTAAATCTATCGTCTCTCATACATTTCTACACACCTTAGTAATCTCCCTCTGTAACTGAACTTCACACTTCCCTTCCCTCAAATAATTGCCATTTCTTTGTCTCACTGTCTCAATCAATATATATATAGTTCTCTTTAATAAACTCAACAATATAAACTACCATTCGAAAACTATCTACCATCTTACTTTCCACCTCTACTACAACACCCTTAGCAGCCTCATTCTTAACCTCTCATTCTTCTTCAACTATCTTTTCTTCTCTCACTATTCTCTGTTATAATACCGACCAGTCCCCCTTCTCATATGTAGAAATATTCTTTTAGTAAATGGAGTGAATCGAAAACAATGTGTCGAGAATTCTTTTATTTTATTTCACATTTGTAACGTATGGTTTGGTATATCACATATAATTCGTCACTGATTTATATACGACAGCATCGCAATTTTAACAATAACAACATCGCAACAATACGGCAGAATTCCTTCGTAAACTGTAATAAACAGTGATTGTAAAAATAACATACAACAAATAAATGCAGAAATATTGTTCTTTCAAGGAGCAAATAAATCTCTTGTCTACTGAATTTGAGTATGTACAGTTTAGTTACCGATTATAACTGACCGGAAAATATTCATCAAACGTGAATTAGTAATTAACTTTTTGGGTAATATTTCTTAAAATTTACACGTTATGTTCACTCTTTCAGATTATCGAATTTTTACGATAGACAAAATTGTGAGTCAATGTTACACACCATTAAGTGAAATACATTTTTAATATCTGCACACAGTATTTAGATAGGCGAGAATCTAATTTATGATTAATGGACGAAATTTTGATCACTATTCATAGCCAATTAAAATATCATCGATTGCAATTAAACCCGACAAAACAAGAAAAGATGAAGGCAAAAATGAAATAATATCATACTATTTTACTTCTAAATCAAGTACTTAGAATCTGACGTAGAAAAAATTAAAAAACCATTAGTTTTATTTATGAATTAAAATTTATATCTTGTATCTAATAATTCAATAATATAGTAGCTCTTTCAAAGAATATAATAATGTTAAAAATAATTTGCATCAACTCTGCTACAAATGATATTGAGAATTATTTTAGAATTAGCCAGAAGGTTCCGTATGTATGACACAATACGTACCAAACAAAATAGTAGTACACATATATACACGCACACATACACACACCTGATAAAGTGAATGTTGGCGTAAAAGTCCTATATGCTATATTAATCATTTCCATGCCTTGTAATACAAATATATATATAAATGCAAGTAATTTATATCAGTCCAAGACCGCTGACTACGTAGAATCAATAAGTGCTAACACATCCTAATATATTCCGTACCAACTATTTTCTCCAAAAGTTGATATTGAAAGATTGTCCGCGAATACTTGGCCTAATGCGACCCCATTTCCGAGCACGTGATGCCACAATTTTCGAAATATTTCCTGGTATGGTTTCTATCAACCATTTTAAAATTATCATATACAATGTAATTTGAATCCTTTGTTTAACACCTTTGTCTCAATCCGCACCATAATATGAGCAATTATTGATTAACCAAGCAAATATTCAACATAAGAACAATGCAAGTTTCACCTATATTAGTATCCAGTTTCCCCTAACGTTAGCCATCCTCATTTTGTTTTCACTAGTCGCATTATTTTCTTGTAGTACACATTTTATCCAACCCACCTAAATGTGGATGTTATGCAGGGACAAACTATAAAAGGGTAGATACCGCAGTATAGTATTTTTCAAATGCTATTTCTAGCTGTTGAGCTAGTATCATTGCCAAGATCAAGGAAAGTGGAAATCACGTGATCTGGCTATCTCGGTGCTGGAGATAACAGTGATTTATCTCACCGCTAACAAGATAAATAATGGTCCATGTTGCACCAAAATACAATATGAGAAATTCTCCCAGGATAACTACAGTCATATGATGTGATCTAACAGAACATCCATTTTTAAGTGTTGATACATATTACCTCTTAGTGAAAATGCTGTCTCTAATATTTATTTTTAACGTACACTTCTCTAGTAATCCTCACCACCACACAATAATGTATTGCCGTTACTTGAAGCATCTGATTTGTTCTGAAATGAATTATGAAATCGTTTGATATCTCGGTCTCCGTCCACGAGCATTAGATTTCTTATGAAATACGAGAGGTTATATTTTATTCTGTATCATATTCACTCGGAAATAGGAAGGTTATAACACGGAAATAGTGGAATAAACAGACATGATTTCATATATGATGCTACGAGTTGCTTGTCAGCGTGATGCTGCAGGCTTGATATAGTATATTTCCGTCGTTTGCTGAGAGTTTGACACTCATAAGGCATTTATTATTATATAAACAAATACATAGCACTGCATTACCAGTCACATTATACTCCTCACCAATTTGCTCACCTTAAATGTCCGCAGATCTACTTTATCTTTGAGTGATCATGATGACATACTAAATTAATCCAATCCAATGATATGGGTCGTCACTACCCCATTAAAAATGGTACTTAATATTGAACAAATTGGTGATTAACCGAGATTTGACATCTGTTATTTCAGTGGTCCAGCAGAGTTATCAATATAATGCCTTTCAAGAATGTGATGGTAAGATATATTCAAGTTTTAAGACGGTCAAAGTATAACCCTTCTCATGAAAAATATATGTCCCACAAGTTTGTCTTTCAACAAACGGATCACAAAACCGTATCTTAAAGCTAACATAGTGACGAAGTCCATATTAGATAAATCGGAAATCAATGACACAAATGTGGAATGCGATAACATAGAAGTTGAAAACACACGTAATCAACAACAGCATTAAATGCGTTGAAGCCATGGTCAATTAATCTACTAAAGCTACAAAAACGATATGTTTCTTTATAGACAGACCTGCTACGATGGACGCTGACAGTCAGAAGATTAACGTTAAAAGCTTGACGCATCACCTTAATGATATAAGGAAAGTCTTATTTGTATTCCATACGATGAGGTTATTCTGAAATAGGATATGCGGTTCTATTGGTAAAATCTCAAAATTGTAATAATATTATAAATGATACTATTTACATTGCATTAGTAAAGTGTAAAATAGTAAATGTTCTGATAACCTGGAATACTTATTATTCCTGAGGTTTTAAATATATATATATATATATATAATATATATATATATGTATATATATATATATATATATATAAATATATATACTTATATATATGTATATATATATATATATATAATATATATATATACATATATAAATATATATATATATATATATATATATATATATATATATATATATATATATATACATAGATAAATATATATATATATGAGGCACATTAGAAAATGGAGAGGATAATCAATCGACAAACACCAGCCTTTAGGAATGCATGTGTAAGTAATCAAAATAAACAAAGGAATAATAATAAATTAGTGAAAAATACTAAGCTCTTACACCTGCTTCTACTATGCGGTTGCCCAATCTGCCAATTTTTCTACATCATGTCAGTAATATACAGGGATTTTACAGAGGTTAACAAACATTGGACAAGCATTGGTAAAAGCCTGAGTCCCAAAGAGAGATTATGATTTTAGCAATAAAACAAAAGAGAAAGTAGGGTAAAATAATAAAATAAAATACAAAAAACAATACAAATAGTAATTACTATTAAAAACGATTCACACAAACGCAGACATACACTCATACACACACAGATATATATACATACATATATATACACATATATATATATACATATAAATATATACATATATATATATATATATATACGAACACGTAGATAAATAGGTAGATATATAGATAGATAGACAGAAATGGATTATTACATACACACATGTACATATATACAAAGACGAAATATCTTATCATAAGTTGTAAGAGCTTAGTACTTTTCACTCATTTATTCTTATTCGTTTGTTTATTTATATTTATGTGTTTACTTAGTCGCTTATTTCTTTAATTCATTTGTTTATTTGGATTACTTATAAATGTATGTTGGATCGTTTCACTTTCATCGGTAGATCGAGAAAAAAATTTTTTGTAACTAATCACTTTCGGACACTGTTAGAATCTGTCATATAAAACGTCTTTTAATCTTAGCGTTCTTGAGAAAGTTTTCTATTTACGTCGTTATTTCGTGTTAACGTTGTCGAATTTCGGTAATGACGTATATTCAGCTGAATAAAATTGCAGTAAATGACATTGCTAGAAATGCAGGTAAAGAAGTGAGTTGTAAGATAGTATGATAGGGACTTCGATGGTGCCTGCGAGGATGGTAGTTTTGAAGAGGTTGTGACAGGTGCGGCAGCGTGGGCAGAGGAACGAGCCAGTTTGTGAGGTGTGGTTAGGGAAGAAACCGTAGACCAGGAGGTCTCGTATACACACACACACACACACACACACACACACTCACACACACATATATATATATATTGTTGTGACACCCTTCCGTCATGAATGACCGTGGGATTGCAACTAGAAAGTTACCCTCCGAGGCACAAGTCTGGGCAAGGTTTTTTATGGAAGACCAGCTGTCGCCCAAGCATGCAAGCCTCCCCTCTCCACGCCACCGATGTTATCCAAGGGAAAGGCAACGGCCGAAAGGACTTGGCACCAGTGACATCGCAGATCATTTGTTAACGTGCAAGTGGCTGAGCACTCCGCAGACACGCGTAACCTTAACGTAGTACTCGGGGAGATTCAGCGTGGCACAAACTGTGACAAGGCTGGTCCTTTGAAATACAGGTACAACAGAAGCAGAAAGAAAGAATGAGAAAAAATTGTGGTGAAAGAGTACTGCAGAGTTCACCACCACCCCTGCCGGGACCCCGTGGTGCTTTAGGTGTTTTTGCTCAATAAACAATTACAATGCCCAGTCTGGGAATGGAAACCGCGATCCTACGACCTTGAGTTCGCTACCCTAACCACTGGGCCATTGCGCCTCCATATATATATATATATATATATATATATATATATATATATATATATATATATATATATATATATATATATATATATGTATATATATATATATATATATATAATATATATATATAAAGAGAGAGAGAGAGAGAGAGAGAGAGAGAGAGATGGATATATATATATAGATAGATAGATAGATAGATATATGTATGTATAATCATTATGTTTTCTACATTGTATACATCTATAAAAAATTGGTTAAAATGTCTGAAAATTTATCTGAATTGTACAACTACAGTTTGGGAAGAAAGTACTATCACCGTGTGAACATCATAAATATATTTATAAATATATCGATTTGTATTTTCTTAGTTTCATTACATTTCAAAAAAATTACATAAATGCAATAATAGAAAATATTTTCTCTAATATCTCTTGCAAAGTATATTAAAAACGAATTATGTAGACACATTTTTCAGGAGACAGTTTATTATAGTGTGTTATATGTGGTAATTTTTGTTAAGTGTTGAATTATACGGAAGCCATCCAGTATTATATGATATATAAATATATGTGTTGAAGAATGTGATGACAATAAAGCAATAATAACCCATCTTTGTAAACTAATGTTTATTGCTAGTTATCATTAAAAGACGTATAACCACATACATTTATTCATACTAATACACACATAAACATATATGTATAGTCACACATACACACATATATTCAGAAACATTCATGTATGAATGAACTAAAAAAAACAAAGATTCACACACGCACTCACACAGACACACGCACATACATATATATATATATATATATATAGGTAAACAGTAAAAATAATTACAGACATGGACAAGAACATGAAACACCACAGAGACGACACAAGAACCACAGGACGGGACATTCGAAGCCCTCAGTCATCAGTCAAGAACCAGATCATCTTAGCAATTTCGGCTGATTATATATATATATATATATATATAT
>NC_042997.1:4000340-4007840 GCF_006345805.1 Octopus sinensis | reverse complement strand
TGAGCTACACTAATATGTGAATCCACCTCTGATACGTGACACTTGATCAGCAAGGGAGTTCAATGCTGCTGCCCGCATCTGCGTCTCCTGTCGTGAGGTAGGTTCATCTGGGACTCCCGACAAGAAGAGATCCAGTTTAGTTTTAAAGAAACCCACACCCACACTATGTAAGTCTCTGAGGCATTTAGGGAGGATGTTAAAGAGCTGTGGTCCTCTGAAACCCAAGCTGTTGCAGCATCTGGACCTGTATTTTGATGGTGATGTTGGAATCTTTGGCACCATGCAGTGGCGCCCCGTTCTGCAGTTGGGGTAACTTTGAATGCAAAAGTTTGGGACAAGACCCTCCAGGATTTTCCAGATGTATATCACCGCATATCTCTCCCGCCTCCACTCTAGGGAGAAGAGGTCTTATACTTTCAGTCTTTCCCAGTAGCTGATATTTTGCATTGAGACGATTTTCTTTGTGTAGCTTCTCTGAATTGCTTCGAGTTCTGCTGTTAGTTTTATATTGTGTGGTGACCATAGTTGGGAGCAGTAGTACAAGCTGCTGAGGACGAATGTTCGGAGTATCCATCCAGCTAGCCGTCTGCATTTTATCACCAGATTATTAATATGCACTTGGAAATATGCATCATTGCTCATGTCAATGCCAGGTCACGCACTGATTTTGACTCAGGGATTGCAATTCTTCCTGGGCCAGTATATCCAGTCTGCACGTCGTTTACCTTTGTGTGCCGGTGGCGCAGGGTCTGGAATTTACCTGCATTAAACTTTATGTTGTTGTCCTCAGCCCACCTGTATATTGTGTCCAATTCCTTTTGCAGATGCGCAATATTTTCAGGGTTTTGTATTCTGTGGGAGACTTTTGTGTCATCTGCATAGCTAGCAAGGGTGGCCATCGTAGCAAATGAAGGCATGTCTGAAAGGGCCACTATGAACATCAGTGGCCTCAAGACAGTGTCCTGTGGGATACCGCTTGTTATTTGTGCTTCGTTGGAGGTGGCTCCATTGCTCACAACTGCCTGTCTTCTCTCTTTTAGGAAGTTGTGCAGCCACTCTCCCAGTTTCTCGCCTATGCCGAGACCACGCAGTTTGTGACAGATCATACCATGGTCAACTTTATCAAAGGCTTTTGCAAAGTCGATATTTATTACATCCACCTTTGAGCCATTTAGTAGTTGTTTCAACAGCCAGTCATAGTGTTGCAGGAGCTGTGCTAGGCAGCTTCTAACCGTTGGCGATTTTTTTCCTCCGTCTTCCCTTTCTTGGATCATTCCTTTTCCTATGTTTCTGACGAAGAGCTCCGCTCGAAAGGTTAATTCCTCCTTCTTTCTTTCCTTTCCTGAGCGTCCAATAACACTATACTTGTTCCACGTCCTCGCGTTGTGTTTTCTCTTTGTGTTTTCTTGTTTGGATTAACTTTATATATATATATATATATATATATTAGAAAAAAAAACCTTTTATCAAATCAAGATGAAAAGTTTAATTACACCATCGAGAAAATTACATATAATAGAAATATTAAATATAAGATAAAAAATAATATACCGACGTTTAAATAAGGCAGGAAAGTATACAGACCCAAAATTTAAAAATGCAGATTCTCCTTTGCTGTAAAGTAAATTAGTGGACAATTACTCTCCTAGTAATATGCCTTCCCCCAATCAATATGTCTATTTTCAACACTTTGCGTGGTTAGCAATGCAAAACCAGTTCTTACTTTACTTATGCTCAATGAATAAAATGTTATTTTGTACAAAACGATATAATATATTTATTATTATGACTATAATATACTCCTTAAACCTGTAAAACAAATTGTGTTTTTTCATCTTTTCTCTTTCTGTATATAGCCATCCAAGTGTGTTCTCCCACTATAATATTTACTCCCATATATATATATATTATATATATATATATATTATATATATATATATATATATATAGAGAGAGAGAGAGAGAGAGAGAGATGTATATAGGATCTACAGAAGAAAAGGGTACTGCAGTAGTCTTTTGTATTTAATTATCCTCTAACTCATTGGCTGAAATATGTATAGGGATATTTGTTCATCTGCGTACAGTTTTGGTTATAATTAGTGAAGTATAAACACAGTGCCATGTCATACTCGTTTGCGCATGACCACTACGTTCGTATATATTCACATTCACACACACGCACGTATACACAAACACGCATAATCATGCTTTAAATTATACAAAGATTAATAAGTAAATGAAGGAACATCAAATAAGATTTAACGATCAGAAAAAAACTGGAAGAAGTCTGACATTTTCTTTCTAAATTCTTCTATAGAAATAAATGAGAAACATAACGACGGAAACGGTAAAACAATGGGCAGTAGAAAAAAAAAACGTGTCTGGATCTGCATTATACATCTGCGCGAGCATGCGCCTGCGTCTGCATGAAGACGACTGCCACAGTGGTTAAAGCGTCGGGCTCACAATAATGATATAATGAGTTACATTTCCGCACCTGGATGTGTGTTGTGTTTTTGAGCAAGACACTTTATTTTTACGTTGCTCTAATTCACTCATCTATTGTTTTTGCATTACATGAAAATCTAAAGTAGAAAAAAACTCAAATCACTATATTAACTGAAACATGTATTAGCGTGCACTCGCACTGAGTCAAATGTCATTATCTCCAGCTAACACTATTTGCAATAATTTTTAAACAAATATTAACAAGTCGTAAACGAATAGTATATATTTCTCACGTGGATATTACGGCATATGAAGTAAAATGAATGTTCTTTATTCACTAATTATATTCAATCATATAACTTAATAATCATATAATTTAAGTTTACAGTAGACTCAATCCATTCGAGGAAATTTATAATTGAATGCATTTGCCAAAATAATGCTTCCTGAAATATTTCATGGTTAACAAACACGATAGATTGCATCCGCATTTCGGTCTCGAGCCTTTTATAATTTTTATCTGGTATTACAGAACAAAACCTGTCATATATTGAAAATTATCATAGACATAATTTTAAAAAAAGGTTATGATCGTAGCATAGATCAACAGAGCAATTGCATAGTTACAAGGTAGCAAACCTTCAATTTAATCTTTTTTTATACATTATGTACCTTAAAGAAAAGTCAAGTTCATGCAAGCGTTTCATGTTTGCAATAACTTATTCTAACACAATGTACAACTGACCGAAAATGACGTCGCTTTATTACATAAAAAAAAAAAAAAAATTAGCATATATTATTTTAGAAGCTGTATTCGTATGTTGGTTTTCGACAAGTGATCTAGCTCTAGAATGCCGATTTAATTTTACCCTAAGTAAAATCTACCAGTTCAATTCATATACCTAAGAGATAGTGTCATTATTTTAACATTACGTTATGTTAACACTGATCAAATATGCGCAATGAAATTCATAGCACATTATCATAGAGAAGCTACCAGCTGTATTTCAATATACAGTGAGATACATATCCCAAACTGATTTTATGAAATGACATACAAATGTAATCTAATATGTTACCTATTACAAGAGATATCAAAAGAACATAGGTGGAAAAGTTGCCCCAACAAAAAAAACACTGTACATGCAATGCTTACATGGTTAAATCAATATACCATATAAAGAAAACATATGATATTGTGAGAGGTGTACTTAATATTAAACACGGGCTATAATTTGAAAATACATTGGGTTGGTGCATAATTTTGTGGCTTTGTTGTCATCAAGTTTTATTTAACAAAAACAATAACATGTAAAAAAAACATTTAAATGTTTACTCCGGAGCAAATTCACCATCTACTAAAATTACTGCTTCCCATTTGCTTGGAAGACGGTCAGACGGTCATTTAAAGAAGTTTTTGTTAAATAGTATTATTGATTGTGTTGAATAAATTTGCTGAAATAAAAAAGCCGCAATGATTATGCACCAACCCAATATAATTCAGAAAATGTAGACAAGTATTTTAACGGGAAAATTAAATAAATGCAACTCGATATAATTGAAGAACATTGAGAGATTCAAGAAAAATTTTTCAACAATTGATTTGGCTTCATGAGAAAAAATGTTTTAAATATAAATTGCAATAAAAAAAAACTGGTTTGTATTCTCCAGTCTTTTATTGTCTATCTGAGACAGTAAATGTCTATGCCATACGATTAAGCTACAACAACGAAATATTGTGTTAACATCTTAGAAATATTTATGATAGAAATTTCCGGGAGCTTTAGGGTGTAGAAAGGCGTTACCCGCATGACATTCTCACATAGATATCGATTATACAGGTTAATGTCCTTTCAAAGTGAGCGGTAGTTTTTTTTATGAAAAACTATAAATAATTATCTCTAAAGCACACATTTTTTCTCTGTAAAACTCGTCTCAATTAGCCCACAGAGGCAATTCTCCACCCCCGACGACTACTACCCGTAGGACAATTACCCAACTTAGTTATTTACCTCCTCTTCAATATAGTAAGAAGTTTTAAATCATTATCTAATACTGCAAATTATACGGTATTCCTCGCAAAATGGGTCTGCTGCTAACTTTATTTGTTGTTGATGTGTATGTAATTCAAAATGCCGTAATTTACAACTATGAGATTTTATCTTACTACAATCAATAGCAAACACATTTCATCAATATTGAAGACTTTATTATATTGAAATTAGCATTATTTAAACGTGAAGGTAAAACAAAACAAATATGCTTTGTTTTCTTCTGTGCTCCAATGTACTGAAGCAGTAGTCTTTCACGTTTTTCACTGACCGACATTTCCTCTGAAAAATCAGTGGACTCATTTGATCTCCATAAACAACTTACTTTCCTCCTGAATCTTATAAAAATTACACATATTGGGCTCACCATTGGCAAATTTCTCAGGTAAAACTTAGCGGCTTATACACAGAAAAATATGATACACATCAAGGGTTAACTGCTTAGGGATAATAATCCGAGCGATGAATTGTACTAGGGGATTGTTGTCCTCGGGGCTAATTGACCTTCAGAGCTGTAGGTTATACGTCAGGTCTTAACTGCTTAGGTCATGGGGAGTAAATGTCCTAGACTCTTAAAACTATAGCAAATTCTCTCTAAAATATGTATACGAACAGTGTCGCATCACAGAAGCAATTTATTTATAACTACATCAAACATGTCATACAGAATCCATAAGTACACATAGATGTATTTCCGAGGGAAATATAAATTTATTACTTTGTTAGACAATCAACTTGAGTAGCTGGCAACGTTACTATTTTCAGACATGTTATTTTCGACGAGCAAAATTTAAACGAATATAGTGCAACTAGATTTTATATACAACACTTAGCTTTATTGGTAATTCATGGTGTATGTTTCTGATAAATCTTCGGCCTCAACAATATATTATAAGTTGTATTATTCTTTACTCGTTTACACTTTTACTTGTTTCAGTCATTTGATTGTAGCCATGCTGGAGCATCGCCTTTAGTCGAGCAAATCTATTCCAGGACTTATTCTTTGTAAGCATAGTACTTATTCTCTCGGTTTCTTTTGCCGAACAGCTAAGTTACAAGGACGTAAACACACAAGCATCGGTTATCAACCGCTGTCGGGGAGGGGACAAACACAGACACATATACACGTACATACATACATACATACATACATACATACATACATACATACAGTTTCCCTCTACCAAATCCACTCACAAGGCTTTGGTCAGCTGGAGGCTATAGTAGAAGACACTTACCCAAGGTGACACGCAGTAGGACTGAACGTGGAACCATGTGGTTTGTAAACAAGCTACTTACCACATAGCCATTTCTTCGCCTATTAGTTAAAACTATAAATATACCGCTGAAGAAATTTCAAAAATTAAATGAACGTTGCTTATTGTCTAAAAAATTAAGACGTTACAATAATGTTAATAAATATCGATCGTGCTCTGTAAAAAATACCAAAGATAAGAGAATCCAGCGTACAAAATACGCAATTAATACGTGTAAATTGCTAGCACCTTCAAAAACTGTTGTTGCTGTGTCATCTTTTTTATTTTGAATATTCAGAAAATGTTGCTAATGGTGTTTGTATTAACTATTTAATATTGTTTTCTTGCGTTCCGCCAAACATTTATTTATTGACAGCTTCTTAGGTGCGAAGAAAGTCTATATTACGTTATTTTGTGAGTAATATTACATTCTCACTTTCAGCGATATTTACCTAGATATTTTGATTTCTCTTTATATTTTGCATGGATAGGTAAAATGAATCACATATGCTGGAAAATTCCCATTTGATTACAGTTTTAAGGAGTTGCTCATGTCTGATCA
Organism: Octopus sinensis; assembly: GCF_006345805.1. Classification (NCBI taxonomy): domain Eukaryota; kingdom Metazoa; phylum Mollusca; class Cephalopoda; order Octopoda; family Octopodidae; genus Octopus; species Octopus sinensis. The sequence goes on along the minus strand of NC_042997.1, from coordinate 4,001,523 downwards.
TCAGCTGGTCAAACGAGCCTGGTTTTCTTTGGGATATTCATTGTGTGAATATTCTGCTCGGAAGTATAATGTATTGTTACAAAAAACATTCCTGTAGCAGCAACGCAATTCCATCGATAAGATTGTATAGACTATATACAACCAGAATTGAAGTCAAAAGCGTGTGTATGAGGCAGCCGTTTTCGAACTTATATTTCAGAAAATTTTTTAAATGAGAGATCACATGCTTGAGCATTCTCTTCAAACATTCATTACATATTTAAAGGATATTCTGACAGTGAATAATCATAACTACCAGTCTTGTTGTAGCAGCTCATGAGCGGAAACGATAAAGTGTAAGTATTGGAAAATTGAGCATTTCAGTACAACATATTAAGCTATACTCTAAATTTCTTTTGAGTACTGTAAGTACTGTAATCTATCGTTTCTGTTCAACGAAGATATATACAATGCATACATACATGCATACATACATACATACATATATATATATATATATATATATATATAGGGGCAGGAGTGGCTGTATGATAAGTACCTTGCTTACCAACCACATGGTCCCGTTTTCAGTTCCATTGCGTGGCACTTTTGGTCTTGTACTATAGCCTCGAACCGACCAAAGCCTTGTAAATGGATTTGGTAGACGAAAACAGAAAGAAGCACGTTATATAAATATATATGTGTGTGTATGTGTGTGTGTGTGTGTGTGTGTGTGTGTGGTGTGTGAGTGAGAGAGATAGTATACCAAAGCGCGTGGTTTGGATGTGTTAGAAACAAAGTAGAGTAAATAAACTACAGAAGATTTGTATTATATGGTTCAAAATATATTAAAATAGGCATGTTAGGAATAAAATATAAAATTTCAAGTGTAGTGATATTGTTTCGGGAAAAATAACCGGATTTTTGTATTTTCTTTTCAAATGTCTCAAATTTCTTTAACGATGTCATCTTTTCGTCATGGTCTGATGTAGAAGGTTTCGAAACAGGGGAGGTAATCCGAAATTTTTTCGGTATAAGGGAAATAATGAAAAATGTTGCAAATATTTAGGTGTATTTAGTTTAATATGATATAGTTTTTATTGAATGAAGTGCTAGAAATGGTTAAGTTTGGGTTTATATTTTTCTATGAGGTAAGATTCCTTATTTAGAAACGCTAGAAATGGTTAAGTTTTGGCTTATATTT
>NC_042997.1:3902840-3995340 GCF_006345805.1 Octopus sinensis | reverse complement strand
ATATATATATATATATTATATATATATATATATATATATATATATATATGTATATATGTACAGAAATTAATTCCTTTCACCACTGCTTGTCCAGGCATAAGAAAATATTCACGCTGACTAGTTATATAACAACTTATGTCAGTGTATATGTATACTATTATGTGTTTTAACTACATCATTAGAGCTTTTTAGCTCTTAGTTCTAGCAATGTCATTGTTCTAACTCACATGCCATTTTTTGCGACAATTATATTCTTCGTTCTTGGTAACATATTGCGCACGGCTCTCTATATGAATCACACACGCACAAACATATATATTCTTCAAAACTATGCAAAATATTAAAGACAATAGTAAGGGAACAACAAGCGAGGCATATTAGATTGACGTTCAAGTAATATCAAAGAAGTCTTGACGTTTCGAAACTACGCTCTTTTACAGAAGGAAATGTGTTGAGGATAAAAATAGAATGTGTGTAGTTTAAAAGTTTCCCATGTTGAAAGTACACACATATATATTTATATTTACAGAGGCATATATAGAGAGATAGAGTGGCAGATAGATAGATATAGTAAAAGTATATACATTTATCCGTACGCCATGCTCGGTGATACAATTATATAGCGTTTGCGCATTATTGTCAATGGTTGTTCCGCAAATGCACCAGCTGCGAATTAACGAAGATTTTCACGTAAATAATCATAATTGTGTCTGTATCTAATGAAAATCTACAAGGACCGGATATTGCGATTTAAATAATTTGCTTAAGGCTTCAAGTAAACAAGGAATGTGCTGTGCATTATGAAAGTCAAATATCGATACATTCTGATATATAAGAATCAGTTTCAATAGACGTACCGAGAAAACATAAATTGAGTATAATAAACAAATAACAGAAAGCAATCACATACTGAGAAATAATTAGTATCGGATAATTGTTTAAACAAGAAACTTTTTTCACCATCATAATGACGCAAGTATTCATATAATGGCATAGGCTAGAAAATTACTTTAAAATTCTATGAAACACCGTTGAAGACTGATTAAATATTTCAGATACGTCATCTTCAAATACTGGTGTTTCTAAGTAGATGCCAAAGTAGAGTACAAAATTTACAAAGAAGGGTTAGCTGTGGAGAAGGATATTGCAATTACTGATATTCCAAAGACAGCACATACTTCGAAATATATTCAACAATGTTAGAACAATTTGTTTTTAGTTTTTTTTTTTTGTTTTTGTTTTTCAAAAGATATCTCTAATTACATGTAGACATTCCATATTTCACTGAAAGAATCATTAAAACAATTATTCACTGTCGAGGGTACCAAAAGTAAGTTATTTTGCATATGAGATGTTTGGATATTATCAAATACAAAATATAACTAACTAAATGTTAAGTTGAGTGCGGTTTCAGTTTTGGCAAAAACAGCTGGATTAAAAAAAAAATTCAAGGAATCTATAGAGTGCAAATTTGGTTATATAACATTCATTTAATTTTTGAAAGTCACACACAAATGCGCGAAGACCCCTTTCGGTCGTGAATGTCCATGGGATTGCACCTAGAATGTTACCCCCGCAGGTACAAGTCCGGGCAAGGTTGTTTATGGAAGACCAGCGATCACCCATGCATACCGGTTAACTCTCTCCACGCCACCTGTGTTATACAAGGGAAAAGGCAAAGGCCGATACAGCTTGACACCTGCGACGTCGCAACTCATTACTACAGCTGAGCGAACTAGAGCAACGTGAAATAAAGCGTCTTGCTCAAGAACACAACACGTAGCCCGGTCCGAGATTCGAACTCACAACCTCGCAAACGTAAACTCGATGCTCTAACCACTGAGCCATGCGCCATCACCACACAAATAGGTAATTAAAGAATCATTTCTCGCTCACTCTCCCTCTTATCGATGTATAATTCTGCTCTTGTTATTTTCCAAGAAATATGCAGATTTATATCGGTGTTTCTTTAGCGTCTACATCTAAATGCATCGAGGATAACTACCAAGAGTTTTCTTCACTTTTATATTGCTTGTTCCTCATAAATTTCATTTTCCCAGTTTCATACCGAATTTCAATTATCAGTATCGTATCAAAGGTAATTTCAAGCGTAAGTGGTTTCCATTAATATTTAGGAGAAATAATGTTGACGAAATGCGAAAAAAGTTATATTACAATGGGTGTGTCCTTCTCTGTTGTGCTATTTACCAGTAAAAATTCATGATTCTCGCAGAGACGAGTAGCGTCAGTGTATATATGATTTGCGTGTGCGCGCGTGATTCGTTGCTTTGTTAATTCGAGAACTCTATATATAGACCTGTATTCATACACACACTCACACACACAAACACACAAACACACAGCCACACACATATATATATATATATATATGAACATAGAGCATGAGAATGCCCTGAGGACAGTTAAAATAGTTTTTATTATTTTATTCAAAGATTGAACTGGTTTACTCTTTACTCTTTTACTTGTTTCAGTCATTTGACTGTGGCCATGTTGGAGCACCGCCTTTAGTCGAACAAATCGACCCTGGGACTTATTCTTTGTAAGCCCAGTACTTATTCTATCGGCCTCTTTTGCCAAACCGCTAAGTGACGGGGACGTAAACACACCAGCATCGGTGGTCAAGCAATGCTAGGTGGACACACACAGACACACAAACACATACACACACACACACACACACACATATATATATATATATATATATATATATATATATATATATATATATATATATATTATATATATATATATATATATATATATAATCTTCTTTCAGTTTTCGTCGACCAAATCCACTCACAAGGCATTGGTCGGCCCGGGGCTATAGCAGAAGACACTTGCCCAAGATGCCACGCAGTGGGACTGAACCCGGAACAATGTGGTTGGTTAGCAAGCTACTTACCACACAGCCACTCATTTCAAAATTTACGCTGCGTTTCAAAAGGTAAAAATAGGGAGATGAACTTACGTCGCAACTATGTTGCTTCTGACTAGTGTTTCAAGCTTGCTTTATTTTCATAGGTTGTTCATGGCTCAAGTTTCTATATATTTTGAATAGGGTTTGATTAGTAGCGGATAGTCACATGATTGGTCTTAGACATTTTTGTAGGTTTCCCGCTACGTCCACGTGTTAGTATTCAGTGACAAAGGTTAACGTCACAAATTAAGGCTGACACGGTTGACTGAACAGGTATGGTGCTAATACTGGGTGGTTAATACTCTGAAAGTTTTCTGTCAATTGTTTGTAGAGGATAAACGCGTGATTATGTTTAGAAACTTCTGTACGATGACCGCTACGTTCATGCCTTATGTCACGCATGTGTATATTTCGCCCTAAAATGAAGGCCGTGACGGTTAGGTGAAAATGTTTAGGTACAATTAAATCACTCCAAATTAAACCTGTAAAAGTTACGTAGATGACTGACTAATCCTAAGGACGCACAAATTGAGCAATCTATAGATTTCGAAAACTAAAATCACGATCATAAATAGCAATATAAACTTCACCATGGGATACAGTAAAACTCAACTATCGTTCCTGTATTACTAATCAGGAAAAGTGATAAAATCATTGAAACAGACATTCACTACAAACAAATCTACTCTAAACAATACTTACTGTACTCCTCATGCCATCTGAAACATATGAAAAATAACATTCCCATGAATGTAGCAAGACGAATCTGCATAATTGTGTAAAACCCGAAACTAGCCATAAAAGACCAAAACAAATGCTATTTAAAAGATAAATTCCTTTGAAGTTAATAAACAATGGAATAGAAGGTGCCGGAGCAATAAATATCCAAGAACTACGAAAAACAGACGCAGCGGGCAACCTACAAACATTTCTAAGACCAGTCTTCTGACGATCCTATACCAGTCACAACCTATCCAAAATATATACTAATTTCTGTCATGAAGTCCCAATACAAATAAGGAAATCTCGAAACACCAGTCACAAGCAAGACAGCTGGCACATTAGCCACGTCTTTGCATTTCAACAATTTTGAAAATCATTGTAATCTGTGAAACCGATTAAATGTTTAAGTATAACGATAAAACAAACATCTTAACTATTCTTCAGTACATTTTCAATTACTATTTCTCTATACTTATGTCCTTGTGAAATAAAATAACGTTGTTTTATAAATGTATATATACTATTGGTGACATATTTACAATGTAAGAACCAGGAGGTATCCGTTGAGCATAACACACACACACACACACAACACACACACACACACACACACACACACACACACACACACACACACACACATATATATATATATGTGTGTGTCTGTGTGTGTGTGTGTGTCTCTTAATGTGAAAAAATATAGAAATATTGTTTGTTTATATAACAATTATTTAATCCGCTATATGTACTGAATCGCCCGGATTCATTTTGCTAATGTTATGTAATCATAATAAGGCACAAAAAGAAACTGACTCTCCCCAGAGAACTCATATAATGAATCTTTCAAACCAAATCCAAAAACGAAATGTAATCATAAGTTTTACATTTAGTTTTGCGTAGAAGAGGATATGAAAGTTTGAGTTTATACAGGTGACTTGGGGGTTGATCAGTGAATGTAATTGTTTTATCTAAGGCGATGATCAGTGAATATGATATTCTTTATGTAATGGATGGTAAATATTTTATGCATTTTTTCATTCTGACATGTATGTTAAGTTCTGGTTTCTATTTTTCAATAAGTGTGACCTCTTTATCTAGTCGTTTTTGAGTTGATGTACTTTCCGTGCATTGACATAGTGAGAATAGTGCCTGGTGTTCCTTAGCACATTTTACTATTGCACGTTTTATACCATTATCTATAAGCTAATTTAGGTAGTATCTGTCGACGAATACGTTTTTAAGTTCTTGTAGTCTGAGTTCTATGGTGGGCTTTCTGACAGTATACTGCAGGTTATTCTCGCTATATTGAATGGGATATTCATTTCCCTATGCCTCGTGTAGCATGAGCTAAATAACAGGTACTGTTTTGAATCTGTAGTTTTGTAAGATATGTCAGTTTCTATTTCTTACTTCATACTTTTGATTCGTATATCTAGAAAAGGGAGCTAATATCTGTTGTGTCACATTGTTAATTCTATATTTGTATTTATGCTACTGAGGAATCTTTTGAATTCCAAAAGGTTCTCCAAGTTCTCATTCCTTAGATTGACATAATCAAACACATATATTTTCCAAGTTTCCTTTATATATTGGGAAACTGGATTTCACAATTTTGTGAGTGATTTCTAATAAATTGTTAGTTCCAAAAGGCCTATTGTCAGGTTTGCAAATCACACTTTCTGTCTGTATGCAGTAGTGTCAAACATGAAGTGATATTTCCGGAGAATAAATTTTAATGATTCAGTTATGAACTCTTTGCTAATACATTCCATTATTTCTTCTGGATATGTTTGTATGCAGGTTAACAACACCAAAGGAGACCATATCTATTTTTCTTTTACTCTTTTTAGGAGGTGGTTTAGCATTCCCAAATCATCTAATGTAACATCTAATATATTTTAGAAGTGGTTTCAAGAAGGTGTCATTTAAGTAACTCAGTCGGTGTTTTTCAGGGGTTTGTCCAGCTATAATGAACCTTAATTTAATGTCTCCTGGTATTGCTACATGTATGTATGTCTTCGTTGATTTTTTAATTGCTTCATTTATTATATGGCTTTTATAAATTTTCGGTAAGCCATAGATGAGTCTGGGTTTACAATTAAAGTTAGTTATGTAGTCTTTTGCAGTTTTCGTAAGACCCTTTCCGTGTAGTTGAAACATTTTTCATTATCCTTTTCGGATTGTCGTCTTCGATCTTTTCGTAGTAGTCTTCTTATTCAGCATGGATACTACTGGGTTTTTGTAGTAGTCCGCGTCTATCACGATTACCAGATTCCCTTTATCGGCTTATTTAATTGCTAATTCCTCATCAGTTTGCAATTTAATTAAATCTCTCTAATTACTGAAATATGTAATCTTAACAGAAACATATGACAATCTTTGACAATGCGTACAACGCACCACCCTAGGACAGATGTAGAACGACTGTACTTGCGAAGAAAAGAGAGTAGCCGGGGACTTTTATAATGAAGTTTGTCACAATTCACCTAAACATCTACCTAAAAACGCTGAGAATTAAAACAACAATAATAATAATAATTGTTTCTAAATAAGTAGTTTTACGTATCCGATGGAACCAATAATTGCTCACAGGAAATTTATCGAATCTGCAAAATTGAAGGACAAATATAATCTCTGGATTAGCTGAATATGTGTACACAGTCGAAAAGCACTTCTTGCAAACTCTAACGATTCTTACTTGTCATGCTCTTCAAAAATAGACTGTGGATACATGTAGACAACAACACACATGGCATTTTGTGAAAATATATTAATTTTTTACGATCACCATTTGTTTTTATACGGCTAGTTTCAAGAGTAATATCTATATTGTTAAAAAAAAAAACTTATAACATATATGCGTTGGTTTATGCGCATTAAAGAAAAAGAGCCAACATACCATTTCCTGCCATAAAATGGAGTTATGCTTTGCATAATATAATCTTAGAAGTGAAAAATAGCACGAAATGCACACAGTTGGAGATAATTTGATTTGTATATTCTCATGAATTCTTTTCTGAGGCTAAACAAATGCAAGAATTTCACTAGTCTTGTTTGACATCAGATTGCTTATCCTAAATATTGAATATCATATCGTAAATTTTCTCTATTCATCTATTTCGACTTCTATTATGCAAGAAATTATAACGGTCAGACAATCTCGACAAACGAGCGCTATAGTTTAAAATCTATTCAATTATTATGGAGGGTTTATAATTCTCAATTATTTAACAACCAATTCAATACACATTATAATTACTACTCAATATTAAGTCGCTGGAATATGTTGTTAATAGAATATTGCGTGTTGCGAAGCATCAAACCATTTAAACGGAATAATACTTGTGTATTACAAACACTTTGAAAGCTATTTCTAAACCTTCCTTCTGTTACGTTAGTGAGGTTAATTAACAATGTCTTCAGATTTGTTGTTGGCTGAGACAGTTTCTGGCAGTAGTCAAAAGTGTATATCCATTGTATTCAGCTGCAATTCAAAGTGTTCTTCCTTTGACGCTGTTTTCCTATCTCCAATGTGTACACCTTTCTATGTACATCTACGTATAATATGCATAACGTGCATATATTGTATGATAAAAGAAATGAAGGTCATAAAATATGAATCAAAAGATATCTATCTGCGTTTAACACAGTTCTTTCGTTGAAAATTAAAAATCTAGGATGTTAAATAAGTCAATGATATATTAAGAGAAAATATGAGGAAATAGGTTACCTTCGGAGACATCTAAGGATTTGTACGATTTCTGCAAGTTTGCTAGTGTGGACTTTGGCGGCCCAAATAGAATATTTAACTCTTTGTTCACTATGGCAGATTAATTCGTGACAAACAAATGATTTTCTCACATGATATACACGAAGAGTTTAAACGTTCAATTCTTCATGCGTTTAATTCTTTTACGTCATTCAGTATTTCATTAATTAATAGAAATGTTATTTTTCTTGAAATCGCAATAACACAATATTAAATGGTTGAACATTGTATAGGAAAACACGGAAAATTTAGCCTCAAATGAATTTTAGTGGTTTATCTTATGCATTTTTCCAGTAGAAACAGATGATTCCGTGGCTAATGATTATTTTCCGACACTGTGACAGAAATTACATTTTGTCGGAATACTGTATTGATAACGCGGATGTAAAATGTCCCGGTGGTTAGGGCAGCGGACCCGCGATCATAGTTTCGCGGTTTCGATTTTCAGACCGGGTGATGTGAGTGTTTATTGAGCGAAAACATCTAAGGCTCCACGAGGCTCCGGCACGGAGTGGGGCGAATCCTGATGTATTCTTTCACCACAACATTTTATCTCTCTCTCGCTTCCTGTTTTTGTTGTACCTGTATTTCAAATAGTCAGCCTTATCACACTCCACGTCACGCTGAATCGACCGAGAACTACGTTAAGGATACACGTGTCTCGGGAGTGCTCATCTACTTGCACGTTAAATTCATGAGCATGCTGTTCAGTTGATCGGATCAACTGGAATCGTCATCGTAACCAACGAAGTGCCACGATGATGGTATTGGTTGCATCCCTATGACTTCTCTTAGAGCAAAAGTTTTGTTTATTATATAGTCCTGCATTATTTGATAAAGTAAATTGGTTGGAAGGACAAAATCTCAAATAACAGATATGTTAATTAATAAAATACATACAAGAATGTATTGAATAAACGTATGAACTTACCTCCATTGTTATGTTTTATTTTTTCATGTATTCGAGATTTCTGAAAGGTTATTTCGGAAAATCTATTATTCGTCGTGTTTTTAAGGATGGTACATATCAAATATGAACTCAACATTGCTCTCAGCATTCATTATATGCTTCTCCTCCTGATGGTTAATATTGTGCTGCTGAATTAAAGGTGAATGTCGGAGTAAACTGTTAGCTTTAGATATGATCATATATCTTCTATCCAACATTATGTGACGAATATGATACTTCCAGCACGAGTAGATATATCACTGTGTACTATAGAATATTCCTTTGTCTGCAATCGATGATGGATTACTATACTATAGTCTAAAAGTTACAAGTTGGTTAGGCTTTAAATTGTCTATACAAGAGCTCACTTCCCGAGCGTTATAATAATACATCTGTTTATTGTTTCCACACACGTATTCGTGTTTTTTTGTTGTTTTTATTTTGTAAATTATCAACATATAAGATTATACATTTTTAACAAATTCTTGCACACATTATATTTGGTAAATACGTTTTACCTTCTCACAATTTCTACAGTGAGTGTCGAACTGTGAAAAATACTCAGCTTACAAACTACACGAAATATGTTAAATGTTTATGAGATTACTATTTCCTCTTTGCTAGACGCAAGAAATTTGATTGGAAAATTGATAACGTGAATTCTTTGTTTATGAGTATGCGGTGTGTGTGTGTGATAAGCTATACGCTTGAGATAATACATTAATGTTTATTCCTTAGTAACAAGAAATTGATACACAAGTAAACCGTATATCACAACGAATATGACATCTCCTGGGTAAGGCAAGAATAATATTATTGTGCTCTTAATTATTAATTTGCATCTTCTATTCTTCTAGACGTTCATTGACACTGAATAATTGCGCTTAATTATTTCACACTGATAAAATTACATAATAATTAGGTACAATTATGTTTATTCATGGTATACTGTAACACAGAAGGAACATTTAAAAGAATAAAATGATTAAATTGCTGTGTAGAATAAAAGTACAACGGTTACCGTCATGGGAAATAAAACTATCATTTAAATGGTAATAGTTATTACCGTTTCTTGCACATTTTTACCTAAAATATAAATGCTAAATAAATTTATTCGATATACAATATAGAAGAATAATATCTCTAATATATTATAGAATAATAATAATAATACTTTGTTATATATTTATTGTTAATGTTCTACTCATATACTGCAACAATATTTCGTTTTTAGACAAGTCTGATGGAATTCGCATCAAGTTATATATGATGGATAGTTCTCCAGGTATTTATGACTATTACCATTATTATTATTGTTGTTGTTGCATTTGTTGTTGTTGTCTTTGCATAGCATCTAGCGCTGGAGATGTACCATGATGTCAGTTGTTCACTACAAGGGAACTAATGTAACACCCCTCATTTTTTGGGCACCATCCGGAGTATTCGTTAGGTTCCAAGCAGTGCTGTTTTCCACAAGTGCTCTACCGTCATTGCAGCCTCATCACTTCCCCGATGTCCTGGATACATTCCATGCTAGTTCTCAGTGTAACTGTGACATTTGTCGCTTCTTTTCGCTGACTTTCACCCGGTCTCCACAAAGGCATTCAGTTATTGCCCTTTCACATTTACGACCATGGTGCACTTTTCTCAGGCAGTGTAAAATCTCTATATCCAGCTATGTTTCAAAGGGAATGCATATCAATTAAAAATTCATTTATGCGCTCAACCACGTTTGAGACAATCGTTATTAGAAAAGCTAGATATCAAATGTATTTGGCCACATCTGATCTGAAGTTGAACGACAAGATCTTTTTATCAGAGACGAACATTTTCAAACTTCCGTCAAGCACAGTTATGTTATTTATGAAAAATTCACAACGAACGATATTTACAGTCTTTCCAAACAAGTTACAAAACAAGCAAACATTCCACTGTATACAGGCATCATATCCTGGGGAACAACGACAAGGAGCAATCGCCCCACATTGCCATATTGGTTATGCTTAAAAGTGTTAGCACAAATCCCATTACATAATCCATTACAAATGCTGAACAGGCAAAATTAATCGTTTACCACTTGCATGCACAGAATTTTCAAATCTTTCAGATTTTATATCAAATCTAAATGTAGCTCTTAGAATCTCTTCACACAATTCTCACCTGCATAAATTAGAAGTGCATTAGAAATGCAATATATGCATACCGAATTTCGATTAAGCAAATCGGTAGTGCATTATTATCTTACTCATCTATTACTATGATTATCATTCTTCAACCTTCTCTGAAATTCTCAATGCTTCTACTCTAAATGTACCACTTACACAAGCTTTTATGATTTTTCCCCCCTCATAATTGCTTATTTCACTCTACACTCTGCACATATTTCCAAGAGAACTATAGTATTTTTTATCAACAATATACTATATTCAAGCAATCACTTGCAGATATTCTTAATGAATGTGCAAATTATATAATCTCCTTGTTTACTCCGCCGCTACTCCTGTACACACACATAACAATATTTATATTTTCAGGGGAATTACTATTTGTATTATTAATTCCTTACTGTTCTAATAAATACATTTAGTACTCTAATAGCTATCAACTAACAGATACGTCTAAAGCGCATTCACTGCCCTTGTTAATATAATATAGCTTATAAACTTATAAATCTGAATACCACTGCAGTTATCTCTTTCAGAACCATGTACTTTCTTTAGTATCAATTTTTCTTGTGTTAATCTTTTTCTGCATATCTTCACCCTCTTCTTCAAACGCATACAGCATTCAGCTAGTGTCCAGGAGGTATAACTTATACTTTACACACACGCTAATACTCAAGGTCTCATATTCATATACTGCGACTAGTTTTTTATCGGCCAATAATACAGCTGAGTTATAATTTAAAAGTTTAATCTTCAATACACCCTCGTAGCTCTCTGTACATTTTACTTCCCATCAGCCCAGCCAGCATTCCTTTTGCCTATAATAGCACTAAACACCACATATTTCATTTCTTCTAACTCTTGAATTTTATACATATATTACCTTTGACATATTACCAGCTATAATGCTGGTTGCCGATCGCTTTCCCGGAAATTCTATATCTGCGCTCCTGTTCATGAAACAGCTGTAAGAGACTAACTGCACAGCGTCTTTCCTGCTTCTTTTCATAAAGCTTCTACTTACGGTGATGGCCTTTACCTGGTACCCACAATTCTGATTTCCGTATAATTGCTTCGGGAATATAAAACTATATAAAATAAATATTATGAACATTCTTCCACAATTGTCCTGTTATCATATCTTGTGATCTAAAATCCTGTAATATTCAACTCTACCTTCATGAATGTTATAATATCTGAATATACACATATACCTAAGTATAAAAATTTCAACACATACCTTTATTCATACGTTCGCATGCTCACATAATTGTACGAATCTATTTATCTATCTATCTATTTATCTATCTACCTATCTATCTATCTGTCGGGACGACTTTCGGGCCAGGGCCCATGGACAACTTCCAGAGATCCCTGGCCTGGCAGTGCTACCGAGAAGCGCTACCCGTTCGGGATAAGCTCTACAGACACGGCTCGAGAAACACGGGGCCGACCTGCCCGAGATGCGGTCAGAGCGACGAAACCGTTCTGCACGCACTCGTTCAGTGTCCAACAATTTCCGACCTGTGGGCTTATGTCGAACAACTGCTGTCACGTGTGGACGAGTCGGTTTATCAGCTGAGTCTATCGTCAATATTGTCACGCCTCCTTCCTTCAAACGGGAAGGAAGAGCTATTTTCATCATCCTTGTGGCTATGGCGAAAGAATGTATCTGGTGGACGCGTCTGAAAGGATTGGAGAGAACACACTTTCCTCTCGGTCAATCTCTCATCAACTTCTTCAAGTACCACTTGAAAAGGAAAGTGAGAGTAAGAGGCAAGTTTTGTCTAGCGAATGTTTTAAAAAAAGATGGTGAAGGTAGCAAGAATGGCACGTATGAATGACGAAGCCACCTTGAGCATAGTCCTATGAACCCAGAAATCGAAAACAGAGAGTTGCTTATTTGCAAAAAAAAAAAAAAAAAAAAAAAAAAAAATATAAAATGTGACTTCATTGACCGAGGTTACCGTGGTCTTTTCCGCAGGCTTTTCTTTCCACGGGTAAACCTCACCTGTCCTCCCCTTTACACTTCATATTGACATTTCTGTGATAACGATCCCTATAGATCATTTTTTTCCTCTCCCCCCCCCTTTTTTTTTTTTTTTTTTTTTAATACCTTCAAAAGAAAAGCTCTACCTTGTAATTTGTTCTATCTGTGTGCAGCCCTGAGTGGCTAATAAAGAAACATATCTGTCTGTCTATTTTACTAACTATCAATATATCTATCTATCTGTCTATCTATCTATCTATCTATCTATCTATCTATCTATCTATCTATCTATCTATCTATATATATATATATATCTATCTATATATATATATACCATATATATATATATATATATATATATATATATATATATATATATATATATATATATATATATATATATATACACACTTCGTGTGTTTTAAACAAACTTTGGTGTATCTGGGGACAGTCAGACAGCTTAAATATCTAAAACACTCGCTAGTTAAATTCCATTTCTTTCTTTTTCGTATTTTCCTTTCCCAAATTTTTGAGAACATTTCTAAGTGATGAGACCATAGCGGATCTACTTCTAGCATAGTGGTCATCCCGCTCATATGTATGTAATACAATTTACTGAACATTTAGTTTTATATATGCTAGACCACTGATAATAATCAAATTAATATCCAAATGTTCACCCTCATATATATATATATATATATATATATATATATATCATATCATATCTATAAAAGGGAGAATGTGTGTGCGTGAGTGTACGTGATTGTAATTTATGCACGTTCACAAATTAGCACACGTGTCACTCAAATTTTAGAAAGACATTTGTCAACACCCTAACTGGGATTTGTCAACTTATTTTTACCCCGGGGCGCCTGTGGGTAGCGTAAATATCGATTTTCAGACATAGCTTTTAGCCATCAAAAATTTTAGCCTTAGCTTTTTTGCCAGCGTCTAACAAAAAAAATAATATAAAGAAAAGTGGAAGAAGGAGGCAGAGAGTTTCACGGGAAAGACAAAGTGAGAGAGGGAGAGAGAGAGAGTAAGTTATGACGTTCATAATAAATAAAACGTAAAATGCTTTGTCTTTTGTTTGTGAAAGACATTATTTTATAATCATAGTATATATACTTTCTTATACAACAATTACAATATATTTTAAATATAAATATATTGTAATTGTTATATAATATAAATATATATTTATAATATATTATATATATAGAATATATATAATATAACTAATTGCAACGGATTTCACCCAAATTTGACGTCTATATTACTTATTACAAGGCCGGGTTATACTGCTAGTATATACATACATATATATATATATCGCATTTATCTTATTTAATTTGTTTTTGGCTCGTTGTTAGAGTGTCGACAATTTTGTTTGTATTTCATTTGTGTTTTATATATATATATTTATATGATCTTTTCGTTCGCCGTATTTTGTTTTGCATTCTCTTTATATAGTTATCTCACCTGCATTGTAATAGTGAAATTTAAAGTATTAATTTTGAATTAATGCTTATAAAATAAAGTTGTAACAGGAATAGATACATATGCGTATGAATTGTATATGTATATAAATTGTTATATATATACATGCATATATATATAAGGATAAATAAATAAGCTTGTGTGTATTGTACAGATAAATCGGTTACAGAACGGAATATTTATAGATTTAGTGTTACGAATTAACAAAATTTCTGTTAGATTATTTACTTATTCATGATTAAGTTCGTTCATATATAGCGTCTTTGTAAAGATATAGAAATTATAAATACTTTCATTTGATATTTTTCGTCAAATATTTAAGAACATATGTCCGTCTGATGTAACATCATTACATATTTAATCGGATTTGATTATTCTTGAAAAAATTTGTTTTATTAATGAAGTAGAAACAACTGTAATTTATGAGATGTCATTTGGTGATATAAAATATTTCAATTGTACTGAATTCAGTGTTATGCCATTCCTGATCGCCTCATCCATTTCCAAGTAAGTTTATGTATATATTTTTTTGGTGGTACTCTACTCTTTACTGTTTTCTCCCACATGGTTTTCTCTCTCATCATTTTCTCTAATTCAATTTTTATCCACCCCATAGTTTTATCTTTGTCTATTTCTCTCCCCCACTTTCTCCATTTATCTCTCTCCTTGCTCACACGTGACCCTCGTCCCTCTTTGTTTACCTCATATGATCATCTTTCTTTGCTTTCAGGACGTATCCTATCCCTCTCTTCTATCTTAACTCTTTTCAAATAAAATATTTCTCCGGCGTTCGCTATTTTACACTCGTTCTGGTTTGACGACCGTCCATGTTTGTTTTTGTTCAGTCTCCTTCTGTTTCCAGTGTCCTGTTTTGTTCCCAAGAGTACAAGCTTCTGTACTCATATTCCCTCTCTCAACCACTGCCTCACCACCACGTCACTCCCAGAGGTTTCCTCCTCCAGTTGCTCCCCATTTCCATTTTTCCTTTGTCATCCTCTCCATACTCCGCACCCCTTCCTACCATTTTACGTTTGCCAACGTTCATTGTTTTCTCTCCAAAATACACACTCTCGACTGCCTTCTCCCCCTTGCGTTATTCACCTTTTTCTGCTGTTGCTCACCATCTGTTGCAGATTTCACCTTACGCTTCATACTCCATCTAAACCACAGTTTCCACAACATTGTCGGTCGCACTGAGCAATATAAAACTGCACTCACAGTTTCCTCCTGCCTCATTCGGGACCACTGTAAACACTCCTCCCTCCCCAGTCCACTCCTGCACATCCTCACTCCCTCTTCTCCATTACCCCAAGCCTCCCACAAAATACTTCCTCTCCCAGCTACCCGCCGCCTCCACCAACACTCCCACACATAACTCGTCCTTCTCAACACCATTTCTGCTTGTTGTTACCATACCTTCTGGTTTTCCCCTCCCTGAGGCGGAGCGCTCCCTTCTCAGTAAGAGTCTGCGCTTTATCCCCTTCACTCCATCCAGTAATGAGTTTTACACCCGTATTGATATTCATAGCTGTTTGTGTCTCGTCAGGCTACATGCATTATTCCCCAAGGGTCCACCATTTTATGAAGGGGATTGCTTCACCGACAAGGGTCGCCGACCATCATAATGGACGCCAGCTCCTGCACACTTCCAAGAAGGTGATAATTTTCCTAGCATCTGCCAACGTCTTGTGGACGGGTTCAAAATTCGCAGGCGTCCCCCGCATATTATCATCTCCCCAGCAAATATTTCGGCCCTTCGACTTATCCGTTGTCACAAGGATATCATCTTAAAACCGGCAGACAAGGGTTAAACTGTTGAGTGTAACATGCAAACCCCTTCAGGGCTGGAGCCCTCCGCTAACTTCGAGTCACCTCCTTGCCCTGTGCCCTAAAACCACTTGTATAACAACCAAAGACTATGTCCTCCAATATTCATGATCTCATTCCTTCCTCCTTTTTCCCTCTTACCGCCTCCAACCTCACTATTCGCACTCCTTGTACGCCCACTATTTACTTCTTTGCCAAAATTCACAAGCCCAACAAACCTGGTCGACTCATCGTTTCCGCTTGCAACTACTCGGCGTAAATGATTTCCAAATACCTCGGCCGTGAATTTAGCCCCTAGTGTTTCTCCTACCCTCTCACATCAACGACACTCACCATTCTCCCATCTCTTTAACTCTTTTTCTTTCCCGTCTGGCCCCACTAAAGTTTTGTTCATTCTTGATATCAAATGTTTATGTGCGGTGATCCCGCACACCGATGGACTCTCGCGCTGAAAAATTTACTGGACCTACGAATTGACCCCGTAACTGACACTTCCACACTTCTTCGTTCGGCTGAACTTGTTCTCTCCCTCAACTGGTTCTCTTTCGCTGAGGATTTATACGAACAGATCCTGGAGTGGCCATGAGAACGAGAATGGTCCCCAACTATGCGAACCGATTCGTTGGCTACGTTGAGGCACAAATATTCTAACAATTCACTTGTCTTATTCCCGCACTATAAGTTCATTGCATCAATGACTGTATCGGCGTGACCTCAGCCTCCCGTTAACAGCTAGACTCTTTCCTCTCTTTTAGCCAGTTCTTCTATCTTGCCCCTGAATTCTCCTGCTCTTTCTGTAATTCTTTCACCGAATTTCTCGATATTTCTGTCAGGATACACCACTCCGCTCTCACTACTTCCATCCTCTAGAAACACACAGACTCACACACCTACTTTAATTTCTCCTCCACCCACGCTGACAACACCAAGCTCTCCATTCCCTGCTCCTAAATCTTCCGTCTACGCAGGCTCGCTCTGCAGTGACTCCCATGACTTTGAGACTTTGTCCCAAACAATGGCTTCATCCTACGTCGATATATCCTCACCAGTACCAACAGTGCCCTTGCCAGAGCACGATCTGGGTACCGTGACTCTGCTCTTTCTCCTCGCACTCGTAGCCTGTCTTTCCTTTCGCCTCACCTACCACTTCTCCACCCTGCCCTTGTAATGCACTATTCTCCGAGCCTTCCAGCGATTCCAGTCTGTCCTCTCCAATTCGGACACAAAATAGCCCAGAACCTGCGAGACCTCCTGGTCCACAGCTTCTTCCCTAACCAAATCTCCAAGCTTGGCTCGTTCCCATGCTTTCGCCCACTATGTGACACCTGGTCCCTAATTCTCCAACACTACCATACTCAGACATACTCATCATCGTCCCACTGACGTCACCGACTTCATTCCCGTCACATCTAGTAGCGACACATACTACATCGCCAACTCTCTTTTTCCTTCTCTGAACATCGGGCAAATGGGACGCAGTTTGGCTGACTGGTTCGCGGACCACTTTCGAGACATCAAACCCGGCAATAAATGACATCCCAGACTCACGCTATATCCGCTCTATCGTTCATTCGCCACATCATCTATCTGTATTTAGACTGTCTTTGCGCAGATACCATCCGGATCACCCGCCTTCGCCAGAAACAGGTATTAATCTTCTCTCTTCTCTCCTTTACATCACATAAGCTCAATACACCTCCTCACTTTAACTGACAACATTTTCACCTCCTCTCTTAATTTGATACCAACCCCATATCATTCCAGACAAGAGCACTGACCAGTTCCCAGCAGACACAACACACACTAACATCCACACACCCACACACGTTCTCCAAAAGCGTCACCGCACACACTACTCTTCGATCACCCACACACACTCTGTAACTCGGTACACACACCACACACCATTATGCACACTTCCACCCCCACACAGGCATATAATACCGGAACACAGACAACAAACATAGACAATGATAACTTCCACCCACATATATACACGATACACACGCACACCGTTTCGTCAAACCCACACACACACACACACATATGTGCACACAACACGTGAAACAGCTCACATAAACTCCTACACACAACACACACAAAGTACAGGCTCACAAACGCCAGAGTGACTTGCCCCTATTCACACTCACACACGTTATACAGGACGCACTCACACACATCATATTGACTCGCCCTTATTCAAACATACACACTTACACACACCATTCTCGCATACACATAATTTCACGCACACCATCTCTTGTTGGGGTCCAATGTACTTTATTAATTCCGTTGTACAAATACACACACACACACTTACACAATCGAAATTTAAAGCATAAAGCAAAATCAGAAAAACAAGAAATGGCACAGAAGTCGGGAGGAGGTACAAAACGAATATTTTGCTTTGACGGGTAGAGAAAAAATAATATAGGAAAATCGTGTCATGTGACATTAGCAATAGAAAGGAGAGTTCTCACGGACAGCAAGCGAATAGGCCGAAAGAAGCACGTATTTTGTAATATGGCTTAAAACTATCTGACCATACGTGGAGTGAGAGACAGGGAAGTTGGTTCTGGAAGAAAGGGGAGTAATTGGAAATGGCAAGCGCGTTTCGTTGAGCTTGTGTGTGTTTTCGTGAGGGATGTATGTGTGAGGAAGTGAAGCTACCACGTTAGTAACAATGGTTACATTTAGTGGAGGAAGGTGAGCTGACGTGTAAATGTATATATATATATATATATATATATATATATATATATGCATAATAGGTTCGGTACTTAGTTATTGACACTATTAGTGAAGAGACATCGTGCACGTTAAAATAATTCTCATTGCTATGTTCATCCTTTATGCATTCCCCAAATATGCTTTACTTCCTACACCTTTAACTTAAGCAGATACCCTTGAAAATATCACCCGAATGAAAGGAAAATTGAGTTCACAAACTACTGCGCTTCGGAAAAAAACAAATGATACACTAAATAAAAAATTATTTTCACTCCCAGATAGAAATTTTCGAAGAGATACCTCGTACAGGATTTCCTTTGCTTATTTTACCTGTATCATATTTGTATGTTAAATATTTACTTTGTATTTAATAGTGATACTATGCCACTCTTTGTTAAGGTTGGAGTTTTTGAAGATTTCACTTTCCTGTTAATTTTATGGACAAATATGTATGATGATTTTTCATCGATCATCATAAATTTTCTATAACTAATGTTCTCTGCATAATCACTTGTAAGAGATAAAGAAAAAAATTGTACTGCATATAATAATACTAGCTCACACTAGTTTTTCGACGTAAAGGCGCAGTAGACGTGAAACGTAATACTAAATTTGTAGTAATTTAAGGATGATAAAATTATTGCAAATTGTTTATGCAGTGGTAAAGATTTTACCTACGTGAGGGTTATAAAAATGTTATCACTCTAGAAATCACGTTCAGCATTCTATAAAACATGGTGGCTTCAATTCGCTGCCCTCCTCATATTTACTATGTATACAAATGGCTTAGGGAAATATGAAAATTGTTATTGGAAACTGAATGTAATAGGTTAAAATAAAGAATATTTAAACAGTATTAAGCAAAGGAAATTTACATTACACCTACGCACCGGCGCGCACTCATAGAATAAATATAGCATATGGGTCTGTGTGAGAGAGTGCTTGTGTGTGTGCGTGTGCTGGTTATGCGTGTGTAACTGTGTGTATCTGAATTTACATATAAGTATATAAATACAACAAACACATGCAAACAAACAACACTCACACGCACACAGACACACACACACACACACACGCATATACTCTTATACATTTTATGGCTGTCTCATCGTATATGTATGCATATGTATAGATATATTTACGATAAAAAATTGTAACATAGATTATACAAAATTTCACAGGGAATAATTAACGACAGTTTTACTTTGATAGGATGATATCTGCTAAAATTCAGACACGTAATTATCAAAATAATATTTTGAATTATTCCTCTATTTAGTATCACATACATGAATTAGATTGTTGTCGGTAAAAGCCAAGCCCTTTATGTTGATTAATTTACAATTTTCTTTCCTAACAGAATTAAATAAATGTTCTCTTTTGAAATTTTAGTTTCACGTTTGAAACACGAATGTATACAATATGTAATTATTAGAAACCAGTTCACCTTTGATGTTTTACATCAAAACATGTTTACACGAGAGGCATTTAGTACACGCAATTTTTTAAAAACTTTTACAGCATTATTTAGTGATATATATTCAGTTTTCTATTTTTTATCTTTGGGTATTGTTCAGTTAAATTTGGCTGTTGAAATCATTACTTACAGAGGACCAGCAACATTTGATTTTCCTGAATTAGTAGTGTTAGACGAATTGCCATAGAGTAATTACTAATGTTCGACCTCCCTAATGTTGACTACTTAAATCTTGAGTGTATAAAAGTATTTCGTATCAGACAAATACTGATGTATAATTAGTCACCTGTATTCTTCGCTCAAATATGCCCATGTTAATCAAAAATATTTATAGTGTGGTAAATTTAGAAGATAAAATCATACGTTTAACAGTGCACAAGATATTTTGTGA
This sequence comes from Octopus sinensis, assembly GCF_006345805.1. NCBI lineage: Eukaryota > Metazoa > Mollusca > Cephalopoda > Octopoda > Octopodidae > Octopus > Octopus sinensis. The sequence continues at coordinate 3,974,878 of NC_042997.1, read as the reverse complement.
CGTATTGTTACGTAAATTTAACTATTGAAATATGATTCTCCCCATTCTCGATGTTATTGCCTCCGAAGCAAATTAATTTCTATTAAAACATTCGATATTATCGAAGTTATCTCGCCTCTATGTGTGAAAATATTTCCGGTATATACAGGCAGAAAGAAATTCGTATAGCTCAGGTACCATCACACAATAGGAGTTTTCATACCCAACACACAATATTAGTTTATATGGTATGAATCACACAATATGAGTTGATATTATACCAAGCACACAATATTAGTTGACATAAATCATAAGACATTATTAAATGATTCTCTAATTTTAAGCATATATAATAATAAGAACGTGTTGGAATCATATACATTGTTAGAAAATATATATGCTTGGCATGTTATTGTATTTTCTTTATATCTAGATTTTATTGTGCAAGCAAGTATATGTACATATGTGTGTATATGTATGTGCTTGTGTGTGTATGCACGAATGTATGTATGTATGTGTGTATTATGTATATATGTAAACGTGCGAATTGAACATTGAACGTGCGCGTAACTTTCCACACATTTGTTAAGGGCTGCACATATAAATTTAAAACGGCTTGACTAAGCTTCATGCAACTTAAAATTTCCTAGGCTCGCCGTAAGAACGTATTTTCTCAGTCATATAAAGAGAGCAGAGTTATGAAAGAAATTCAAGATGGGTTCTAGACGTTAGCTAGATGACGGTTTCTTGATTTGAGAGCAACATCACTTATTTTATTTATTAATCGTAACTAACCACGCACTCCTAAAAATTAATGATATATTTAAGTCGCTTAAGAACACCATCCGACCTGATTTGATCAACAGAGGTCTAACATCTAGATGTCATCGTCGGTTGTTTCATAATCCTTTATTTTTCTATAGACGCCTGACGAAATTTATATTTTTTACGAGTGAAGAACCCTATAATTTGCATGAGAGGAGTTATTAAACGCATATATGCTATCCTCGTCCTCTACTTTGGAGCCTTTCTTACTTAATACCTTAACTCCTTTGGATCCTGAACACACACACACACACACATATATATATATGTGTGTGTATGTGTCGTATGTATATATATATATATATATATATGCCAATCTTGAGGACTTCTTAAAACCAGAAAAAGGGAAGCAACTTTGGAGACTACAGATCTAATCCATCAATGGAAGTGTAAAATTCTGTAAAAGTTTCCAGAAATTTATCATTGGAATTTATCAGTGGCTGTATGGTAAAACGCTTCCTACCCAACCACATGGCTCCAGGCTCAGTCCCACTGCATGGCTGCTTGTGTAGATGACTTTAATGGTATAACGAAAGACAGGTTGCAGGCTCAAACTTCCGAGGTTTTTTTTTATAGGATTCAGAAAAACTGAAGTGCCGCAATGATAACTTTGTGGAATATGCTGTATAATAGAGGAGAATCTATTGAATAAAATCATACTTAACTGATATTCCTGTTTTCCCTTGTACCCAAATTCAAGAACTTTATAACACTCCCTCGTATCTTTGTATGTGTGTGTCCGTTTGTTTGTTTATTTGATTCGTTTTTTTATGTCAGTCCACTCCAGCGATTCAGAACAGTCGTTGTCTTGTTTACGTCCTACTATCCTAGCGTTTCGGCAAAGGATTGAGTGCCTGTTCGACTGAACCCTTCAAAGAAGTGCCCCACAATGGATGTAGTCTAAAAAAGGAAGCACGTAAACGACAAAGGAGAAACGTAAGGCATGCATGGATTTTCTCTTTTAAATAAAACATTTATCCATCAGTGTAATATTCTAATAAATGTGAAAGGCTAGATTATTACATATCTGAAGAGAAATAGAGAAATGTTATACCTTCCATCAGTATTTGCTGATGGTATTACTAACGTCAGAATCAACTAATTTGTTTGGGATATTTTTAGTTATCCTTCTTTAAAACTTGTGACATTATATTAGTACGACATCTGGCTTCGTTAAATATATTGCATGTTGCCTTTCTCGGATATTATTTCATTCGTGTTTTGAATAAATTTTGAAAAAATAATTTCATACTTTGGCCTTCATTCTCCTCAAGTTTATGTTTTAGTAAAACATTATTGATGAAAAATATTCTACACCAGACTTTAAGATTATTTAGTGAATTGCTGCGAAATATACAACCAAAGCACATACGTATGTTCGAATGTTCCACAGGCACACACGGATGTAGATGAATCCGTACACGCAGATATATTCACAACACGCTCACATCATTCATAACATGTTCTGCTCATTCTGATAACAGGGATCACTAAGAATTCGCTTAGTGTTAATATAGGGCTTTGAATTCTGCGAAAAAAAAACTGTAAATAATTTCCGGAATCTATATACATTCATATGTGTAAATGTGTGTATCCATATGGGATTTTACTTTTTTTTCATAAATGAAGCATCAGAAGCATTCCTAGTTGTGTAGGCAAATATTGAATTGGGTTCAGGATGGTAACGTTTATCTATAGCAGGAGACATAATTTTATCCAAGTGTCCTTGGTTTTGTTTATTAACGAAGAGATACGTAAAATATGATAATTTATAAAATAAGTGAAATAATTTCTCTTAAGGGAAGCTAACTGTTACTGAAGTGCTAGCATAAGTTCTCTGGTTTTGCATGTAATGTAGATTTACTAATCGATTATATGTCGTACTCTGTTTCCTATCATGAAGTACACCCACGATGTAGTTCCTGGAGGTGTATACTATTTGTTCTTGAATTGTTATTTAATTTCAAACTGCGTCTCATTTTTTTTTTACATATCAAATAACTTACAAAGTTACTAGACAACAACCATGCATGCCGTATATTTTGAAACTGGATATTTTAAAGACAACAAAGTATTACACATGCACGTATATCGAGAAACAGTGGTATTTATTCAAATCTCTTGAAATGATACGAGTATACATCAATATACTGAATCGTTTTCCTTTACGTTTTTGACAGTGAATATCGTTTTATGAGATAACTTTTAAGACAATATTCTATATTCCAATATATCTCGACAATGATGTAACATTAAATATTTCGTTGATTAGATCAGCCATTCAAGTAGTATGTCTCTGTCCATAAAACAGGAATTCATTGCAAGCTTCCTGTATTAGTTTCATCGCGATTCTATTAATACAAATATCAACTTCTTCCGTAGCAGTTCCAGATTGTTTTGTTATATATATATATATATATATATATATATATATATATGTGTGTGTGTGTGTGTGTGTGTGTGTGTGTGTGTGCGTGTGTGTGTGTGTGAGCGTTCGTCAAGTTCAAAAATGTCACGAAATGTATACGATCGTGTGTGAAGACTGGCAAACTGTGATCCAAAAATGTAGCGATTGCGGATAGCAATAATAAAAGGGAAAATAGCAATCATGACAGTTTAAAATTAAGGTACAGTATGATCGAGAAATGTTGACTCAAGACGTATGTCAACGGTAAAAGAAAGAAGTTGCAAATTGCGAAAATTCGATCCAGAAATTCTAACTTCTTGCAATTTTTGAGGTACAAAGCTGAAGGAAAATAGTGGAGAATGTGGGATGAAAAATTTGTTCACTCATATATATATGTGTATGTATGTGTGTGTGTGTGTGTGTCTTTGTGTGTACTTATACATATACATATATCGATGTGTGCGTGTGTGTGAGCGTGCGTGCGTGTATGTCTTAGGAGGATTAATTAGACTCGTGTTATCTCATTTCTGTATAAATTTCAACATAGTTATTTGGTCTTAATATTATGAATTATGAAATCGCTATATGGTGTTCGGTAAACTACTTCCACCGAAATGCAAGTGTGAACGATAGATACTCACTTGCAGTAGCATTACCAATGTGAATCATCAACAATATATGAAGTCCAAGGTTACATTATTCACTACGTCGTTTCATGTATAGACAAAGGAATGACATCCCAGTTAGATTTTGTACAGTCACACAAAACCTTAATTAATTCAGGTAAAATTCTCTTACTCATCGTATTAGTGTGCTCTTTCTGACTTCAGGAGGTAATGCATATAGAAGCATTAACGCCAACGAAGTAGAGACAAGTATCTTGCGATTTTAAATCGAGAAGCAAAATTTCTTCTAAGGAAATGAAAGTGCACCTATTTTATCTACTAGCATTATAGGGTTGAAGCGATATCCTATCTTACTCATACGAAATTGGAGCAGTTTTATTGCTTTCAAATCGTTTAAGATGTTGCTGTTTGTTCATTGTAAGTTTGATCATTGAAAGTTTGCAGTTTTGTATCCAACAATAAAGCAAGTATATCTTCCTTTTCCCACCAAAATTTACTCATTGAAGCTGTCATCTTCTTTAACAATGTTTATTTCTTCAATAGAATAAGGCTTTGTTTTCCAAGCTTTCCAACTTGATTTGAATCCATGTATCCAAGCTGAATAACATAACCAAATCCATTTACCTCTAGTGTTTATTTTCAAATCTACTCGACGCTAACAGTTTTACATTTATTCTTTCCTCTTTATTCTAGACAAGATGTTCCTTTATTTTTCACTTAAACAAACAAAATTTATTTGATATGCTCACTATCCAGAAAATCGTTATATTAAGCGTCGGGTTTTGACAGTATAAATATTGAATACAAATTTTAATTTCATATTGATAGTTTATTTCATATTGAATTATGCCTCACAGATTCATAACTCAAACACTGGATACCAGTTCTTCTGAACAGCATCCAGATGGTCATTGCGGGTCCATATAAGATTTCGTCGTTAATCTTTATCTGCAATAATTTTTTTATACTTCTATAAAACATAAAATATTTTAACATATTTGTATACAAATCTTAATAATATTTAAACATGAAATATGATAGGATTTTTCAAAACATCGATTGTATAAGGGGTGAAGCCGATTTTATGATCCTTTGTACTTAGGCTAGATCATATATTCCAAAATATTTTGTGCAATCTAATACAGAATATAGCTTAAACTTTTAGCAACACATCTGTAAATGCTGTATTACAAATAATAAATAGAAAAAACACAACCCACAAAAGAGATTTCAGCGATTTTATATACAGGAAGCAATATTATTTTTCAAAGTGACATCCTTATTCTAAAGTATAACAGTTAAAATATTCCATAAGAAAACATTTTAAAATTTACCTGTCATTATTATATGGTATTTAAATGTCTAATCTCAGTAAAAGAATGAAATTATTATACGTAAACTTAACACATTCTATGTATGTGTGTGTAAAATTTCAATATTTTTGGAATTGTGCATTGTCAATATCCAGTGGTTAGACACCACAATATAAGAATTCTGAGGATATCGCAAGGTTACCTTTAGTATTCTGTGTATCGTTATAAAATATCGCCTAATACGTTTTTTCTAATTTAGGGATTATTAATATTATAACTTGCTAAAAAAATAATTACATCCCATCTGTTCCATCTAGAGTGAGGACTGTATACTGGAATACTTTGAAATCCAGGAGCTTACAGATATTTAACGCCCTACCAAATCATCTGATATATCTTGATGGAGTGGTGTTAGATGTTTCCAAGGACAACTTGACCTATCCAAGTTCTCAGATGAATTAATATCAAGGTAAGAGAATCAAAACAGGTCACCTGTGTCGTACTCCCTCTTTCAACAAAATCGCAGAAAACTGGTCGTTAAAAATGTGATTAACCTGGCGGTGTCCCAGCATGGTTATAGCCTTAAGCCTGAAACGTATAAATAAATAAAATATAAAAGAATTTGTGAAAACTATTATCGGTAATCTTCTCCATTTCTTTCAATATTATTTTCAATTACCTTTAATTTGCTTCGAATTATACATAGAACAATTACTGAAGATTTAAAGCTTTGGAGTTGAATCTTTTTAATCAAAATTTTAGCCTTTGCACAAACGAATGAATTAATTCCTGAATCTTAAACCTCGTTGCAAATACTTATATTTAAGGAAAGAAATATCAATGTAATACAACACACTATGCAGCCTTTCTCATACTATATACTTCATTTCTCATAATCTTCTCAACGGTATAATATTAGATTCTACGCTAAATATACATATACACAGGCACACATATTTATATGTGCTTATATAGTTTATGTTTTGGTAAATTAGCATTTGTTTCTACAAGTTAGGGCTAAAACGTTTTAAATTTTAAAAATAATTAGTATATATATATATATATATATATATATATATATATATATATATATATATATATATATATATATATATATATTCAGAATGAGGTAAAAATTCAACGTTGTGAAAGATTTTAGAAAATTTATAAATAGAATGTTTTACAGCTGTATCCGGGATATTTTATATATCCTTTCAAAAGAGACGGTGTGAGTAAATGGTTAAGCAATAGTTAATTTAGATAAGATATGAAATAGAGAGTGAAGTGGGGGAATGAAAATAGATGTGAGATACGCAGGGATATTGCATCTGTAGATACATTATTTAGACAGAATTGTATACATATAAGATTCCAATACGTTATGAGTAAGTTCAAATAGTGTTTCAAATTGGTCATTCCAAGTATAGAGTTTTCGATTTGACCTTACAAGTACATTCCCTAATTTTACGTCACATTAAATAAAACCATGGATTCGATACCACTGTGTACAATCTCTACACTTGGAAAGACCGATTTTAAATACTATTGGAACTTACCAACAAATTATTGGAATCTTGTTATATGTATAAATTTCTGCCTAAATGATGGATCTGCATATCTCACATCTATTTTCATTCCACCACTTCACACTCTACTTCATATGTTATCTAAATTATATATTGCTTAACCATTGTATCACATCGTCTCCGATGAAGGAGTTCATACAATATCCCGGAAACAGCTGTAAGACCTATTTATGAATGTTCTAAACACTTTTACGGACTTGGATTATTATTACGTTCTGAAACATTTATATATATATATATATATATATTATATATATATATATATATATATATATATAATATATATATATATATATATAAATTTATATATATATATATGTATATTATGCGAATAAGGAGTCCAATGTAGGTAATATATCAGGATGTGTGTATATATATATATATATATATACATATATATATATATATAATATATATATATATATATATATATATATAGATATATATATATATATATATATATATATATATATATATATATATATATATATATATATATATATATATATGTGATGATATATAATCTACATTGGACTCCTTATTCGCATAATAATCGAACCTGGTGCTTAACTTTGTTCTGTCCATAGCTATTACTCACCATTACCTGATACCTGTGGTTCTTATTGGCATCATTACCTCTCCTTACCCATATACACACACACATATATATATATACATATATATATATATACACACACATATATATATATATATATATATATATATATATATATATATATATATATATATATATATATATATATATATATATATATATATGTATAAGGGGAAAATGGAGAGGTATGTAATAAAATATTTATCAATAATAAAATATGACATCTCTGACAGGTGTTTCGATTCAGAAACCATTAGATAATTAATTTCTAAAATTGAAATCATTATAAGATGAATCTCTTGAGACATATATATATATATATATGTATAAACATGGATGCCGACTTTTGAAACTGTGGCCACTTACTACAATAGAATATGTCTTCTATCCTATCAATTAAAAATAATTTTTTTTTATGAAGATTTACTGAACTATATCGGAATGTTGCTCCGATTAAACTGAAATATATTTTAAACTGTAACGAAATACGCTGATGCAATGGACTAATGATAATGCTGAACTTAAAATAAATTCTGCAATTACTGTAAATTCTTGCAATTTGCTGTGTCTATAACGTACTGGAATCAAATGCACAGTCCCCAGAGAAGATTAACTAAAACATTTCAGAATCATCCAGTCACGTCCAACTCAGTACAAGGAGAACAACGATAAAACTTGAAGTAAACGTAAATTCAGACAACACCACTGAACATTTGAGGACTGTGACGCTCTCCATATACACCATTCAAAATATAATAAAAATTATATGTTGCTTAGAGCTCTAACAACAGTAATGCTAATAAATTGTGGATTATGAATGAAGGTTTTGGCATATCGCTTGAGTGGAATTAAGCACATAGTATAGCAAACTATTTACTCAATGAATGTAGCTAGCCAATGCTTAAAATATGACGCAGAATTTTTAAGCAATTCCGCATCGGAAAATATCCTTGGAAGTGAATTTTTCTAAATGAACACATGTCAGTGTAATTTATCAAGAAATATTAAGTATGAAATAATTTAATTTTGAAAAACTGTGTGACGTTTTGTTGACATAGATTTAGACATGCGTATTTCTTTCCGCAATTTTACGACATATTTGAAAAGGTACCGATCATAAGAAACAAACTTTGCCAGCAAAGATTTTCAATATTAGCAAAGTCCTATGTTTGATTAAAGCCGAAGTATCTATCCCAAATTTACAATGATATAAAAAATGGTCTGGCTATTTGTTAGGAGCGTTAATATCTCTCGAAGTAGGAATACTTTCGTTCGACAATCCTGTATAATAGTTTGCTGTAAAAATGGTAACATAGAATTTGGACGTGGATGCTTTTTGATATTTTCGCTTCCTTTTGTCAGCAATTGTCAACTGTATCTCTGTTACACTAACATGATTCTAGATGCCCTTCTGAAATACGTTTGTCTATAGCTATAACGGATTTGTGAAGATGGCTATATAGTTCAGATCAGATAGTGTCCAATCACTCACCCTAACTCAAGTGCAGCATCAACTGTTGAGGCACAAACGTTTGTCTGAAATCGAGCAGCTGCCACCAATTGTTTGAATTGTTGATGGAAATTTGCGATTCAATCATTCAAGCAAACAAAGATACTGTTTACGTCTTGGATAATTCTTACTAAGTTCTGAGGCGAAGTGAAGTTCTGATAGTGCACCTGGATTCAGAACAGGACATCTGAAATTTAAGTCTCACTCACAAATTTTCGTGTATCCTTTCACCAATTACACTTCCGCTCGTGACTTGATAAAATCATGAGAGACAAGGAAAAAAGAGTCCATCGAGTAATTACAATATCGTAATGATTGATGTCGCAAGCATAATCACGTCATTGTTTCAGAAAATCCTTTTCAACAACTCTGAAATTTGTCGAATTCACATTATTACGGGCGTCACAAAAAATAATAATACCACTTCCTTAAAAACTTTTATCTATACGATAATGAGAAGAAGAATTGTTGCCCTACAGAAAAATAATGGTATCTTTCATAGAGTTTTCATGTAGTTGCTGTAATTATTAATTAGATTTTAGCGATGACACTACTGCAGCCTACTACTCACATTCAAAATTAAAGCGCATTAATTTCGTTCGACATTTCTGTATAATAGTTTGCTGTAAATCTCAAGTGTGGGGAACAGCTGGTAGTGGTGGTGGTGGTGGCGGTGAACTTCGTAGTCAATTTCCCTCAACTTCTGAAGCGTCAATAGTGACACGTGTGGTCGATCATTGTCATGCAGAATGATTTGCCCTTTTCTCTTGACCAGTCTGTGATATACGACTAGCGGATTTTCGTTCGTTTTGACAATTTGCTCAGTATATTCGTTTCGAAATATTATTCAAGTTTTCGAGAGCACTTAGATCAAGACTTCTCGTCCACTTCGTAATAATGTTCATCTTCGGGTATGGAAAATATGGTAATTGTTTCGACACCGGGATAAATGCAATATAATTCATCGTGACGGCTGTAGAATTTTCAACAGTTTGGGTTATGTATAACTAGTTTGTGTGTGTGTGCATGCGCGTGTGTATGCGTGCATTTCAGGCGAATATTCTTCGTGCAGCAACAATAACTGACTTATCTTCACTATTTATTGCTCTTTTTCGCTAATGATGCAAAAATGACTCGAATTTTGGTGTTGTCGATACTTTGCTACTGTTGTTGATTTTGAGCTTGCTGGTGTGGCTGCTGATGCAGTTGCTGCTTCTGCTACAGTAGTGCATGATCATTTAGTTAGCAGGGATGTCTATTGACAACGAGACTCCTCTAATCTCGAAAACATTCCTTAGGATATTTCAAGGAAGTAGGTGAGTAATTTAGTGCAGGACGTTTCGATTCCAAAAAGATTCAGCCTTTTAATTGGTATTTAGACTAATGCCGGTAGTGTAGCAATTACCACATGAATAAACGCTCTCTTTGTCCTCCAGAGTCTACATATCTCTCTGGCGTGGTTCTCGTATTTCACAATTTCATGCAATTTCATTTAGTATCGACTCTATTTTCGTAGGGAATAGCAACATCAAAGATTTGGCACTGTTTCATTTTCATCAATACTAATATATAGCCTTCTTGCTTCAATAGTATTGTCAGTCCTTATGAGAAACTCCCGCAAGGACCTGTATTTCTCATTTTCTTTGGAAGACTGTTGATCATGATTGTAACAATTTCCAGTTATTCATTTATTTTATTATTAATATTAATGTTGTTATTATTATTATTATATTATTATTATTATTATATTATTATTATTATTATTATTATTATTATTATTACTACTACTACTACTACTATTATTATTATTATTATTATTATTATTATTATTATTATTATTATTATTATTATTATTATTATTATTATTGTTATTATTATTATCATTATTATCATTATTACCTTTGCACAGCTTCTAACGCTGGAGATGCACTACGGTGTCAGCTGTTCACAACCAATGAACTAAGGTAACACATCTTAATTTTCGAGCACCTTCAAGAGTATTCGTGCGGTCCTAAGCAGTACTGTTTTCTGCAAGTGCTCAACCCTTATTCCAGCTCCTGTTTGTTCCATGTACTTCTCAAGATTTTTATTCACTGCTCCCTGAGCTTCAACTATTATCGGTACTACTGTTACCTTTTTCAACGACCACAACTGCTGAAACTTCCAAGTTAATATGTCATATCTATGGAATCTCTTTCATCCTTATCGCATATCTTGTTGTCAGCTGGGCATGCTATATCTCTCATTCAGCATAGTTTGATTTCTTTCTCAACCAAGATTATGTTGAGCATCCTATTCTCTATCACATGGTCGTACTAAGTCATAAAATCCAACAGGATCTTTGCATTACCATTTTCGATGACGCCTTCGGGTTTGTCGTCGTACCAACTTTTTGCTCTGTCATGTCAGTACCTGTTGCAGAACGCCCAATGAACAAACCTTGTTATATTGTCGTGGTATCTCTTATAGTCATTTTTGGCTAGTGGCGTACATTGTTTGGTAATGTGCCATACGGTTTCACCATTTTGTCCCCGTATTCTGCACTTATCACTTTCTGATGTGTTGTATATTCTGTATTCTATGTATTTGTTAGTGCTTGCACATGGGCAGCACAGATTTGAGACCCTGTTTTCGGTTTTAAATCACTTTTAGTCATCCACAGTCATCTTTTTTCTCTGTCTATCGTATCTTCACCATCCCTTTGAAATTGTCCATGCATTCTTTTTTTACCCACCTATTTTCAGTTTCATTCATTTTCAATTGCATGTTACTTAGTAGTGTTGACATATTTTTCTCTTTTTTCTATTATTATTATTACTATTGTTGTTGTTGTAGTTATTATTATTATTATTATTATTATTATTAATAGTAGTAGTAGTAGTAGTAGTAGTAGTAGTAGTAGTAGTAGTAGTAGTAGTATCATCATCATCATCATCAATGTTATTAATAATATTAATAAGCTATGTTTTGTTTATTTCTGTACGTACATGTGGTGTGTGTCACAGTCACTTTAAAGGAAGAGTGAAATATTTAATTGGACAGGTACAAAAAAAAAAGAGAAATAAAAGAGTTTAAGCTCAGGTGACATCGCTGAAGCGAGTGGCAAATCGAGTTTGAGGGGATTGGCAAAAGCAGAGGAAGTATAATTGAAGTGAAAGGCAACTCTGCAACGAAGGGGAAGTGTTATGTATGTATGTATGTATGTATGTATGTATGTATGTATGTATGTATGTATGTATGTATGTATGTATGTATGTATTTATCTATCTATCTATCTGTCTGTCTATTTATCTAGCTAGCTATCTGCCTGAGAGTTATATTGTCTTTCTGTCTCTCTCTCTAAAACACAATATCTCTCCCTCTCTCTGTCTCTCCCTCTCTTTCTTTCAGCAAATTGCTGTGGATGCTACTGTTACTTTTCTACAGGGGAAGGGACAGGTAGAAAGAAAAAACATGATAAAATGTATTAAACAGAGGAAGTATATTTGAAGTGAGTGGCAGAGTGAGTGAGATTGAGTGATGGCTGAAAGGAAAAGAGGAAATGTTTTTTATCAATATTTTCAGAGTGGACTGATACATGCAGTAAAAGTAGGGAAGATACAAAAGAAAAGTAGATACATACAAACATTGTTTACTCAAAAACAAATAACTACAGCAAATATTGATGCCACTTTCAAGTTTCATTACCACACCAGGAAAAAAATTAAGGCGCAAGTAGCTGTGTACTCCACAGACATGCATGACATTAACGTAGTTCTCAGAGATATTCGGCCTCACACAGAATGTGATAAGGCTGGTCCTTTTCAATTAGAGCTGCAGCTAATTTTGGCCATGTGAGTGGACTGGAGGAAGATAAAACTTCAAGAGTTTGGAAGAAAATGAAACAATATTCAATACAGAAGCAGGAAAATATTTTCAGACATTAAGGTCAATATGGGTATTAAGCTGGTCTTAACAGCGGCCTATGTATGTATGTATGTATGTATGTATGTATGTATGTATGTATGTATGTATGTATATATATATATATATATATATATAATATATATATATATATTATATATATATATATATATATATATATCTAGCGATCGATCTATGTGACTGTCTGTCTGATTCTCTCCCTCTCTCACAAGCTCTCTCTCTCTCTCTCCTTCTGTCTCAGTCTTTCTCTCTCTCTCTCGCTCTCAGCATATACCTGTTGATGTTGCTCCAACATTGCTACACCTGAAAGGATAAGTAGAAGGGGAAATAGAAATAAAATGTGTTAAGTATTGGAATTATATTTGAAGTGAGCGGTAACGTGAAATAAAGGAGGGACAGGGAGGGAGTGAGTGGGGAATGAAAGAAAGGTGGCGTTTGCTTTGTGTTTTTAAATGATTCTCAGTATTTTCAGAGTAGACAGATATACAACCGCTGCACATATTGAATGTTACCTTTTCTTTTTTCTTTCCTACAATGCAATTTATTACCATATTCTATATATTGAATACTAAGCTAATGTTGGATATTTCTCTGTCACAATATAAACATATTTCTCTGCGCAGTAGAACACAATTTTCAAATGCTTACATTTTTAAAATATTTTCCGAGATGTTTACAGGGTCCATCTTATTATTATTATCATTATTATTATTATTATTATTATTATTATTATTATTATTATATTATTATTATTATTATTATTATTATGTTGAGACCAAGTCTCACCCAGGGACCACAAGAGACAACAGCTTAGATGTTAATGTTGATATTATGCCTAGGCTGTCATATATGTGATATAGAGAAAGTTTAAGTAAACAAGAAAATTATGAGTTTGTTTTAAAATTTGCGATTATATAGACAGTATTTTAAGTAGGTTATGGGCAGTTTCCATCAACAATATCATTTGAATTTCTGCTATTTTGTGATTTGCTGATATCTGAGATAGTTAGCAATCAGCCCCTTTGCTATAATTCCTAGGGCACATATGACAACATGTATTGTGTTACACTTGAGGTTCCACATTTTGCCAATTTCTATTCCAAGTTCTTTATACTTGCTCAGTCTTTGGTAGATCTTGACAGATACATTTATGTCGATTGGGACAGTCAAGTCAATGAGGAGGCATTGAATTGAGACCTGTATTTCGGGAATATTTGAATCAGGAGCTGATGAATCGCCCCAATCTGGTTCATCATTTGAGTACGCGGTCCTAGGTGAAGCGGGTGGCAGAAAGTCTGGATCTCTCTGTTTAAGATTAAGTGTTTTTGAACAACACCGCCTCCCAGTTCTTTGAATGAAAACATTGCTTGAAACGTAGCATGTTAAGGCTAACAGATGGGTATTCGTCTGTATTTTTTTTTTTTTTTTGCTGATAGATTTATTTACGGGCATAGTATTTTCTGGCGTTTTTAAACGTATAAATTATTCACTCCGTCTATGATAGTTCGGAAAATAAAATTATGTTTGGTTCTTAGTTTAGGTTTTGCTTCGTTTTTGAAACGTGTTTTGATATGCGTGTATATGCGTGTATATGTGTAAGTTTCACGTAGTTATGTCGACATTAGGATAAATGTGTAGTCATATGGGTATTAAAATGTATGAATATGTAGACATTCGAGTGTATGTCTAATTAAACAGTTTATGTACTTAGTGTTATGTTCCATTTAAATTTACACGTTGTAAACTTTCAGATGCTGGTTTCGTGTGTTTTTCGCGCATTTTTCACTGACACATCGTGCATAACAGAAACTTTGCTTTGTATCGGAATAAAGTTTCGCTTTTGTGATTATTTTCGTTAAATGTCGCTTCCTTCCACTATTCCACAAATTCATTTATCCCATTCCAGCAAAGTTATTGGATCAGATTTGTCTTTGTATGGCGAGCCCGTTGTACCACATCAGGAAAGCCCGGTGTAGCACACCTTAGAGCTAGGTTTTAGCACATATCATTAGTATTATTATTATTATTATTATTGTTGTTGTTGTTGTTGTTGTTGTTGCAATTATCATTACTATCATTATTATCATTATTGTTATTATTAATATTATTATTATTATTATTGTTATTATTATTATTATTATTATTATTATTAACATCATTATTATCATTATCATTATTATTATTATTATTATTATTATTATTATTATTATTATTATTATTATTATTATTATTATTATTATTTCAATTTAAGAAGTTGCTCAGTATTCAATATCGTGATGATTTTGATTGAAGATATTCTTTCTCCGGGGGGTTTTGTTATTCTTATTAATGTTGTTAACCGATCAGATCATCTGATATCCGATTATCCTTATGTTTACCAAATGCTTAAGAAAAACCCAAGCAGTATTGATATATGAATGTGTTTCCATGTATAAGATTAACTTTGTTCAATATTCCAGCAATATTTCTGATTAAGATAATTCAATACGAATGCATTTGCAATGAGAACTATCAGGCAGACTTCAAATTATATAACGCTTTGAAACAATAATATACATCAAAATATATTTAAAAAATGTGGAAAGTTTATGCATCAGAGTAAATACCATTATAATCAACACGTTTTTGCCTACGGGTTACAAGTTTGTTCATTCCGATAACATAAAAAGACAATGTGGTGTACTGGAGCTGAGGAAATCTTTGAACAGACTTTCAGCACGGGTTTGATTTTTGAACTCCTTGTGACGCAGGAAACAATGAAGGTGTTTGAAAAAGCGGTAGTCGCTAGGAGAAAAGTGTGGGGAACAGCTGGTAGTGGTAGTGAAATTCATAGTCAATTTCCCTCAACTTCTGAAGCGTCATTAGTGACACGCGTGGTCGATCATTGTCATGCAGAATGATTTGCCCCTTTTTCTTGACCAGTCTGTGATGGACGACTAGCGGATTTTCGTTTGTTTTGACAATTTTAGTGGATGAGTCTAGCCCTATACCACCAAAAAGTAACATTTTTTTGAAGAGCTCGGTTTTAGTGAAGGGTTTTCTGTGATTCATTTTGTTCCTATCACTACGAAGAAAGTATTATTATTATTATTATTATTATTATTATTATTATTATTATTATTATATTATTATTATTATTATAATTATTATTATTATTATTATTATCATTGTCATTTACGTTATTATTATTATTATTATTATTATTATTATTATTAATAATAATATTATTATTATTATTATTATTATTTTACAGAATCCAGTTCGTAAGTTTCAATACGGTTGAGAAATGGAGTGTTCTGGTTACGGAGAAGTGACGAACAAAGTACGTCTCTGCGCATTTTTGATTTTCATTCAAATCGTATGGCATACATTTTCCTAGCTTTTTTGATTTTCCGATCGCAGGTACTTTTCTGACTAACTTGAAATTATTTTGCCAGTTCTCGTGTGGTTTTACGTGGATCTTTCTCGATGATGGTCATTAATTGACCGTCATCGATGACAAATGTGCTTCCATTAAACTCATGGTCTTCAAGGCTCAGGTCTCCACTGCGAAATCGTTTAACCTTTTTGAAAGCCGAAAACTCATTGGTCATTTCCTCATCAAACATTTCGTTGATATCTCGAGCTCTTTCAGGTGATTTACGTCCTTTTTTGAAGCTGAATAGTAAAATTGCTTAAATATCGCACTTTGACAGTTCTATTTCATATGATTGCATCAAGGGTGAAAAAAATATTAAGGTTCATTTATTGATGAATTTGGTCAAGTCTGTGTATTATCAGATAATTGCAAAACTTTTTTCAGAAATATTAAAATTCTGCAAACATCCGGTACAAATTCTTTATGGTTCACTTCGTTGCTTTCTTCTTACTCGACCTGATATTTTCTTTCGAACTTGTCATCATATATTATACGAATGATTGACTTTGAAATCTTTCCTCAGTTTTAATATAAAACGGAGTGTTTCACGGCTCTTTTTATTGCATCCCATTTTTGAAATAAAATTTAATTTTCTATTGTCATATATAATAAACATAAATAATTAAAGTACAATAATATTCCATTTATGTGTCCAGCAATCTGAAGTATATCTCGCGATAATTCATTTTTAAAATTTCGCTAAGAACCTTTCTTCCAAAACATACTACTACTGTTGGCGTTCAATAAAATATATCATTAAGCATAGGATGTAATATGGTCAGACTACTGACGAATATAATTAACCACAAATACTCAGAAATATATACATTTAAAACAATACACCATTACATAATACACAGATACTTCTATTTGTCTATGATTTCAAACATGACATCCATTCAATAAATTCAAGTTCTTTCAGCACAATCAACGTTCTCAGTTGTGCAATTTTATAATGATAGGATACACGCAGGAAAGTGTATACAAGCGTAAGTAAAATAACTAACATAATCTGGCCTACTCACAATATTCAGAAATATCTAGATTCAAAATACTATACACTCACATTATACACTGATACCTCGATGTATATGTGATTTCAAAGATGACATTTATTAAATAAATTCAAGATCTATCAGCACAATCAATGAGCTCATTTGTGCAATTACATAGTGACACGATACACGCTTCAAAGTGTATACAGGCGTAAGTAAAGCAACTAACACAATCTACTCACATTTTGGGGCGGATAATACAATAATATGCAGGTTAGATATAAGACAATGATGCAACTCTTTTTCGCAAAACTCACAAAATTCATAGAAGTAACACGACGAATTTTGCAACTGGGTCTCAGATACTCCTGCCGTTGCTCGTTTTTACTTAACATGAAACCTTAGCATATATATATGAAACTATCTTATTCTACCTAACCCAACTTCAAATCTCTTTACTATCAAAACTCACATAACTACAACTCTAGTCATGCCAACACTCAACATACACACAGCTCCACGACAGATACCCTTACATTAGACTACAATCACAACCCAACCCATCTTACTGACACTACCCGGAACACCACCCTAACAAATAGTACAAGTAATAACAGCAATTGTAATAATAGTAATAATGATAATGACAACGTTAATAATATTAATAATATAGAAACTTCTACACTCTTCGCTACATCTCATCTGTTTGATATTACCTCCCCTATTCCTGAACACAATCCCTAATATTCACCTAATTGTAATTGCCGTCCTGGAACCATCTGCCCGTTACAAACCCATTGCAGAAGATATAAAGTAGTTTACAAATGCACTGTCCTTAATTTATTACACAACTCTATAACCATATACATAGGATCAACCAAAAATTTTACGCCATGATATACCGCTCACCTCCATTCCTTTAGATACGATAAACATAGTAAATCTACAACACTCGCCAACCACATACATCATCTCAAAAATACAAATATACCCTATATTCTATCATAGTCCATACTGGACTTAGGGATTCTCTACCGAGGTCAACGCTCAACCTGCAAACATTTGCCTGAAGGAGGCATTTCACATATTAAGGCACAACACTCCAGCACTGCTAAATAAACATAATGAGGCACTAAGCACATGAAACGACCGCTTTTTTCACACATTCAAATTCTACCTTTAATCCAAATGCTTAAACGTCCATACGGTATATTTAGACAATACCACTTAGGTAATCCCAATAACCTTATAAATCTGCTTTTTAACTCTCCATCCGTATCTAATTCCTCACTCATACTCGATTATCACACCCATCTCATTATATTCGTGTGTATATGCGTCCATGGATGTGTACGTGTATATGTATGTGCGTATGCGTGTATTTATGTGTGTATGTGTGAATGTATGTATGCATGCAAGGTATGTCTACCTGCGTATGCAGGGGCGATAATACATACATATACAACCTATATACGTGTGCGCATGTGTACATTTACACATGAGTACGAGTTATATATACATATGCATACATCTTCACATATATATTTTTTTCTTCTACTACTAATCACTGACGTATCCAACCACCTAATCTATATTCCAAAATTCTTCATTCCATATGTATACCCCTCTCTCTACCCCATCACTTAGACTCTACACTACATAACCGACACATTTGGGTCTTACTAACACCAATGCCTCTTATATATATATATATACAGAGAGAGAGAGAAAGAGAGAGAGAGAGAGAGAAAGAGAAACAGAGGTGCACAGACACGCTTACATGATTATCTAAATTTTGTGCATTCACTTAATTGTTTATTGCAGCGCTTTTACTCTCTATGGTTACCTGTTGTCATCCTAACTTTTGATACGTTACTGATCTACTTGAGGTACATCGCAGTGCTCGTTAAGTTTATAACAAATGATGAAAACAGAAAATGGAATTCCCGAGTATCTCTATTCATCAGGTGCGTTTCATCTATATTTTTAAAAAAATAACCTCGCTAAGTATTCTTCGCTTCGCTTGGTTCCATTATACATGTTATGCCGTATAATCGAACTTAGCGAAAACGGGTTTATTGAGACGGGTGTTGTTTTCTTTCTACATAAAGAAGCACCTGATGAGAGACATTTGCACAATAGGATGCAACACAACCACTTGTATAATATCCCACCCGCAACATAATTTATTTTCTAGAGATAAAATTTTCTCTATTTATATAGGATACATCGAAGTGCTTACTATATCTGAGCCATAAGGAAATGGGTAAAATAATCATGAGACATACATTACTAAAATGTATCATGTTGTAAAATTTTTATGTGCACGAAATAATGTTCCAAAAATACATAAATACGTTTAAAATATATTAAAAATGTATAGGTATAGATATATTTAAAATATATTTAAATTTATAGATATAAATATATAAATATGCTAGAATATATTAAGAACATAAATATATAATTCTACTTATAATGATGGCGTTATTAAAATTTATTCTGAAACGCACGATAATGCTAATATAATAACATGAACAGGATAAACTATTCATATATTTTAGAAAATATTGTTACCGGCCAGCCATGTGACGCGAAATCACATGTCTGATATTACGCGTCAAGCGCTTTAATTTTAAGGTAAACTGCCCATTAACGAATTGTTCTGCAATTTAAGGAATCTAGCTATATAAACGCTATCGTTAGATTCAACTTACAAAGAAAGTAAACATACAATGTTTGCTTTAGAAGCGTGGAAATGTTTTGAAGAAATTATTTCTGTATCTTTCACTACATCTAAACGCTTCTAAAGCATAATTTGTTTACTTTCATCCTAAGTTGAATTTAAGATTCGCATATTATAATCCTAGATTTACAAATCCTAAAATTGCAAAACAATTCGGTACTGGGCAGTTTAGCATAAAGATAAAGTACTCGACGCGTAAGCACAGGGGTGTAAGTTCGAGTCTCATGACCGGCTGGTAACGATTTTTTCTGCAGTATATGGGTAGTGTATCATGTTCATGCAATTGTATTAGCATTATCATGAGTTTGAGAATAAATTATTTATGTATCTTTCAATATGTCTCAACGCTTCTAAAGCAAACATTGTTTGATGTATTTCATAATAAGTTGAATTTGATATTAGAATTATATACACAGAATGGGTAGACTGTAGAGAAAAGCACAACACCATACAGAGCTTTATATATCATTAAAATCCGTCGGCTGTTTCTGGGGACAGAACGGTGGTAAGATGTATTATTATGGTGGGTGGATGGGTGCGTGGTAGACACGTAATTTTTCATATATAGAAGTAGGAGGGGAAAATATACTACTATTGAGGGGTAGATATAAATAATGTTAGAAACGGAGGGTTCGAGAAGATGACATATACCAAGACATTTTATATTTCAGATTTAATAGAATAATAAGTTAGGTAAATATGAACAGCGAACCAAATATCTAAGAATCAAAACATTCCTATGCCTATAAGAGAAGATGACATCTGAAAACGTATCTATCATTGAAGTAATGTGCATATGCAGAACGGTTAACGATTCACTACTACAAATATTATATTTACATATATATTAATTGTAAGCGGGCGGGCTTCCGTTGCTATCCAAAAAGATAATTTATACCGAATATTTCGCGCTTTGAGACTATGGATATGCGTAACTAAAGAAGTAGAATATTTGGTTTTAGGATTAATAAAAAATCAACATGTGCATATCTATGATTAACTTTTAGAGTGTTCTCAATATACATCATTGTTTGTTGTTTGCGGAGTACCAATATAGCGCACAGTAAATTTTTGCGTAGGCAAAAGCTTTCAAGAGGCCATAAATGGGATGCACCGACAACTTCAGGATTTTTTGTTTTTATGATAGTTAGTGTCGCCATAGTGAAGTTAATCTAGATTGAGAAGTCGCTGCTAAGTGTGGATCTAAAACGGTGTTTATGACACAATAGGGGTGGATGTATTTGTTGAAATGGTGTTTAATAGTTGATAATTGAGGTTGCGATATACTGTCATACTTTTAGAATTACTCACCATAAGAGAGTTGTTAGTGGATGTTGTACTATTATTGTCAGGATTCTTTTGGGGTGATATATAAGGATTTATATGTTCAATCAATTTACCTCTGAGTTTGCGACTATTGAGAGCAGCTATGATATATCCGAAGTTAGGTGTGGCAGAGTAAGCTATGTTTATTGAAGATTTATTGTGAGATGATGCAAATCGACCCCAGGACTTATTCTTTGTAAGCTTAGTACTTATTCTATCAGTTCTTTTGCCGAACCTCTAAGTTGTCAAGCGATCCTGGGTGACAGACACAGACACACAAACACACACACACATACACACACACACACACACACACACACACACACACAAATATATATATATATATATACGATGCGCTTCTTTCAGTTTCCGTTTACGAAATCAACTCACAAGGCTGTGGTCGGCCCGAGGCTATAGCAGAAGACACTTGCCCATGTAACTAGTCATCAAGCTAGTTACCACACAGCCACTCCTAAGTCTAAAAGGACAGAAAGACGTTTACTGCACCTAGGTCTCTCAAGCGGTCACGCATCTAAGCACTAACTAGGCTCGACGTTGCTTAACTTCGGTGATCGGACGAGAACCGGTGTTTTCAAGGTGATATGTCTGTAAACATATATGTGTGTGGGGGTTGTATACACAAACTTATACATTTACATCATTTGTGTAGCACTTAAAGTCAGTTAAATAAAAAATTCACTTTTCTAAAATCTGTGTATGCATGCATCAATATATGTATTCAAAAACATATGTATCTATAAAGGTTGGGGACCAGGAGTTTTTAAATATCTGTAATAATATGTAGTTAGACACAAAACGTTCAGTTATCTTGTAACATTCTTTTCTATTCTTGACTGAAGTTGTACTTTGTCAAATACAACTCGTCATACTAGCTGACAGCTTTTGACGGTATCCTATACCATGACGAATAACTCATAGAATTATCTCGTTCCGCGATTATAAAAAAGCTATTTCGATTTTTCCTAAAACTAGACCCAGAAATCTAGGAAATTAGACGTGTATCTTCGTCTAGAAAATCAGACTGATGTAGTTCAGAAATAGCACGAAATTAATGTTTCACTCACTTTTCTCTCCAGCAAACTACAGTGTTTTGTTTTGTACGTTTGAGCCCTCGTCTGTCTGTGTGCTTCTGAAGCAGTCTCCATCTCTTCCACTATTTTTTGTGTGTGTATCTATCTACATTGCTATTTATCTATCCATCTGTCTATCTATCACTTCTGAAGATGTGTATATATATGCATATATATGCACATATATACATATATATACATATACATATACGTATGTGTGTATGTTATATATATATATATATATATATATATATATATATATATATAATTATATGCGTGTGTGTTTGCCAGTGTTTTAGTATCTCATTACACTTTTACTGTTTCAGGGATTTCATTAACTTTGCTATCACCTCGATCGAAACTGAGGCTATAAGCCGTTATTTCATTACACATTTACGCCTATGACGGTCTACGATGCATCACAAAATATCAGCTATTCTGTTAAATATTCCAATATATGACTGCCTTCTGAAATCCCAAGAATTTCTCCTGTTTGACTATGATGTTCATACTGCAGCCTTTCCCAAACATCATTGTGATAGCTGCATATGGCGTTGACATATTTCAAAATAGATCACAGACATATTTTGAAAGGTAAAGAGCTACAAGATAATAGTTCACAAATGAAACTTGTTTATGGATTGAATTGATGTAACTTTCATCTATAATGATGTTCACACATTTCCGAATATAACAGGCTAAAGCTTCTGCTAACTTCTCTAAGACTGATGGGCGCATTCAATATATATTGATGGAATTATCATTGATCCTGCACACTACTTTTGAAACGGTTTTTCATTATATCGTGTTTGGCACCTCTAAGGATGGTAAAGATAATTATGTGAATCTGTAAGTCACTAAACGTGATAATGAGTTACATTTCTCTGGAAGATTATCAATTGTAATTTTTTATAGATTATTCATCATAATATCAATCAATTCGACACGTATTCTTCAATTTAATGAACTTGTGATTATTTTTCTTCATAGCAGTTGCTAATATCAGTTCATAGAAAATGGATTATCAATGCGATATGCGTTGTCTCTTTTAATATCAATCACATTGTGTTATCAAACATATCTTTATCAAATGGAAGGCTACCACTACAAGCACGCTCACAATACTGCATATGCGTGCCGACAGTTGAAAATAGAATTAATGACTCAGACACAACAGTACAGCAATTCATTCAGTGGTGTATTCTTCCACACGTCTTCAATCAGACACAAATAAACGTGCGCGAATAAACAAGACTACTTACGTATTTCACACACCACGCATGCACACATACACATACTCACTAACACACACACACACACCACACACGCGCGCGCGCGCGAGAGAGAGAGAGAGAGAGAGAGAGAGCTGGGTAGATATATAGATTCATAGATAGATAGTGAAACTGAGAGGGAGATAGAGAAAGATAGAGATAGATACACACATACATCCGTACATACATTGATAGATACGTACATAGATAGACGGATAGGTGCGTATCGTTTCTCTTGCCCCTGTTTACATTTTACTTCAAACCTTACACTGTACGTCAAACTATGTCGAATACTATTATTCAGATTATCTGGCGCCATTTGATGGTCCCTAATCTTTGTATCTACAATAAACTTTCACCAAGAGTAAATAAAAAAAGTCTCAAGTCCAAAAGTTCTACTTATCAATTTCGCTGAACACTTCACAACATGAATTTGGACACCAAATTATCTGTATAAATGTTCGGTTCGAAAAACGGGTGCACAAAAATATACATTGCACGTTAAAACCCTCCAAAATATATACAAAATCCAAATAAGAAGTGATACATAATGCATAATAAACTTCAAGTCGTATGACAATTATGCTAAGGAAACACAAAGAGTGATACAGATAACATGAACTATTTAAATCTATTTCATGGTGAAAATGTTCTTTTCATTGTTTTGCAGATATTGAAATATGTAAGTGTATTAAATGTATATATATATTATAAGTGTATCATACAGACGCGCGCACACACACACACACACATGCATATATCGATATATGCATATACATATGTATGTATGTATATATATATATATATATATATATATATATATATATATATATATATATATATATATATATATATATACTACATATGTATATATATATTACATATTATATTATATATGTAGGTCCCGGGTTGATTCGGGGTTAACCACAGTAAATAAGGTACTCAATACATAGTAGAGTAAAATTAATTTATTATATAGAAGGAGCTTCTACAGGACTAGAACTGTTTCATTCAAGAGAAATCTTCAGGAAGCTAGTTAACAAGAATTGTATTGGCATTTATACATTTAGGCAGGTTGGACTTTTTGGGGGTAGGCATAGCGCAAAATATCATACTTGGGGGAGTGGTCAAGGAGTCAGTGTTAAATTAGATAGAAGAATAAATAAAAAAATAAAAAAATATGTAAAAAAATATATAAAAATATATATTAAAAAAAATGATATATGTATACTTTTACGCATGTGTGTACTTATGTGTATATATGGATGCGCGCGTGTGTGTATGGGTACGCATGTACATGTGTATGTGCGTGTATGTGTATATGAGTATGTATGTATGTGTGTGCGTATATTTGTATGTATGTATGTATATGTATGTGTGTGTATGTATATATATATATATATATAATATATATATATATATATATATATGTGTGTGTGTATGTGTGTGTATGGTATGTATGTATGTATATGCGTATGTGTATGTATTTGTATGTGTATGCATGAGCGTATATATATGTACGTATATGTATACGTGTGGGTGTGTGTATGTGTATAAATGTATGTATGTAGGATGTATGGATGTATGTATGTATGTATACGTATGTATGTGTAGTGTGTGTATATGTATGTATGTGTATGTGTGTGTTATGTATATATAATATATGTATATGTGTATATGTATGTATATGTATATATTATATATATATATGTATTATATATGTATGTATATATATGTGAATATGTATGTATATGTATATATATATATATACATGTATGTATTTGTATGTAGGTGTATATGTATGTGTGTGTTATTTATTTATTGATGTATATGTATAGACTAGCCTTCTAAGAGTGTAGACATGAATCTGTAGGTACGGGTACGTATGTGTATATACGTGAATGTATGTAGATATATGTATGTATGAATATAACGCGTGCGTGCGTGTATGTGTATGAGTGTGCGAATGAGTGAGTGTACGTCCTAAAGAGTGTGCGTGAGTAAATGAGTGCTTGTTTCCAGTAGACAGAAATGGACTGGCTGTCATAGCCAAGATGTTGTGACCAGCGATCAAAGATAACAAAAGTAATAAATGAAGATAATAAAAATTAAAATTAGGGAATGGGTCTGTATTTGTATGTGTATATATATGGTGTATGTGTAGGTATGCATAGGTACACATATGTATATATATTTTATATATATATATATATATATATATATGTATGTATATGTATGTTGTGTATATGTGTGTGTATGTGTATATATGTATATATAGGGACTAGTGTGCTGTGTGGCATATGTGTGTGTGGATATGTGTGTGTATGCGTGTATGTGAGTATGTGTGTGTATGTGTATATATATTTTTCTGTGTGTATATGTATGTGTGGTCGTGTGTGTATATATACATGTGTGTATACGTGTATGCATGTGAGTGTGTGTATGTGTGTAGTATACATATATGTGTATGTGTAGATATGTATATGTATGTGTAAGTGTATATAATGTATATATGTGTGTGTGTACGTATGTGTGTATGTATATGTATATATGTTGTATGTGTATGTATAATGTATACATATGTGCATAGGTATAAGTGAGAATCTCCTTAGTTACCTAAAACTCTTTTTTATATATATTTTATATATTTTTTATATATTATTTTTTTTTTATTTATTCTTCTATCTAATTTAACACTGACTCCTTGACACCACCCCCCAAGTATGATATTTTGCGCTATGCCTACCCCAAAAAGTCCCCCACCAAAACCCCTTTAACCTGCCTAAATGTATAAATGACAATACAATTCTTGTTAACTAGCTTCCTGAAGATTTCTCTTGAATGAAACAGTTCTAGTCCTGTAGAAGCTCTTTATATAATAAATATATATATATATATATATAATATATATATATATATATATATTATATTATAATAATTATATATACATATAAAATATATGTATATATATATACATACGTACTTGTGAGCTATGAAAATGGAAAGAATAAAGTGTAAGAGTATAAATGGGAAACAATATAAAAAAAAGTGTTACGAATTATAAATTAGTCCTTCGAAGGTTTCACTTTTATTTTCGTGTTTTGGGACGTAATACGGAAGTAGTGCCAATGTTGCTTTGTTTTAATTTCAAAAATACATATTGACAATCACGGGGTCACATAGTATTATTACAATGTAAAAATTGATTGGATTTGGTTGACCCGTATATATATATATACATATACATATGTGTGTATACATATATATATATGTATATATATGAATATATGTATATGTATGTATAATATATATATGTATATATATTATATAAAAGGGCTTAGTAAAATAAATTACTTTGCCGCATACTGAACTCATTAGAAATAGCAGCTAAAAAACTTTTTTAAAGTTATTTCTAATACTTAAAGAAAATCTCTCTCATATATAGTGTTTGCTTAATTCAACTCACAAAAGTTTGGGGGTAAGGACATCGAAAAATCAAATGCTAAGGTTATTCGAGAACGTACGTTTCAAGATTAGTCAAAACAACATTTCTATCATCGGCTCAGAAAATTCTGGTTTGGATTTGGAACACTGAAAATAAGAACATACCCTTTCGAAGATCTGCTCCCAACTAACAGTGCCAACAAATTCAAATAAGCAAGCGAAGAATCTCTGTTCTCCCCTTTCCACCAGCGTGGGTTAAAATCATCAAACACTATGCTTATTTCGGTAAAATCCGAAGCATTAATCAGAGGGAGATTAATTATAATTTCAACAATTGAGGGCAAAATTAATTAATTATTAATCAATTTACCAAGTGTTCAGTATGCAAAGGGACCATTCAAGGCGAATTCAAATTATTACATTATATAAAAGGGCTTAGTAAAATAAATTACTTTGCCGCATACTGAACTCATTAGAAATAGCAGCTAAAAAACTTTTTTAAAGTTATTTCTAATACTTAAAGAAAATCTCTCTCATATATAGTGTTTGCTTAATTCAACTCACAAAAGTTTGGGGGTAAGGACATCGAAAAATCAAATGCTAAGGTTATTCGAGAACGTACGTTTCAAGATTAGTCAAAACAACATTTCTATCATCGGCTCAGAAATTCCTTGGTTTGGATTTGGAAACACTGAAAATAAAAACATACCTTTCGAAGATCTGCTCCCAACAACAGTGCCAACAAATTCAAATAAGCAAGCGAAGAATCTCTGTTCTCCCCTTTCCACCGCGTGGGTTAAAATCATCAAACACTATGCTTATTTCGGTAAAATCCGAAGCATTAATCAGAGGGAGATTAATTATAATTTCAACAATTGAGGGCAAAATTAATTAATTATTAATCAATTTCACCAAGTGTTCAGTATGCAAAGGGACCATTCAAGGCGAATTCAAATTATTACGTTATATAAAAGGGCTTAGTAAAATAAATTACTTTGCCGCATACTGAACTCATTAGAAATAGCAGCTAAAAAACTTTTTTAAAGTTATTTCTAATACTTAAAGAAAATCTCTCTCTCATATATAGTGTTTGCTTAATTCAACTCACAAAAGTTTGGGGTAAGGACATCGAAAATCAAATGCTAAGGTTATCGAGAACGTACGTTTCAAGATTAGTCAAACAACATTTCTATCATCGGCTCAGAAATTCCTTGGTTTGGATTCGGAAACACTGAAAATAGAACATACCCTTTCGAAGATCTGCTCCAACTAACAGTGCCAACAATTCAAATAAGCAAGCGAAGAATCTCTGTTCTCCCCTTTCCACCAGCGTGGGTTAAAATCATCAAACACTATGCTTATTTCGGTAAAATCCGAAGCATTAATCAGAGGGAGATTAATTATAATTTTAGTTAGTTGGGAGCAGATCTTCGAAAGGGTATGTTCTTATTTTCAGTGTTTCCAAATCCAAACCAAGGAATTTCTGAGCCGATGATAGAAATGTTGTTTTGACTAATCTTGAAACGTACGTTCTCGAATAACCTTAGCATTTGATTTTTCGATGTCCTTACCCCCAAACTTTTGTGAGTTGAATTAGCAAACACTATATATGAGAGAGATTTTCTTTAAGTATTAGAAATAACTTTAAAAAAGTTTTTTAGCTGCTATTTCTAATGAGTTCAGTATGCGGCAAAGTAATTTATTTTACTAAGCCCTTTTATAATGTAATAATTTGAATTCGCCTTGAATGGTCCCTTTGCATACTGAACACTTGGTGAAATTGATTAATAATTAATTAATTTTGCCCTCAATTGTTGAAATTATAATTAATCTCCCTCTGATTAATGCTTCGGATTTTACCGAAATAAGCATAGTGTTTGATGATTTTAACCCACGCTGGTGGAATGGGGAGAACAGAGATTCTTCGCTTGCTTATTTGAATTTGTTGGCACTGTTAGTTGGGAGCAGATCTTCGAAAGGGTATGTTCTTATTTTCAGTGTTTCCAAATCCAAACCAAGGAATTTCTGAGCCGATGATAGAAATGTTGTTTTGACTAATCTTGAAACGTACGTTCTCGAATAACCTTAGCATTTGATTTTTCGATGTCCTTACCCCCAAACTTTTGTGAGTTGAATTAAGCAAACACTATATATGAGAGAGATTTTCTTTAAGTATTAGAAATAACTTTAAAAAAGTTTTTTAGCTGCTATTTCTAATGAGTTCAGTATGCGGCAAAGTAATTTATTTTACTAAGCCCTTTTATATAATGTAATAATTTGAATTCGCCTTGAATGGTCCCTTTCATACTGAACACTTGGTGAAATTGATTAATAATTAATTAATTTTGCCCTCAATTGTTGAAATTAATGTATATATATATATGAATATATGTATATGTATGTATAATATATATATATGTATATATATGAATATATGTTATACATATGTGTATATATGAATATAAGTATGTATGTATAATATAATATATATATATATAATATTATATATATATATATATATCTATATAATATATATTATATATATATATACATACATATTGGGATATCGGGAGAGATTGAGAGTGAGAGAAGGAAAGAAAGAGATGAATCTAAATTCAGTGAGTGTTAAGCACCAGATCATGAAACTGACCGTGGAACAGCATCTTAGTTATACCATATATATAAAGGACTGCTTTTAAATAATGAGAGAACTGCTTCCAAATAAATACAGATAAAACTGACGTAGTCCATCAAATGGACATCTTAAATACTTTTATTTGTCTGTGATTTTCTAGATTTGCGAAAGATTAATGAATGAATATGTCTTTAATGAGAAACAGGTGAGGAGTTCGAAGTCATTTAGGGGAACCAAGAATCATTTCTTCATCTTTCTATTAGGACTATCATCAATATTTATGAAGAGGTATTTTTTTTTGTATATTGCAATAGGAGACTATGCTTAGTATTGAGTCATCCCGTTATAGACAGACATTATATAAATTCTCCTGGTGAGATGTGATACTGCTTTCTAGTGTCAAGATGACTCGAGTATTGTTAGTATCTTTAAAATAATTCTTTTCGAAGCGGTGAATGAACGCATAACATATAATGCCCATACACAAAACGTAATACTGACAGACATCATTAGTGTAGCTTTTATAGAAATTCGATACATTATGCTTGTATAGATGAATATGAAATTCTTGATATGCGATATTCATCATAGAAACAGCTGCGCTTGCTAAATTAAATGTATCTTCTGAACAGTGGCTTGGGGTTTGAATATACCTATGTGGTCTAGTTATGTTGGTTTTCATTAAGCAACATTTCACCGATTGAGCTAATAGATTCATGTCATCTCCAAGGGATAGGGAATTTACTGGGAATAATTTTGACTGTCGTACGTTACTTTAATTTAAAACATTTCGAAGATTGGGCTCTCGTGGGAATTATAAACACCTGCATTTAATTTCTAGATATGCAACAATGATTACGAGTAAAGAGATAATTCTGTCATCAAAATTCCAATAGCATACTCTATCTAAAAGACGGTCTGCGCATTAAGGTTAGGCTTTTTGTTTTCGAGGAGCAAGGATTTCTTCTGGCAAATTACGTCTTGTAATCTTACGTCAGTAATACAGACGCAAGCGTTATGCATTCTGTGGTCAAGTATATTGTGTATACTTTGAATACCGTTGTGAGCATTAAGATTATTTAGAAGGTATGATGATAGTTGTTCACCTACAGTTTTCTATTATATTTTCCACGTGAGAAAGTATATTCTTAATCTCATATATTTCGTTACAGATACTGAGTCAAGTTAAAAGTTTTGAAAATTTGCCTACGTGATAAATTGCGGCCTGTATATTGCCTAACCAAAGTAGATCGAAATCTGAAAGGTAGCCGTCACTAGTTTCATGCTAGCTGTTCCCTACCTATGAGATTTAAAGCTGCACATATAGACTTGCAATGTAATTTAGTTTGGGAACCTATACTTTACGAGATCGAAGAAGGCCATAACGCTATGAAAGAACCAAAATCATCAGTTTTGCGAATCAAATATCACGCTCTGCTTGGACGATTAGGCAAGTTTAGGTAGTCCTAAAACTGTGAATTACGAGGCTGTGCTCCAAGCAATAGACACACAGGCCCTGAGTAACACTCGAGAATGTCAGGTTGGCTCGGCATAAACTCCAGGAGCTCGAGGAAATTGACTTGATACCATCCCCAGCAAATAGCCTGGAACTGTCTGATTATTATTTGTTCCGAACCCATCCATGCATCCTGCACTCGTGACTTTTTATCAACGAAAGGAGTTGGAAAATTTAGAGAAGGAGGTCGTCTTTGTTTCAAACAACAAGAAGTGTCATCAGATTTTTATCAAAGAATTGACAGGAAAGTGGAGTCAAACGATGGACTATAAATGCCTTTACCTTGAATGATAGACTGCTTTTGTTGTAACTTTACGAATAAAGCAAATACGTTACCAAAATGTTGCAACACTTTTGATATAACACAATATTTTAAACGTTATCGGCATTTCTTTCACCTAGAATAAAAGAAAATAACACCTGGATGCCCCTTGATGAATTAAAAAAGTGGCGTTCATTAAACTAGTCTTTAGACAAATGGAAAGCTTCAAGAGGAGTGTAAGCATTGAATGAAACTCTGGATGAAATGATGAAACCACTGTAGGGCAATATTTGACAAAAACATAAGGTCCATAATATGAATATATTCATAAAGAATGCGTTAGAATTGCTCTTAGGGATGGAATATTTCCATTTTTTTAATTTCTTAACATCTCATTCAATACAATTAGGAAAACGGAATATAATTAAAAAGAAAATGAATATAATAATGGCCGTACAAGAGAATAATTCACATTTCTTTTTATTTTGTATTTACCGATACATACACTTACACAATGTACATATGTATGGCGAATTTAATGTGCATTTCGAATAGCGTACAATAAATTTCATCTTCGTGTATATATAATGTAAACATTAATCACATATTTACAGCCGACGAATTTATAAGGTGAAGGCAGTGACAAAAATATTCAATGACTTCTTGTCGTTCTATGAAGCTAGCAATACGTGTAGGAGTAAAGCCGTTTGATATTGATAGATGGTATTAATGTATCTGTTGAAGTGATGCATATCAACAATTCAGCGGGTATGAAATCTCAGAGGTGCCGGAAAGAATCGACCGAGAATGTTCGAGTTAAAATAACTTGAAATTTTTGAATTTTTGAATTTTTGAAAAGTATGTGTGCCTTCTATGTTTTTAGAGAAAACGTTTGCGAATTGCTGGGGGGAAACCACACAAAATAGAATGACCATTGTTTCAGGTGATTTTGTATGTAAATTTGAACTGCAGTAAGGCAGATTTCTGAGTGATTCTTCACCCTACTATCCTTTAAGTTGTTGCCAGTCGTTGAACTGAAAGTACTTAGAGATAATGTAGTATAGAATGGCCGGCTTTATAATACATTCAAATCGTTAAATATATATCTTTTCATCGGGATTTCTTGTACATGATGCTGCCGCCAAAAGGACTTTGATAATTATAGCTACATATTTTTCATGAAGTACAAAGATTGAACATCAAAAATGCCGTACTATTACAATTGATATTTGCTATATATTACAGTTCCAAGGAAAATCATAACGTATGCAATTTTATTAATACGTTCACTGTCACCGGACACGGATTTGCAGCCAGGTAGTCACGTAATATAGGGGGTACTGGTTCATCTTACACGGTTGATAAAATTATGGATGAAGCTAACTTAGTGCAATCTCCGTCACTGTGAACTAATACAACTATATTTGTAAGAAGAAAATGTGCAAAGCAAAATTTGTAAGCACAATCACTCAACGACGAATTGAAAGATGTATATTAATGTAAATCACGTGTGTGTGACTGATTCAAGATGAGTGATTCAAGAAATGGACAGGATGGTTGAAATGTTTGGGATTGTCGAGAAAGGCAACAATGTTTCCCAAAATCGTCTCTGAAGAGAAGTTCACTGGTGTGAGATGGGATACCGTTTCTTAACGGAAGCCGAACCTACTCGCTAAGTAGAATATGAACAAATAAAAATAATTGAAGCTCCGCATGGTTAATGACGACAGCTACAGGGCAAAGCTTGTAGACTTTTCTTCAGGAAAGGGAATTTGATACACTATGTTACAAGTAATCATCATATCTCTATTTCTGCCAGTGTCATACACACATACACACGCATATACACCACACTGAAATATATATATATATATATATATATATATATATATATATATATATATATATATATATATATATATATATATATATATAGGCGCAGTAGTGGCTGTGTGGTAAGTAGCTTGCTAGACAACCACATGGTTCCGATTTCGGTCCCACTGCGTGGCATCTTGGGCAAGTGTCGTCTGCTATAGCCTCGGGCCGACCAATGCCTTTTGAGTGGATTTGGTAGACGGAAACTGAAAGAAACCTGTCGTATATATGTATATACATATATGTGTGCGTGTGTGTGTTTGTTTGTCTGTGTTTGTCCCCCTAGCATTGCTTGACAACCGATGCTGGTGTGTTTATGTCCCCGTTAACTAGCGGTTCGGCAAAAGAGACCGATAGAATAAGTACTGGGCTTACAAAAGAATAAGTCCCGGGTCGAGTTACTCGATTAAAGGCGGTGCTCCAGCATGGCCACAGTCATATGACTGAAACAAGTAAAAGAGTAAAAGAGAATATGCGTGTGTGTGTGTGTTTGTCTGCATTTTTCCTCCCTGTAAATATGCACACGTGTGTATAAGCACACACACACACATATACACACACACACACACACACACACCACACACACACATATATATATATGTAAGCGAACTTAAGCTTCCCTCGTCAACATAATGATAATAGTAATTATAGTGTTAATAGAACAGACCAAGCCACTCAGTCTCTAACCTTTACTCTGACAGTATTACCCCCTCCATTCCTGAGAATAATCTCCACAATGCACGACCATGTAATTGCTGTCGTGGGACCATCTGTCCTCTACAAATTCATTGCATAAACTCTAATGTAACTTATAAATGCACTGTCCTCAACACGTTACACAATTCTACAACCATATATATATGGTCAACTATAAATTTTAAACAGCGTGACGCTGCGCATCTCAATTCTTTTACATACAAGAAACAAAGTAAAAACGCATCGCTCACCAGTCACATACATCATCTTAAAAATATAAATATTTCCTATATCTTGTCATGGTCCATAGTAGATTAAGGCTTTGCATACCAAGGTCAATGCTCAGCCCGTCAGCTATGTCATAAAGAGGCATTCTACGTACATATTAAAACAACGCTTCAGTTCTACTAAATAAATATTACGAGGCTGTAGGTACATGCAACAACATCTTTTTCCATACCTTCAAATTTTACTGCAAACCTAAATGCAACCTATATAACGACAAAGCACATATCCCGAACACCATTTAGATAATCCCAACTACCTTATTTGATATTCCATTAATTTTTAACTCTCAAAAATTGGGACATGCATATTCGTATGTATACGAATGTGTGTGTGTCTGTCTAGATCACTAACTACTGCACATTCTTTATATTCTCTCCTTGTTTATTTATGTGTTCCGTTCTGTGGAAGAGCGTAGACTCGAAACGTTAAAAACCTTTTTCACTTCCCGAGCAATAAACAATGGCATCTCCTTTTTGTCTGCACCACCGGTTTTCGTCTTTTATTTTTTGTTTTCTTTGTCAACCCTACCCCATAAGCCCACCCCAACACATTCCTACTCCATCTTCCCTATCCTATCCACACACCCTCTCCCACATACCCCACCCTCTGCCTACCCACATACCCCAAATCTCAGGCGAACCCACACCCCACCCGTGCTTTCCCCACTCTCGCCTCCAACACCTCCCAACAACATCACACCACACTACACCATACAACATTACACATCACATCACAGCACACCACCCACACGCCGGCACTGACCAATTCCCATCCCTACATTTTCACACCTACACATATATACACGCACACGTCCAGACCACCAGCCCTCTTTCACACGCACATACATACTCTCTTATACACGCACGCACCTTCATGTTGGGAGTCATATTTACTTTGTTATCTCCCCTACTTCTTCGCTCTAGTGTGTGACCCTTCTGTCTGGCTGTCGCCATGATAAATCGTTTAGCCACTACACACATTTTTTCTCTCCTTGTTTTTCTGTTTCTCTTCCTATAGAAGAGCGTAGGCTCGAAACGTAAAAGACTTTGTCTATTCCTGAGCGTTATACTAATACATCTGTTTGTCTTGTACACCACCTGTCTTCGTCTTTTGTTTCATTCGTAAACTCCCTATACATATATACATATACGTATACATATATGTATAGAAATATCCATCATATATACGTATATATACAGACGCACGCACCCACACACATATATATTATTGTAACTACTACCAGCTTGCATCTTGTTATTCGAATTTCACGTATTCGATAATCATATTTGATATGAAGTGCGGCATAATTGATCCGTTCGTTATTCATAGTATATGGATAAGTGCCCACAGAAAAAGCCGCTGGTTAAGGTGACAATGAAAGAAAGAGAAGGAAAGGCGAAAATCGATCATTTACTTGTAATGAGAGATGAATATTTGAAGTAGATTGTATATGCTTATGCACCGGTTGACGTTTGGAATTCAAACAGAACTGGAAGACGCCGATAAATTTTTACATGATAAATTGCATAATCAAATTCTCACGATAACTTCGATCATGTACATTTCAAAGAAATTTTCTAGACAATGAATAATACAGGCGATATCCATTTGCAGGATATGCTATATAATGATTTCCTCTGAAACGTAACAAAAAATAATTTACAGATTCCTACATTTTGTAATAAACATAAGAAGAGAAAAATAAATTTAAGTGACATTTCATAACGGTATGCTCTGATGTATTATGTCATTATGTAAATTTGCAAGTGTTCAAATATACTATTATTTTAATTGATAAATTGTTAAGCAACAACCCGAACGGCTGTGTTTCAGGTGCGCTTATGCATGTTTCAACGAATTACATCCTGCAAATTATTTCAGATGATTTGAGATTGATATCAGATACTCTACACATATCTTTCATAAATACAATTATCAAATAATTTATATTGCAAGGATAATTACGTTA
The DNA here is from genome assembly GCF_006345805.1 of Octopus sinensis. Lineage (NCBI taxonomy): Eukaryota > Metazoa > Mollusca > Cephalopoda > Octopoda > Octopodidae > Octopus > Octopus sinensis. The sequence goes on along the minus strand of NC_042997.1, from coordinate 3,938,560 downwards.
TTATAACTCCTTAATGCATTACAATATACGTGTATTAATTTCTTTGGGTTCATGCACCCTGAATTATATGAAGTTATATATGCTTCTATGTAAAATGTGTTTAGAAGCTAGTTGCAAGTATACATTTTACTTGTTAAAATTGTACGTGTTACATTTGGTTTAAAATTTTGTCAAAAGGCGCCATTTTATATGTGTTATTTATGTAAATCATGGATGCGTCGCGTAATAGGTGTATGGGCTGCGTATTTTAGAGGCAGTTAAAATCAAGAAGTGCAGGAATGGAATGTAAATTACAAGGTGAGCACAGCAGCAGGAATGAAGTTTTACATATGGTGTTTATTACTCTTGAGTTGATGATAACTGATATATCGCAAATGATCAAGCATGTACAGTGACATACCGGGCATATATTTAGGAATAGCTATAAAGAACTTTTAGTATTGTTGGTGTGACCCCTGTGGAGTTTTGAAACATTTTTAATGTGGAGGGCAGGTTGACATCTATAGGATGTATTTTCACGTTTTCTAGTAGTAGATGCAATCATGTAATAGTAACGTCTTTGGCTCTAGTGTTTAGATTATTGTTCATCGTATTTACGTTCTGAATATTCAAATACCGTCGAGGACAACTTTGTATTTCATTGATTTAGAAACGCTAACATGAATACTAGTTGAACACTTAGGTCTATGTAATCACCTTTCACCCTCTCCTGAAATATATGGCCTTCGTTTAAACTTGAAACCGATATCTATCGATCGAGCTGGTAGAATCTTTAGCAAGTCGAGCGAAGTACTTAGCGCTATTTCGTCTGCTGTTACGTTCTGAGTTGAAATTTCGGGGACGATTAAATAAGTACCAGTTACGCGCTGGGGTCGATGTAATCGGCTTAATCCATTTGTCTGTCCTTGTTTGTCCCCTCTATGATTAGCCCCTTATGGGCAATAAAGAAATATATTTTCACACGCTCTATAGTAATGAAAAAAGAAAACACGTGCATATGTATCAATTAACTTCATAGCGTTCAGATCCACTTAGGCTTTGAGTAGAGTTGATAACTTATTCAAACACAAAATTCATATATATATATATATAATATATATATATATATATATATATATATATATATATATATATATATATATGGCCAAACAACGTATACAATCATAGCCATAGTCATTTTGAATGTGTATTAATGCGCTTTATGATAATACGAGTGATAAACCGCTTCGTGGCATGCACCGTGTCTTACTGTCTGTCCTTCTGTCACAATTAAATAATTATCACTTTCAACTAATTGCTTTCTTGTTTTTGTAAGTGTGAGACGCAACGCCATTAACATCAATATGCAACACCCAAGTATTAGGTTACATCGGGTGATAGAGTAAGTCTGCCACTCATATAAACCAATGTGGTTTTGCAGCTCAAAAACAAAAGTAGAAGAGAAAATGCCGGAAATTATATGGTCCATGATATCTGTATGATCACGGTCGTGTACAAGTACCTACTTTTATTGATTTCGATAGAAGAAAATATTTCAAACTGACTTCAGCGTAATTTGAACTCGGATTGCAGAAATTCGAAATAAATACTGCATAGAATCTTGTTGCTTGCCACCTCGGGAACCGAGTGGGCCACCTGATTTAGTATTCACTGAATTTTCATATGTAACATTATGAGTATGATTTGTATTTTATTTTTAGTGAAGTTTTACCGTAGGAGACTAGAAGTATAGCAAATATAATGAACATGGCGGCTGACTTACAAGAGATTTCAGTCAGTAGAATTGGTTCTGCTTTTAAACTAGTCTTGATTTATTGGATGCATTTCCTTCTATCACTTGAAACTATTATTTTTTTAGTTGACTTATCTATTTTACAAAAGAAATTACAGTCTGCAAAACAGTGAATAATGCTGTTTCGAAGTTCATTATACACTTTTCCACTTCAATATTCGTTGATATACACAAAATGTGAAATTTTAAAAAAAGACGAATAATATGGAATCTTCTTTTGAGAAAATAAATAAACATTTTCTGAAACATATCATTTAAAATATTCTATGAGTATGGAATCTTTTTTTCAGTTATTTCACTGACATCGCACGTTATTGTTGTTGACAAATGTATTATAGACCATCCGTCGGCATTTACTACCACATATTTCATTAAGAAACAAGCATTTATTCACAAATCTAAGGAATAGCAGCCAAAATTCAGTAAGTTAGAAAGACAATATTTTAATGTTGAAATATTAGCTCAACATTATAAATTTTTACTATATCAAATGTGACATACATTAAGATATGTAGATTAAGGGGGAGATTGTTGAACTGTTAGAAGATACAATGTGATTAGCGGCATTGCTTTTGGCTCTTTATGTCCTTAGTTTAATTTTCCCCGAGCCTTTGGAGTCGATAAATTAAAGCAAGAATCAAGTCTTGAGGTCAATTTATACTCTGTCTCCATGTTACTGGCCTTATACTAAAATTAGAAAGAATTAAATATGTGTATTTGCAAAAGATTTATTTGGATCTTTTCGGCAGTTTTTAACACAATTTCTAGGTAACTAAAAAATTTTAAACTTCGTATACTGGTAGAATGTGTTTATAAAACATCTTTTTCTCTTGGCTTTATTGAGAAAATTCTATAGTTTGTAAGCTATCTGTTGTTCCTTTTCTTCAATTTCTGCAATTTCAGCCAATCAGTGACTTCTATGGAGTTAAAAAGCGTTCTGTGCCGTATGAATATGTCCCTCGTTTAAGAAACAGATTGTGTTTATTTACATTTGTGAAGAAAAAAGATACCCTTCCACCACCCCTAACCCTAACCCTAACCCTAAAAGAGATTGAAATGCAATAGATCGATTCTAGGGTCATAATTATGTGTGACAAATTCATATGACACCGCTAGAAAAAACTGCCGTTCAAACCGAAAAAATCCGATTATTTTTTAAATAAGGAAACATCATTGTTGTCACACGTAGTTAACCAACAGATTTCTTTATTATGTATACTAGAAGAAAGACCGTCCTCTTGGTGGTTTTCTGCTAGCCACATGAAAATATTTACACATTTAATTCCCATGTCTAATAATTTTTATATTTTACGTCTAATTATGTCCTTGTATAATAGTTCGCCCTTGCTTAGTAAATATTGCATTCCTTATTTTATCACAGTCACAATCTCTCTTTTTTGAACAAACATCACGGTAGCCCAACAACACAGAGAGAAACAGTTTGTCAAGTTTTAACTACCCCTCAAAGAAATATAGAGATTTCACTTCAGCAGTACGTCTGTAAGTTTTGCAGTGTGAGAGAGAGAGAGACAACATAGCAAAGAATGAATGAAATAACCATGAAATGAAAAAAACGTATAAATAAAAGGGAATTGCTTCAGGTGTTTACGCCCCTGAAATTGTTGCCTCATAACATCCAGGAAAACGGATATATTTTAACAAAATTTTCTACAAATACAACTTAGATGCTGTGGTTTGATAGTATATAGGGAGTTATGGGAAATAATTTTTGCGGGGGGAGGGCATTTTCCCCTCCATAACTATGGATTTCTTTTAATGGAAATTTATACAAACTCCTTTCAAACGGCATATATTAAGATTATAAAGTAATTTGTGGGGTATATGTTTTCCAGGATCGTTAAAACGACTGCATTCGAAATGATGGTTTTGATGGGAGTATCTTTGTATGAACAGAACTGTGAAAACGCTTCACACCCTCATCATCCAAATCCGGACATATTTTGGCCAATTTTTTTTGCTCTTCCAGACCACGGAAAGAGCATTTTCGGGAAAAAAAACAAAAAATATTGTGAATATTTTCAGAGGGAAAAGTGATTTAGAGGTGACTGTGCTGGTGTTTCTGGCACATACAAAGTCACCCCTCCTCGTTTCTGTATCACTCTCGCATGTTTTGATGCTCTTCAATATTTTCCCCACAAATACATTCATATGCTAGAAAAAAGAAAAAAAAGAGAAATTATGAATTTTTTTGCAAACCCACTCCCTGCCTCCGATTGTTTCTGTTTAGAAATTAAAATATTAGAGCGCTTCAGATGGTCAATACCGGCATTTATCTACAGTGATTAAAAAAAAATTACGGAGATGTGCTTGCATAGCATTTAACTTGATCTGAAATCGTATGCTGAAACAACAACAATTGCAGCATGGAAGATGTTGGTAAACTATTTACGAACACAAATACCGTTAGTTTCACTTTAACATTAAAACTTCATTTGTGTCATCATATTTTCTTCTCTTTAAAACCGTGACCTCTTCACTGACAAGACTTCACAAAAGTGATGTAGCACGAAGTTTAGTCAGTTAACAACACACACACACACAAATACTCACACACACACGCGCGCAAACAGACATTCATTACCTTTCATATGTGTGTATGTGTATCTATGTGTGTGCGCGAGTGTGCACTGGTGTGTGTGTGTCACTTTTGAAGTTGTGTTCGGAAACTGTGAATAATGTGGAAGTTTCGTGTACTTGTCGGTAAGGTTTTTCTCCTCGTCTTCTAATACTAATTACCCAACTTTCTAAGTTCTTCAGGCAGCTATCAAGCGTTCAAAAATTATACGTGTATTCTAAAAAGAAATTCACTTCAATAAATAATGTTTTGCATGACGTGTACATTAATAGCGACTTAAGTCTTGAAAGAGAAAGTGACAGAATTTGCCAATGAAAATAAAATACTCCGCAGGGAATGCAATGAATGTTTCAATCTGTGATGAATTGGATGCAGTGAATATTTAAATTTACAAAAATTTAATTAAACTTGAGAACTTAAGGTTATATATAATTGTTTAGAACATAAAAATACTTCCAGGTGGTCAACCCTTTAATAATTGCTATCTTTTCGTACTTTTAGTAATTTTACTTACCTAATTAATAAACAGCTTTCTCCATTATAGTATAGATTAAATTTATGTATTATAGATGAAATTATTTGAAATTGTTGGCGTAATGCAATAAGAAGGTAATTAATCTTTAGTCTGGTGATTAAAATATATGTAGAAAAATATCGTACATGGGTATTTTTATATACAAAATAAACAGTATACTTGCACCAGTTTTACATATGATTAACCATGCTTAGCAAGTTTTGTATTTTTCTCTTTAGATTTTCTAAATATATATATTCCTACCTATTATAATTTCAGGGCATTGTATTCAGCGGCTATAGGTATAATGGCATGAAGTAATAAAAAATGGAAGTTTTAACATTTGGTATATAAATTTTATTTATTAAAACTAAGGTTATTTCAAATATAAGAGAAAGGTAATATAAAAGCATTTAACATTTAGTTTGCTAATTTAATTTTTTGCAGACGAAATTTATAATTTCAAATGCCAATGTAATATTTATATGATATAAAAGAATGAACAACAGTGTTGAAAGGAAACAAATCCTGCAACCGAGGAAATTTTCCCATTTCATATTCTTTCTATTTCCTACAGGTACCGCCGCTTAAAAAATCAGCCAAAGTTTCAATAATTATTCAATTAAAAGTTTCTTAATATAAAAACTATTTTTCAATTATTCAAAGTCTCAAAGTCTCGGAGTTAGAACGTATTTCATTTTAAATAATGGTAGAATGGGAAATTGAAAAAGGATTTAGCTTTCAGGAAAGCGATGGGTAACTATTAGGTATTGCAAATACATTCATATAACCATTGGCAAGGGCAACTTGTCTTTTGCTAGTGAATGTTGAATGAGGAGAAAATGGATTGGAAGAAACTGTATTTAAAATGGTATAGCTACGATTATGTTAGTCAACATGCTACACATGAAGGTGATGATGATAATGGTGGTGATGATGATGGTGGCAATGTTGACATCGAAGACTAAAACTATGATGATGATATCGAAGATTGCGATAGTAGACGTCCTTCAGTAGTTTTAATCCACCACTGGTGAAACATAAAAAAACTGGACTGTTTAAACGGACTCATATCGATTACAAACACACCATTTATATATATATATATATATATATATATATATATATATATATATATATATATATTGATAAAACGGTAAGATAACAAAAGTAAGAAAGAGACCTCAATATTATGTAAATAGAGAAAATTTATCTATACAATAATATGTTACATTACGCGATAGTCAAGATAAAACTCTGAGTTTCAGATGCCGAAGTGGGAATCCACGACATCTCTTCGGTTATCTGGCTATTTGAAAACGCTATCTTTTTCATAGAATAATCTATGTGATATGCATCCATATTAAATTCTTCTGTGTGTGAGAGTCCTCAACCGATGTTAGGCGATAATCCAAAAAGGCCGTATAAGCTCTTAGTTGAGAATAACGTCGTCCGGGAGGTTATTTATTGATGAAACGGTAAGATAACAAAAGAAAGAAAGAGACCTCAATATTAACCGAAGAGATGTCGTAGATTCCCACTTCAGCATCTGAAACTCAGAGTTTTATCTTGACTATCGAGTAATGTAACATATTATTAGCATTTTCACAGTATAATCGGTGAGTGAATACAAGTTTATGGTGAATTAAATCTAAAATTTTATATGTATATATATATATATATATATATAATATATATATATATATATATATATATAGATACATATAAAATTAAAGATTTAATTCACCATAAACTTGTATTCACTCCTCGATTATGCTGTGAAAATGCTAAGTTTCGTAGTAACTAAATAACTAAAATATACTTCAATTTGTGTCTATTTGTATTTTGAGATTTTAGCTTTCATTATACCTACAATATAGAAATTCCTGCAAGTCCAACTACATTCCACTTACAGGCAATCTTCATGTTTTTATGACTCCGTTTTGCTTCCCCAAATATCATTTACTTATTTCATTCATATGACGGGGGCCATGATGGAGCACAGCTTATTATATATCTATGAATTTTTTATTAATATCAAAATACGCATATTTTGTAGTTTCGTATTTCAAAGGTCTATCTCTAAGATGTCTGTTTCATTTAATTCCTTAGTATTTGTCTTCACACACGCGCAAACACACACACACGCACACACACATACACTCACACATACACATACATATACATATTTATGGATTACAGTATGAAAATTATAACTGTGTGCTTTCTCATCTGAAAATATATAAATTTTACCAGCTATATTCTACTAATTTCCATGTAAAATAACAGCTTCGGTCTTAGGTACAGCACCAATAATTGTCAGAGATGAGTGTGAGCTAATTCCATGAAACCAACTACATCACAGGTAATAAATTCCACCCACCTTGAGAATATAAGATCCAGTTTGAATGCATTTTAGTTGAAACAAATAAATCAACGCATTTTTTCTACGCATTCAAGGTTCTGCCGGGTCACTGCCTTAATTTTGCAGTGAAGTAACTTTCATAAGTAATTTAGAATACTCTTTCCTGTTAAAAACTGAAATGGATATCAATTGATGATTGGCAGTATTCACGAATGAATTATAAGTTTACCTGTTATAATTGTGGAAATGTTTCTAGCAGTTAATACAATTTTGTTATATTTGATCAAACTTGGAAGTGGTCTGATGAATAAGTATCCGGAGTCATCCTAACGATGCTAAAACACGCAGAGAAAACTCGCTTGGCACAGAGTGACCGGATTAGCGTGTGTAGCATTTCACAAAAGCTATGCAATATCATCCTAAGGGCCTATGCAAAGTTATTAAACAATTTCCATTGTTCTCGACACAATCAAGAAAATCTTGTGCACTTGAAACCCAAGTGTCTTTTTGCTGAGCTGAGAGCAGTTGTCGCGCAAACTTGGTAGACCCATGTGTCACACCCAAATCTTCAGTGATAAAGGATTTAACTGAGCCGCAACTTTTCTGCACATCCTGTGAAAACTTATGGATGGTGATTCGATGATTTCCCCTCATAGCTGCACGCACATCAGTGATGTTGTTATCACTTTTGCTGGTTGTGGGTCTCTCAAACATTCGTCAATATCGACATCTTTTCGGTTATCTTGGAAACGTCTGAACCACTAGTACACTTGTGGGCGGCTCATACACACATCTCCGTACACATTCTGTAGCTTTGTGTTGGCATCTGAGCAGGTATTCTAATGACAACATTTTCTGTCATGGTCAACGCGACGATCACACACTACACACTGTCCATCCAAGCATTGCTGTAAACAGCGTAAGTGAAGTAGAACGTGAAAATTAAGGATACCTGCAGAGACGATTTCAAGGTCAATCTTTGTCAAACGGCTTTACTCTGTATTTTATACCTTCGTTACTATGGCAACAGTTCGAAAATTTATTGATCAGACCTCGCGCGAAATATATTTCTTACAAGGTAAACTATGAATTATGAGTTGTATACTTAGATTATGGTCTTAATAAATATGTAATATGGATAGTATCCGACTCAATGTGAAGCACTGACACATCAAGTCAATATAAATGAAAATTATTCCAATATAAACGACGAATTATTATACAGGTGAACTCAATCATTTATGCATATTCGTATCGCATATGCATATTCGGAATAAATTTTCAATAAATCTCATAATAACCAAAACAAAAATAAAGTTATGGAGAAGTACAAAATACATCGAAATAATTATTGACAAGAAAATACAAAAATGGAAAACAGAAAAGAAGTGGCATCAGAAAATATAGATTATTAGAATAAAGATTAAATTTTTAACAAAAAAATATTAAGAAGCCTGAATAGACGGAAAACAGTAAAGAAAAAATTGTAAGACTGTAAATATATGAGTAACAAAAAACAAATAGGTGGAAAACTAGAAAAAAAATTGTGAATAGAATAATTCAATTGTCTGTTGGCAACTTCCCTCTTTTTGTATTTTAAAGTTTTGGCAATGTGACCACACACAAGTGATATTTACGTTCTCATTTGCGTTTCAAGCATTTCAATTTATTGTCATCTCTTGACAATCAAATAATAAATTCTCAATGTTGACCAGTACTGATTGTCTAACAAGGCAATTCAATTGAGAATTTCATCATTAGTAAAGGTAGCAATACGTGATGCCTTAGAACACTCTGCCTGATTTCTGACGAAAATCGCAAATGAAATAAGAGTAAACAGACAAGATTGTACGGATAGAAAATATAGTCAACATTCATTATAATTGGCATACACACACACACAAACACACATGCAACAAACTCGATAACATCCGTTCACACACAACCATACATATAAAGAAACATTAGCTAAAAGTACAAAAGGAGACAGTGACAGAGCACTGGGGAATTAGTGAGAAATTGTGAAAGAGTGGGTCATAATTGTACATTATTGAAGAAAAAAAAAGAAGACGAGAAGGGAGGTAATCGATGAATGTCCGCCTTGGGGAAAGAAGTAGGCGTAGCAAATATGCTGAATTAAGACGAAACCTTTCTTTACCGTAATTTACTTTCAACAATAGTTGCCACAGGCAATATTTAATATTTAGTTCAGAACAGAACGTATTATACGAATCACTAGATATTCAATGAAAGACATTGATTAAGAGGTTAGTTTCGAGATATCTTTGAAAGAATGCTAATTGCAATTTTTTTGAGATGAAAGCAATTTTATTTAAGATGGCAATCGAATAAATCCTAGCGAAAAATTTAAGATATGCATAGAAAATATCTTATCAGATTCATATCAAGCAGAAAAACGAACATATAATTATTTGCAAATTAAGAGAAGAAATTTGTTACGTTAAGAAAAAAAAGTGAATTTATTTGATGCTATAGAGAAACCATATATGACGTAGCATATGTATATAATAAGGGTGTGTGTGTGTGTATGTGTGTGTGTGTGTGTGTGTGTGTGCATTGGTGTGTCTGAGTGTGTTGTTTTTGCATGCACAATTGTGAGTATGCAGTTATGAGTCGGTAATTGTATGACCAAGAAGTACAAAAACGAAATACTGTCAGTTAAGAATTTTCTTTGTAAACATTAAATAACGATACTGTCAATAGCTCTGTTTGCGTTTATTTACTGTAGCATTGTTGACTGTAATCATTTTAGTGACTACGTAATTAAAATTTAATCAGCAGCGTATAATCGTATATTCTGAAATATTTTAGAAGTTATAGTGAAGAATCAGCGATTGAAAATACAAATCACCTCTCAACACTGATAGTGTTGCTTAGCAGAATAAATAACAAGCCGGCAATGATATTCGTTTTTATTGAATTCATTGAATAGTTTAGCGTTATCTGAAGGGATTTGTTCATGTACAATACTAACGCCCCGGCAATATGTGGAACGACAAAATAAGCAATGTAATGAAAGCATCACCGTCAGGTCATTCACTTCTATTACGTAATACATACTCTCATGAAGATAGCAGATGATATGAAAATGTTATGAAAGAATCCATAGGAAAGTCAGCTTTTCATACAAACCTAAGGGGACGACATTCAGGTAAACAGGTACGCACACACAAACACACACACACATACACACATATGTATATATAAACACATACTCAACTGCACCCAGCCACACACAAACGTATATACAAATATGAATGTACGCATGTGTGTGTGAGTGTGTGTGTATATATATTGTGCTGGCAAATAAGTTCCAGCCGGGGTTTTTGTTTTTTTAATTTGTCACCGTTTTAAACTTTGGAATCTAACTTTTTTTTTGAGAATTCTACTTTTGAATCATTTTGGAATATGTTTTGTTTTTTTCTACTTAATTTTAGTTAATTTTTATCTATTTTCAGATCATGAAAATGGAATTTCAAGTTAAGAAAAACGAGCATTTGCGACACATCCTTCTTTTCGCAATTAATCAAGGTTCCAAGGCTACAAAATCTGCTCGTGACATTTGTGATGTGTATGGATAGGGTGCCATAGATGAAAGAACCGCTCATGATAGGTATGCCAAATTCAAAAATGTAAATTTTGACCTCAAAGACGCACCTCGTTCTGGCCGTTCAGTTGAGTTCTATGAAGAGCGATTAAACCAAATTTTGCACGAAAATTCTCGTCAGACGACAAGGGAACTGGCAGAGAGAATGGAATGCTCCTAAACTGCTATAAAGAAGCATATTCACTCGATGGGAAAGGTCCAAATGGAGCATGGGTTCCACATGCTTTAAGTGACAAAAACAACAATCAACGAGCCACAATTTCCGCTGGTTTGCATGCTCGTCACCACTCAACTCATGGACGCAAGCAACAGTTTTTTTACTGAATCGTTACTGGCAACGAAAAATGGTGCTTGTACATCGATATGAAACCACGCGTGAAACAAGATCTTCGTCCGCGTAAAACGATTTTGAGCGTATGGTGGGCACTGGAATGGGATTATCCATTACGAATTGCTTGAACAGAAAAAGTTGGGACAACTGAACAGGGCTATTAAAAACAAAGGACCTAATCGGCATCATGGAGTTCTTCTTCTGCACGACAACTCCCGCCCTCATATCGCCAATATGACCGAGGAAGCCATTCAAACGAATGAGTGGAACGGGCTGCCACAGCATCCGTACTCTCCTCATTTGGTACCAACGGAGTTCCATCTCTTTCAATCTGTTTCAAATGTTATGCGTTGGGATTCGTTCAATACTGATGCAGAAATAAGAGATTGGCTGGATCAATTTTTCGAGTCGAAATCAGGTGGTTTCTACCAACTAGTTATTGACAATCTTATTGGACGTTGGGAAGAATTTGTAAACAACAAGGCTGAATAATTGTTGATTAATTAGTTGTTACACTTTTTATTAAACTCTTTTTAAAAATTTTGATTTAAAAAACGGCGGCAAATTAAATGCCAAAACAGTATATAAATATATTTCTTAATTGCACAGAGAGGTCGACATAAAGAGGAGGCAAAGAGGGGGAATAAGTCGGTTACAGCGACAGCAGTGTGTAACTCATACGTATTTAATCGACACCGAAAGATTAAAGTTAAAATCAACCTCGGCGGAATATGCCAGCTAGCCGACCTCAATGATTATATATATATATATATATATATATATAATATATATATATATATATATATATATATATATACATAAATCATGATAGATCGCTATCCACTACCCATTCTTTATTTTCTCTCCTTGTTTCTTTCTGTATCCCTTTATGTGAAAGAGCGCAGGCTCGAAACCTTAAAGACATTTTCACTTCCCGAGCGTTATACTAATACATATCTTGTTGTCTACACCAACTGTCTTCGTCTTTTGTTTTCGTTTTGTGAAATCTCCCTCTCTCTCTCTCTCTCTCTCTCTCTCTCTCTTTCTCTCTATGTGTATATATATATAGATATATATATACATATATAAACGCGAAATTGTCATACCTGCTTCTATTCGTATGTACATAGATATATGTACACACACTTATGCATTTATATGTATATATATGTATGTATGTACGTATCACTGCGTGTGTGTGTGAATATGTGTGTGGTGTATGTGTGTGTGTGTCTTTGTGTGCGTAATTGATAACAACTAGAAGAGACTGATTCTAAGGTGAATGGAGATTCCACCAGGAGGGATTTATATAATCAAACGTTATCCAAAGATAATCTGGTGTTTAGACCCTTAACTATAACACTCTCACTTTGATGGTCTAGCAAATATGGCCAAAAACACTGTTCTTTATCCTTTGGTTTCCTGCAAAACTTCCTTCTATCCCTCCATAGCTCGTATGATTTTCTGTTACTTCTTCCATTCAGCAGGTGGCCACTTTTCGCGCCTTTCCTCTTATTCCAATAATTGTAAGCGCCCTCCATACTGATTGGGCAGGAAATCCTTTACAGTCACATGTATAATACAATATCTTATTTTCTTTCAGTATATTTTAAGCGAGAAATTTTATAATGCGTTTTATGATAACTGAGCTCAGTCTGTTTTGGCCTTAGGATAAACGTCAGCAACAATTATGACTATAATTTTGATAACATATTATTTGAGTTTGGTAGTAAAATTGTAAATATATCTCATTTACGTCACACTAATGTTTTATGTATGTAGCAGTCTTACGTTGAAAACAAATTTATATCTATGTTTCCATATATATTCATGTTTTATATTAAATTTTTTTTCATATTATTGGGATTCGTATGTCTGATGTAGTAAATTCGAAACTACATATATATGCTTCTGATGAAAAATGAAATAAATCAATATGCGAATCTAATTATTGTAAACAGAAATTTGAAATTACACTGTATTACTATCACGAACTTCATTCAGCTGTTTTACCATTTGATTTATTTTGATTTAAAATTCCCATCATTACGATCCATTAATTGAAGTGCTCAGAAATTTATACACAAATGTAACTAAGAATGCAATATTTCTGTATTTTTAAATTTTCATATATTGCTATCATATATTAATATCACTACGATTCAATCTATAATCAAATATAGTTTGGACTGTAGTTGAACATCTACTGACATCTACACACTATCCCCACGCAATTAGAATATAAGACTAAAGAACCACTAAAGTATATTATATGATATTATATAGATAAACAAAGTATCTTGACGCATCACATTGTATCAAATATATTTTCATTGAAAATTAGTTACATATTTAATGTAGTATATACATATATAGGATATATGAGATACTTGACAGGGTAAAACATTGCTTTAAAGATATCTCTTATTAATAATGTTCCTTCAGGGATATGTCACTTTATTTCCGAAGAAAATATATGCGACATTTTAACGTCGTTTGCATTATTATTCATGATACAATGCCGGAGAAAATCTTAGGACCAGTGAAAACTTGTGAAAATGAACTTTTTGCAGACCAATTTATTCGTCTATTTTTCAGCATAGATTCATTATTGGCAAAGAGAAAATTATATACGACAACTTAAAGAAATGTTTAACATTTAAACACAAAATATGCATTGTATTACAAGTACCCAAAAGTTGAAGGTCCCTGCAAATAGCAATTGAAAACAATTAATAGATAGTAAAGAAGGAGTCTTAAAACTTAGTAACTCCACCGTTCACAGATTCGTTGTGGCATACTCGACACAAGTGTTTCAAGGAAGTTGTCCGGAATGTTACGCGATGAAAGAAAGGCTGTTTGGCGAGGAGCATCCACAATCTCAAATTGCGTCCAATTTTTGTAGACGGCTCTTGCCACAGATCCCTAAAAATTTTCGATGGAGTTTAGGTCAGAATAACATGGAGGATGATTCAAAAGATGAACGATATTCTTTCTTAAGAAATCTTTTTGCTTGTGATCATTATCGATTGTAACAATATACGGTACATAAATCTACTTTACTAAATATAAACGAGGACCTTCTGTTAAGAGTCATGACCGCTTCAATATACCAACATAACCGACTGCTATTTGACGCCCCTGAACAAACATAAGATCTATAGTTTCTGTGTACGAGAAAGTACCCCACAACATGATATAATCTCCACCACTTTGTCTCATTGAAAAAGTTTACGGTTGAATAGCTACAACATTCCAATATCTTCTGAAACCACCAGGACCATGAAGGTTGAAATGTTTCTCCTCCGAGAATAACACTTTCTTCCAGTTGTGAACGTCCCAGGTTTGGTGATTCTAAGCATTCAAAGCGGGTAGGTTTCTGGCGTAGAAGAAGACGGGTTACTATAGACTTTTAGCATTTTAGAATGTCGTCATATTTCTAAAATATCGTCTGAGCTACATCCTGCATCATTAACTTGGTTTGATGATAGACAAGTGTCTTTCCTAACTTTCCGTTTTCTTTGGTCTAACTTTCCTAAATAACCGTTTCCTTTAAGAGGATAAAAATGGCGACCAATTTACTGCGACCAATTTCACTCGATATTGCACATTGAAAAAGACCTTTTCCTGGAGCTCTACAATCCTATCAGGTTCAAAATAAACCAAACGGCAGTTGTTAACAAAAGCGGAAGCTTCAATATAAATGCCAGAATTTATAGACTTTATTCCAGATTTAAACTTTTTATTGTCATGGCGTAAAATCTTTGATGTGGAAAAATATTGTTCAATTTCATACAATGCATATTTTCTTCATTAAATGTTAAACGTATCCTTTTGCATATCTTTTGCTATTTGCCAATTATGAATCTATAAAATATTCATATATATATCCGTCTGCAAGGCGTTGATTTCAGCGGTCTTTTCAATGGTCTTAAGATTTTGTCCAGCAGCGTATAAATGTAAGCAGAGCGTCCATTGATGTGGGCTTTAGTGCTTATTCTAGGGATAAAATTCGTACAAACTAAAAGTATATGTATGTGAAATTTTCGTTAAAAATCCATGCAATCGATTAATTGATTAATCTGATTTTAGTGCGTGCTTAGTAGTCTTAATATATGTACTTACCTTAGTAAGTAACGTGGTGAGGCGGTGGCATACAAAGCGCTTCAAGATTAAACCAATTCAAGTTCTCATTATTGAAGCCAGGAATGAGGAATGCACTAGTACAGGAATTGTAAAAGGCCTTTTTATTTATTTTTTAGTTTGAAAATTGCATCATATCTTAACATAACTGACTGCTACTGAAATTCCACTCATTTAAATCTTATAAAATGATTCGAAAATTTGAATTTGTATAATTGTCTATCTCTGTGAAACTTGTTAAATAATGGAATTTGTATGAAAATTTGATCCATTGAAGCACGCACGTTTCTCCAAATTTTCCCCTTAACCGTCATTCTCTCGTAAACATTTTTTACCGTTGAACGTAAACGAAATCATCGAAACTGGTTTGGTAAATTAATAAATTTGTTACAAATGTTAAGTCTGCTACATATGTGTGTGTGTGTTAGCGCGTGTGTGTGTGTGTGTGTGTGTGCGTGTGTGTGTGTGTGTGTTAGCATGTGTGTGTGTGTGTCTGTGTGTATGATATGGAGCGTTGGTTTGGGGTTTGTGAAACTGCATGTCAGACTTAAAAGGAGCTTGACTAGAAAACTTCTAATTCAATGCGACGTGGTTCATCTCAGCAACTAGTGTTTTAGGATATACATTTTGTGATTGAACAGGAGTCTGAAGCTAGGACTTTGAATATCGAAGGCAGCCTGTTATTACTACTTTAGAATTTTATCTGCTCTTTCTAGTAATTTTTCATGAGTAACTTGAGTATTCTCATTCTCCTGTCATAGGTTATTTAGCTGTGGTTACTGGGTATTTATATTTCTTAATAAATACAGATTCCCTATTCAATTGCAATTGGGCTGAAGTATTTCTGTCGCATTGATATATTAGGAAAATTAAAAATTTTGGAAGTTAGATTTCGTGAAAGAGATCTAGGTGTTTACATGTGGGTATATTCCTATTTGTGGATTCCCATTGGCTGTGTAATGTCAATATTCCTCTCAAATGCAAGCTGGTTTGACCAATGTAATCACCACTACATCTGCTGCAATTGAGGACATGAATTAAGTCCCTCAATGCAAAGGTGAAATGTTTTATTTTTATGATGAATATTTGGCTTTACTCGAGCTTATAAATGGAACCTTCCGTAAGATTGATGCAGGTACCGAAGTCAAGGCGGGTAATTTTGCCGTGTATTGGGATTGTATTTTTGGTGTGTAATTTGCAGCTAGTAAATAGCATTTCTATAGGCTTAATTTATTTTTTTCTTTTAATAATTTTGGAGTGCGTTTTCTATTCGCATTTTATTTCTTCAAAACGGATACATTCTGACTGATGACGCTGTATGCTTGCACGGTTCTCGAACTGTTGATATATGGGGTAAAGTGTTAAGTGTAACTGCCAGTTTTCTTTATTCCGCAATTCTTTGACGTCTATCGTTTTTGTACGTTCTATCCCGTTATTTATTAAATTGATTGAGTGTTCTATTTCGACTTATATATTTTGAAGTCATTGCAAAGGTACTTTTTTTTTCAGAGTACCATGATTGAACAAAATGGTGCAAATTCTTCTTCTCAAGTTTATATAGTCGTTTTGGATAGTATGAAGAAAATAGTAGATATTGTTTTATGCCTGTGAGTTTAAACTAGATGTCGGTTTCGGTGTTAGTATCCCTTTTCAGGATTTGGATGCGCCGAAAGCGTAGATAATTTTCATTGAATTCCATTGCAAATTCGGAACTGTGTTTTATGTTATCAAATTTCTTAAACTCCAAATGTTTATGCAGATTCTGTTACCACACAATGCAACACATCTCTAGATAACGTTTCAAGTTGGCGAGTAGGGATTTAAGAAAGTTATCACCGAATTACAATCTAGCATTTTCGAATAGTTCGATTTCTAGTATGTCATAACTAGATTACAATATGGTGGAGGGGAATAACCTCTTTCGAATTGGAGTTCCAGATATCCGTTTGGTATTTTGTAGGATGAAATTTAATCCTTCAATGATAAACCGTTTCATAATTTGATCTGGTATGTCATTTGGAATTAATTTCTGACAAAATTCTAAAGCCTCTATTCCGTATTTGGTTAGAATCGATGAGTAGAATCTCAAGTACATTTTCAACTCCCAAAAACTTTGCGCGCCGGAATTCAATTCATCTTCTTCTTCTTCTTCTTCTTCTTCTTCTTCTTCTTCTTCTTCTTCTTCTTCTTCTTCTTCTTCTTCTTCTTCTTCTTCTTCTTCTTCTCTTCTTCTTCTCCTTCTTCTTCTTCTTCTTCTCCTCCTCCTCCTCTTCTTCTTCTTCTTCTTCTTCTTCTTTTTCTTCTTCTTCTTCTTCTTCTTCTTCTTCTTTCACTCTCCCTCTTTGTGTGTGGGTAAGTCTGTATATATTCTTGAGAGTATATATAAATATATATATATATCAAAAATAAGAAACAGGAATAACTTCGGTAATTTGGTACGATTGTTTCATGCTACATAATTTTATTAAATATTGTAAGTATTACAATAGTTTTTAAATGAGCAATCATCAGCCATTTATAGGGGTTTTCCATTAATGCATCATTTTCATATCAATTCATAACATTATAGAGAAGGTAGAAATATAGACAAAGATGTCGATTTAAATTTTAAGAATATTAAGGTATGTAGAGTTTATTTTCTGACTGAAGAATAATCTGGTGCATCTAACTTAAGTACCATATTTATTTGAATCTAAATTTTGCTGAACGTAATATATATATATATATATTATATATATATATATATATATATATATATATTATATATATATATATATATATATATATTTATTTATCTACATATATATATATATAAATATATGTGTTTATATATATGTATGTATGTACATATATGTACGCTTGTGTGTATGTATGTATGTATATATCTATCTATTTACCTACCTACATACATATATATATATATATATATGCGCAACCGGTAAAAAGAACTTTCACCTAATTAAATTACTTAAATTACTTCAATTATTTGTCAGCATTTCTTCATTTCCTTTTTTTTATATATATATATATATATATATATATATATATATATATATAGTTCACCAGATAGGAGAACGAGTTCTCATCACCTCGCCCAGGTAGACTAGGGGCTTCTAACAGAAGTCTTTACTTTGTTAAGAGACGTGTGGAATATAATCCCTCTTGAAAACAACTGTCAAAGCAGAACAACTTGATATCACTCCCAGAACAGCAATGAGCTATTTTCACGAGCTTGGCTACTCCGGCAGAGCATCAAGTAAGAAGCCACTTCTTCGACCAGCCAATATCAAACGGAGAAATGATTGGGCCAATGAGAAGGTCGGGAGGCCACTTGCATTTGGGGACACTGTCATATTCTGTGATAACTCATGATTTGCAGTACTTACACGTGAAAATATTGCAGCCAATAGTGAAACATGGCGGCTATTTTGTGATGATCTGAGGAGCAATTTCAAGCAATAGTTGAACAGAGCTGGTGGAGTGTGAGGGAAACATAAACTCAAATAAATATGTTCATGAAATATAAACTCAATTAAATATGTTCATGAAATATTTTTCATATATTCTACTGCTTTTTTATAACTTCCTACGCCTTGATCCTTGGATCTTAACTTTTTATGTATGTGTGTTTGTTTTGTGTGTGTGTTTGTCTAGGTGTTTGTGTATGTATGTATGCATGTATATATGCATATAATGGAAACGGTTGGAGTCAACAACAAGGAGTAAGGCTGGATTTCATTTGCTATCACTGCAATTGCTTCTCCGCAATTATCCATTTCCATATTAGAATCTCAGATGCAAGTATGGTAATATGTATAAAATGTCTACTGGACAGTACATGGTGAAATTTGATGGTGAACGAGATTTATTGTATACTCTGCTACGTTCTTAACACAATATATAGCATGACAATTTATGTATATTCGCATTTGTGTGAATATGTGTGTATGTGTGTAAGTTTGTGAGAAGTGTAAGTGTATGTAGAGGTAACAGTTGTAACCATGAGATATACAACATAGAAAATACCTCGTAACACTTAAATGATTTTACATTAAACACCGAAACACTTATAGACAAGTCTCTCCTTCCCTTGAAGCCTGAATTTGAACTTAACATGATATTTAAATGTATCCACGGTGCGTGGCTTATTCTTGAATTTAAACGAACTGAATCTGCCAACGTTATTACGTAATTCACACAAACAGGAAACAGCTGTCGGACATGTAAAACCATATAATCATTCTTATTTTTTTAATTATATTTGTACTCTATATAAATCTTCTCTATTAATATACGAGCGGGGGTCTAAAAGTAACCGGAAACGTTTTCTGTGGTACAAGCCCTTGTAGTTCAGGCTTCCGCAGTTAGAAGCCACTTGATGCGGGAATCCCCCTGCCAACAGGAGTCGTGCTGCCACATGGCATGTCTTTTTTTCCTTTTTTGCCGTACTTCTCACATATTCTTTGATGTTTCCGATGTCTGAATTGAAGAAAGTGCGTGCTTCCGGGTAATTCTCTTTTCTGGTGGGAAAACGGCAGCCGAAACATCTGTCACGCTCAGCTTAAATAGGCTGCTTTGAGCAAAGCGCAACTTTACGAGTAGTGTACACGTTTAAGGGAAAGTTTCTTGTCGCCTGAATAACAACTTCATTAAGGGCCACCGTGACACTCCCGAACGAATGAAAACACCAGGAAAATTCATGAACTCATCTTGGAGGAGCGGTGTCGAACAACTGACAAACTTGTTGATAGGACAGGAGTATGCTGGAGCTCCTACCAACGAATTCTGAGCAAGGATTGCGAATGCAAAGAATTGCATCGGCATCTGTTGATCCCTTGCTCTCGGAAGAACAAAAGCAGTCACGACTGAATGCCTATCATGAACTGAAACAGTATTTGGAAGTCGATTGGAATTTATTTCCGAAAGATATCACTGCAAACAAAATCTGGTGCTAGGGATACGACCCTGAAACGAAGCAGCATTGAAGTCAATGGAATTATTTAATGTTACCACGCCTCTAAAACAGCGTGTCAAGTGAAGTCCCGTGACAAGACGGTGCTGATTTGTATAATGGAAGCGAAAGGAATAGTCTGCACAGAATTTGGTCAAATTGTTAACCAGACATTTTACTTGGCAGCTATGAAGGTTTTGCGAGACTCGGTGAGACGAAAACTTCCCGACCTATGGCAAAAATGGTATAAGCTCGATTACCCGATCACCCGATCTTGCTCCCTCAAAGCAAAACATTGTGCAGACGTGGAAGAGGTGATGTAAAATAAGACGAAGACGGCTAAAGGCATCACTTCACAAGGGTTCCAGGACTGCTTCCAACTGTGGAAAAAGCGTTTGGACTGATGAATTGCATCAAATGGAGAATAATTTGAAATCGAAATATGTCTAAATTTGCAAAACTAAGTGTATAAAATGATATTGCAAAATTCCGGTTTCTTTTGGATAAAGCCTCGTATAAATGTTTATAAGTTTTGTTTATGCATGAATGCTCATTGTCCGAATATATTCACTCTTTGTGTCTGTATTTGCATCATTATCCATCTATTGTGCATCTATAAATTGGTGTATCTATCTGTCTGGTTGTCTCCCTGCCGCTCTCCGTACACACACACACGCACACACACACACATAAGTATATATATATATATATATATATATAGAGAGAGAGAGAGAGAGAGACAGAGAGAGAGACAGAGAGAGAGACAGACGGAGATGGAGAGAGATAATCCAAACATGTAAACAAGAAGAGAAAACACAACCTGAGGACGCGGAACAAGTATAGTGTTATTGGACGCTCAGGAAAGGAAAGAAAGAAGGAACATTTAGCCTTTCGAGCGGAGCTCTTCGCCAGAAACATAGAAAAAGAAATATCCAAGGAAGGGAAGACGGAGGGAAAAAAATCGCGAAAGATGGATGAATGGATTTACGTACATATATAGAAAGAGAGAGGGATATAAAGAGAAAGAATGAGAAATAAATGAGTGAGAGAGGGAGAAGAGAGATAAATTGATAGATAGATAGATAGATAGATAGATAGATAGATAGATAGATAGATAGATAGATAGATAGATAGATAGATAGATAGACAGATAGATAGATAGTTTGATCGATAAGCGTTTTCTTCGCAGTCCCTCTTGCATTAACCATCCTCTCCTTGTTGCTATTTAATGTCAAATATCCCCATATCGGTACATATATTCTTTCACATAGACATTGCCTCTTTAAGATATTAATATTTATACAATCCTTCGTTTGCTGTAATCTCCGTAAACTTTACTACATGTCCACGTGCATCTCAAACCTGTTCTCCCATAGTTTTCCTTTGAATGGCGTGTCATATTTAATTAGTCACAAGGTGTAACGTTTTGTTATATAAATTTTATTATCCTCACGTTTGATTTGTAGCTCCCTTGGAGTATCTGCATTATACTTCACGCATTCTACTCCAATTAATTTTGTGAATTAAATTTTGCTTCTATAGATGGACATGCACTTCATATTGTCATTCAAACAACCAATGCAGTAAACGGTACATCACTAATCTGATATTCCAGTAAATTATATTTATTAAAACTGGACAGTTCATACAATTGTTCTGTACTGCAGGATCTTGTATTCTTGTTGATATATGTGTGTGTATGCATGTGTGTGTGTGTGTTCATGTATATGTGTGTATGTGTGTATGTATGTTTCTGATAAGTTTTATGTAGTGTCATGCAGTGTTTACATGTTTTTTTCTAAATCAGACGTCATTTTAATACAAATTTCCGGCCCCTTTCCTTTTATAATTATTTGCAAGCTTACAATTGATTCATTTAAAACGCATAAAAATTAAATGATCAATTGAATCTATGAATAAACTCAGATATTGATCGTAAATAGATCGCTTCAGAAACCGTTAATTAAAAATTAATAAGCTGTCCATCTTATAAAGGAGCCACTCATTCGGAAGGATTTTAATTCGTCTGTTTCCTCTGTAATTATTCTCCTTTCAAATGCGCGTCATTAAATCTAATTAATATTGAATTCTTTGAATAGAAATTCCAAAACTAATGGATAAGTCCAGATAATTTATACATATGTTAATTTGGCATAAACTCTTCTGTCATGTTAAAGCAAATCCATGATATAATGGGCAATGCATTTCATAACTTATGGATCATATCTTGTTACCCTCTATTTATTATAAACGCAATATTTCGTCAATTGATTCGCATTAACTGTCTGTAGCACAAAGCTCTGTCTAATGATGTAATAATGGTATACACTTTGGATTTAAATACCATTGGTACCTCTGATGAATGTGTCATTCTTCCGGCTGAGCTACATTTCCATTTCTCTTTGTTACACAAGTGTGTCAAATTTTCATTCTCAATAATCGATTTTTTTTTCGATCATTATACCACACATCTAACACAAAACTGCTGCCTTCTTGCAATTTTTGTTTCAAGGATAACAATTCCTATTCGGCAATCCTTCAACAAGAGAATAAAAAAATTACTTTAACCGGGTATAATTTTACATTCTTCAACGAACTTGCTATTTTATCGTGTATATCCAATGTTTACCCACTCATCTCACTTTCTTACCTTTTTACATTATTTTTTTTTATTTAAGATAAAATTATGAATGCATGAAGTTCCGATTGTCAAGCCTAACACCAGCGAATTGTTTTATATTTATCCATTTGTTTGATGTCCTAATGTGACACCTTCAAAATCACCCGCCTGTTTCGTGTCTACATTTGTTGATCCGATGGACACTAGGGTATGATGTAGCACCGTATGAATATTAGGCAGATCACTAATGCACTCATATATTTCAACAACATGTATGTACCTTTGATCAGATTTTAAGCCTGAAATACGTCCAATATATTCTTTTAAATGTGTCTCTAAATCATTCTTCTACATCGCATACTATCCATCCGAGTTTTTCGTATGTTTTGGAAGTATTCTGAGTTATTAGGTTGTTTAGAAATTGGCTTTTAAGCATCTCATGAAGTGTAATGACTTTATAGGTTACCCTTTTTACACTTTTTAACATATATGAATCAGTGACAACTAGAATAATATATTCCGCAATCTACTGTGTGACTGACATAAAGCAAATCAATGAAATCCAGTTAACTTTAGCATATATAATGAAATTTGATATTTTTCATTACTAATATTGATAATTTAGTGTTCACAAAAATAATGCGGACAGGATGATAAATATATATATTCATATATATATATATATACCTATATAAGTATATACATATATATGTACATATATATGTATGTATATATATATATATTATATATATATATATATATATAATATATATATATATATATAATATATATATATATATATATATATATATATATATATAAATGTATGTACGTATGTATAATAAATGAATGACAGAAGATAGAATATTCGAGTATATATTATTAATCGTAACAATTCTTTGGATAGATTTAGCATCCACTCCTCTTGTTGAACATACAAAAACTGGTTCAGGATTATTCAGTGGTGCAGGCATATCTCCTCGGGGGATAAATACATTTTTAAAATGTCGTTAAAATGACTTCCATAATGCAACTTTCTGTTTTGTGGAGAGAAAAAAACAGCCAGACGGAGGGAAATTCTTCATATCTATAGAAGATCCAAAAGTAAAATTGCAGAAGATAAAAAGTGAAACGAACACTTAATCTAGTGAGAAAAGTATTGAAAATAACCGTTAACCGATAAGCAATACTGGTAATTTCTTCTACTGCGATACACATCGTATGCCACCACAACATTACCGTTTTAGGAATCACTCGAATAAAGAATACAGGCTAGAAGGTATTGGTCATATCAATGATCCACCAAAGAAAACTCATAGACACATGTGACATAATAATTCTTCTGCTTGTCCAATCCTGTAGAACACACGAGATCAAATAAACCTAACAACAAATATAGGAAAGAGGATGTCCTCTAGTTCAACCCAATTTTCGGTTTGCATGTTTCAACCAGCATCGCTGCCAAAAAAATTTTAGTGCTTTGGACAAGTCTTTTCCAAAATTCAATCTGTACCATGCTATATTTAATCGGCAAACCGTGAAGTTATCCTACGCTAACTAATTTGGAGCATATCCTACGCTAACTAATTTGGAGCATCTTATGCATCGCATAAGCAATAGCAAAATGCGACAAAATTTCAATAACCCACCAACTGGATGTAGCAAGAATTTACATCTAAGTGCCAACCAAGGAGATGTAAACTGCATTGATAATCATCAACTTCGACTAATTTGTAGTAATAGAAATATTCATGGTAGGGCTAGCACGATAACAATGCAGGTAAATGAAGTCAGAGCCGCTTTCTGTACAAATAAGAACGATAAATGCTCATGCAGGGATAAATCAAAATGTCCTTTGATGAATCTCTGTATACGTACAAATCTTGTCTATAAATGTACCGTACACACAGGGAGAGGGTCCTATGTTTACATTGAACAGAAAGCTGATTCATTTAAGAATCGTTATCGTAATCATGCTGCCAGCTTTAGGTCAATCAATAAGAGACATCGACATCTTTGGCAGATTATATTTGGTGACTGAAGGAGGCTAGTACGAAATACTACTTTAATTGGTCCATAGTTAGACATGCAAAACCATACAGCGCAATTTCCAGGAGATGCCGCTTCTGCTCCGAGGAATTCCGGTCTATTCTGTGGAGTAATGACAAGATATTTAATAGAATTTCTGATAGACTATCGTCATGCCTACATGCATATAAATGTACTTTCGTACAATGCAGTGTGAATGAATTTTGAGTAACTGTTAAGTTAGTGTAATTTTATTTTATTTTACTTTCAATTATGGAGGACTTCTATTTACTTGATGAACATGGTGAGCTAACGTGAGGCACGAACATGAGATCACTATGATTTTCGTCCTGAGATTCCATTACATTGTGTGCGCGCGCGTGTGTGTTATATGCATGTAAACACGCCTCGAAATGTTTACCTTTGGATTTCCAAAAGAAATATTTTTAAATACATAGCAGCTCTGTTAATCAACTTCATTTTTGTTTTTCTTAAGTGGTATATTACGCATTAACCACTAGCAAAATTAAAACAAAGGAAATTTGTTTGAATGCTTCGTATTATATAATATTGACTTTCAGTATTATATATACTTTCAAATTGAAATGTATCATCAACATCATCATCATCATCATCATCATCATCATCATCATCATCATCATCATCATATCATCATCATCATCATCATCATCATCATTATCATCATCATCGTCATCGTCGTCGTCATCATCATCATCATCATCACCACCACCACCTCCACCATCATCATCATCATCTCATCATCATCATCGTCGTCGTCATCATCATCATCATCATCTTTGTGATGATACTCATCACAATCATCCGTAGCAACAGCGCTGCAACAATATCCATTATAAGTATCAGCATCATCGCCACTATCAAATATGCAATACTTTCTTTGACGATATCCTGGAGGCATTGCGAAATAATCTTAAACATAGTGTCTCGAATGCCTTCATGATACTGCTTATGTGACGCATTAAACAAAGATGTCAATTTCAGATGCAGAAGTATGTTTTCTAGGTTATTAAAACATACTAATTAATAATTGAAGCTCAGTTAATACTTGGTGTAACAAGCAAATATATAGCCATAAGCTATAAATCCTTATAAGTATAAGAAGCACACATAAGTTGTGTTCAACTTGCAATATCAGCATTCTTAGTTCTCATATTGTAAATAGAACACTTCAATGGAAACTGTTAATATGCAACTATTTACCTATCAATCTACCTATATAATTTCCCATTTATCTATATAACACACACACACAGGCACACACACGCACACACACACACACACACACACACACATATATATATATACATACATATATATAAACACACACACACATATATATATATATATATTATATATATATATATATATATTATATATATATATACATACATACATGCACACACACACAAATATATATATATATATATATATATATATATATATATATATATATAATGGTGAGTTCAGTTAGAAGTTGTAAAAACCGTCTACGAATTTTTTATATCCAATGAATTGCTGGTGTATTACCTATATGTGATTATGAGTATTAGTATTACTGCACATAAATGGTCGGTAACGAATGGGATAAACAGAAGTTTATCTATATTTAAGGAACAATCAGAAAATGGAGATAGCACTGATAATTGATGAAAAATTTATTGATTACAATAAGTCAATATATCATCTAACAGCTGTTTCTGTCCTCGCTATATCATGGAAAAATAAAGAAAAGGGAAAATAAAGAAAAAAGAGTGAATAAGAAGATACCAATTGATGTTGCATGCTTTTCCTGTAAAAATCTTTCGACTGATTGAAAATTTTAGTTATACAATTGGAATAGTTATAATAATTAGTGGTACATCTACGTGTTGGGCATGGCGTAAGCTGAATATATAATACTGTTGCAGTATTTTGTTTACGTTGTGCAGTAAATTGTAAAAATGAAAAATACCGAGAGTTACAGGACTCAAAGTGATAACAGTTAACCATCAGTTATTTATCCCTAATTTCCTAATCGATTAGCATAATGAAATTAAATGAAGAACATTTCAAAATGCGAAAAATAAATTAGTTAAACTGGGAGTTAAAACATTTCTATTCTGCATAACTGATAATAGAGTCAGTCAAGACTTATCATACAATTCTACAAAATATAAACATAAACGTTGGAATAATTTACTGCCTGACACATCTATATAACATAAATCAGGATTATTACAGAGAATATCAATAGTTTTGTATATGCTTACTTGGAAGTCGAGGTGAAAACATGCTGTGCTACCCCAGTTATGAAGTAAGATGTGTGAGGCTAGTTAAAAGGAGATTATTGATCAGTTAATTTCAGAAACAGAAGGATGGTTATTTTAGTTAAAAACCGTTAATCTTTGGTGCGAAAATAGGTATATTGGGAATATTTGTTGCAAAGGGTGATAAATATGAAGTCGCTTATATCCACGCAGATTGAACTCTATACATATTGTAGAAACACGGAGATTATAAATGGTTAAGAGGAGGCAATTATGGATTTTTAAAGTAATATTTCTAAGCTTATGTATATATTTCTCAGGGAGTTAAGATGATTTAACAAATATTATTTATGTGTTATATTATATAATAGGTATGTATTGATGAGCGGGTTATATCTATATCTATGCATATGTGGCTACAATAGAAAAAACATATTTCTATCTTAATTATGTATATATATGTATACTTTTATTATATAATATATGTTTCTATATAATTAATGATAAATAAATTCAAATGGGTCATATAGCTTTTCAGTTCACAAAAAAGAGAAGTGGAAACAATCAATTGAAACAAGGAAAAACCTTTTAAAATGCTGTGCATATATGGCGGTGCCCCAGCCTGGCCACACCTCGTGAGCAGAAACTAGATAAAATAAAAATAAAAATATGTGCTTATGTGTGTACACCATTCCAAAACACTTACACGAACACGTTTATTCTCACACATATCAATATTTGTACATGTATATGTATACATGAATGTATATGTACAAATACACAAGTTGCCATACAAATACAGATATATAGACATACATATTTACATTTATCTATATGTTATTACAGAAAGAAAAATAGGGACGTACATACATTAGAGTAAAAAGTGGTTATGTATGTTGCCATATAAGAAGAGTGTTTGTTTGTGTGGAGGAATGTGCTAATAGTAAAGTATTTGACTGGAGGGTGAGATTGGTGTATCTTTCTGAAGTTAGTAAAATGATGATTTGTAACAAAGGTGGGGGTAAATTAATGAATTAGTCATTTATGGTTAGGGGTAAAAATCTATGAATACTATCGGGGAATGGAAGGGGTAATTATTAAATAGTTACAATTATATTTAGAGAATACATCTTTACAAACAAGAATGTTTCTGTTTCTCTCTTAGGTTGAGCAAATTGATTCTAGGCATTAGGATGAAGAATTTTTCATTTATACAGAGAAGACATTTTAAAAAATTTCTTACGTTATAACAATTTGCTGAAGCAAGTATATCCCAATCTAAGCCAATGTTGATATTTTGATCCTTAAGTTTCCAAATGTATTTATTCAATCCTGTTGAATTATATTCATTCCTGTTTCAAAAGGTGTGTAAGTGTATGGATAAGAGTTCCTTCATTTTATTTTGCGTGGCACCTATATAGATAAGCTTAATATAATGTTATTAGTGTACATTTGTATGTTACACTTTTTTCTTTTTACATTTGTATTTAAGCAAAGTTACATCCATCTTTTTTAATCAGACACGTTATAAATATTATTGTTATATTATAGTGGGTGAGATATTTGCGTCTAGATTGCTATTTCTAGAGAAGTAGTTATTTGCACAGTCACTGTTATATGTCCCAGGTCTATTAGAATTGTTAGTATTATTATTGACCTCCATGGACATAGGATAGATGTTGTTAATATCTTTTCTATTTAAGTAAAATATATCTAGCTTCTTATTATTTAAGGAGGCTCTGATATCAGCGAAGACGAGGGTTAAACTATTGCCTATATTTATTGTTTTATTGTTAAGGATTTCAAAATATCTATTTTTCATGTTAAAATGCATATTAATAATATTAAACGTAGATGTAACTAAATTAGTTCTATTAATAGCCGCTGAGATTACTAAAAATTTGATTTTTGGTATTTTCTGTGTTGTTACTATACACTCAAGTAATATACAGTATGTTGAGAGGATTTGGAAATATAATGCCTAATAACTTAGGGGTAAGTCTTCTCTGCTCCGATGTTGAGATTTTGCCCAATACAATGATATAATTACTGAATATAATTATTTGGGGAAATTCGAAACAGCTGTAAGAGAATATGTTGAAGTTTTGATTTAATAAATTATATTAATGTCACATCAGCCTTTTCTGAATTTTAAGTTAAATATTTATTAACTAAGATTTATACTTATACGTATTATTTTACGAATATTACTATCCATAAAAATGATAAGCAATGAACCAGTAATTCATTAGATAATTGTGTCCCTTAAGGATGCTATTTTAACCTCTATTTGAATTAAATATATATTTATGTCACTATACATGTATATATATACATGTATGTATGTGTATATATATATATATATATATATATATATATATGTATTATGAATGTTTACATATATATGTATTATGTGTGTCTGTGTGTATATGTGTGTGAGTGAAATGTCACAGTCGTCATGAAGTGACGAATAGTTTACTGAAAACAATTTCAACAATGTTTGAAGCGAACTCTATTCTCATGTCTTATAACAGCAAACTGCTCTTTTGAATAAGTAGATTTCCTCACACATAGTATAACTGTGTACATACAATCACCTATTTACACATTTATTCTCAAACATGCCCAAATATATATTTGTAGTTACCGTAGCCTCTTCTCTCTGGACTGAAATCGAGATTAGCATGAACAATAGCAACTACAGTTCGACATGTAGTTTCGCTATTTTATAACTACCGCAGTATTCCTCAACTAATTGGTTTGTTACTCGCATTTCTTATCTTCAGAACTAATGTCTTCAATATAACTACACTGAATTTTGAAGTTTGGATATTTCTAAATTTATTAATTTTTGGACGTCAGGTTTTTCAAACATTGACGCTTAAAAAAAGTTAATTTAACCACAATAGCAATTCTACTCAATGAAAACTACTTTATAGGTGAATAGAATAGGGATGGCAAGATATCTGATTAAGCATCTAGTGATATACTGTTAATATATTTAGCGTTTAATACATTATAACGAACTTCTAAACGTTGATAAGAATGGTAAATATATGTAACTCGCATACAAAAACTAATCTCTTATGTATTAAATAAGTTGAAACAGAGAAAAGTCAAACACCCTGCAAACGTTTGCAGATTTAGCAAATATTTAGATTGGACTTGGTTACAATACAGCTTGTAATTGATTTTATATTATAATAGTAACAATAAAAATATATTCCCTACACAAGTATTACTTCTGTAACTAGATAACATGCATGTTTACGTTGTCGCAGTATTTGTAAATTTTTATTAACATTCATATAGCGCAAATAGGAATGTGCGTCGCATTGAAATCAAAGAATTATATTTTACAACGATGAAAGAAATATATTTCATGTTGCCTTGTTTGAACTTGAAAATTTATCTTGAATATTTATCTAATACCAGCAGAAGTATCCAGTGTTGCTCGGGATACAAATACTACTATGTTTTTGATATTTCGTACATTTCATGTGTCATAGATAACGTAAACGCCAAATTGTAACAAAACTGGTCGCTGATAGTAATAAAATTATAACAAAATCTGTCGTCGTAACTTATAACAAAATCTGTCGTCGTAACTTGTAACAAAATTTGTCACCGGGCACCACTGAAGCCAAGCGGTAACAGTTTGCTGACATGAACTCCTGAGCAGATTTTTAATCCTTTATTAGATGGTGTAACAATTACAGGGGAAGTTGCCCTGAAAGGGGCTTTTTTGTCGTTCTCACAGAGATAACAATTTGATAAGAAGCCCTGAAATGTGCTGTAATGCGTTCTCATGTGGTGTAGTGATCATACGAAAAGTGGCCTTGAATAGGGTCTTTTGTCGTTTACACCAAAAGCAACGGAACTGTCGTTGTGAAAAGTGAAATTCTGTGAAAATAGATGAAAATCCTAAGTTGGACAACGTAAAGAAACATGGTTGAAGTATATTATTAACTTTGGAAAGCAAATTTTGACCACGCAGTCACGATCATATCAAAACACCAAACCACGCCCAAGACATACACAAAAGAATATCAAATTCAAATAACCACATTCTGATACATACGCTTATAGAAAAATACTTCATTGAAGTAAAGAGTTCATCGAACTCGGGAAGATAATACAAACTGACACATACATAAACGCCCAAGCGCATCTACATACATTTTCAAAAGACATTCTTCCATAAAATTTACTGCGTTTTCATTACGAAACAAAAAAAATGAAAATTAATCGAACGTAAATAGTAAAATTCTTTAGAGCTATATTTGCAATAGATATGCTCTCATTTACATCTTTCAAAAACGCATTTCTAAGTAGAAATACAAAACCAACGTCAGAAAGAACATTTTTTTCAACGCTAACATATGCGCACACATTCAGACACACACAGACACAAATACACACACGCACACAAATACAAACTCGCATACACACACACAGCATACATATATGCAAACTCACACACATACACACAAAGGAAAACGTAAAGAGATGCGTACCACCACCAATTCACTAACGGATTCTAAACAATTAATAATACTTCCTCCAGCCAACAATGCAAAGGAATTACAAACGTATCAAAATATATAACATAAACTAACGCCAAAACTAAGATCGCATCAATTAACAAAAAAATTACGCTAATGAATGAACACAATCACAGGAAGACAAACACAAAGATAAACACATTCAAACATTCACAGCCGACACTAAAATGTACTTACAGATACACACAGTAAAACACTCGCACACACACACACGCACATTAAAGGATACATATGTTCACCACCGATACTGGTGGTTGTAACATTGTAACCTGAAGGTCGTAGTTGTTTGAAATTAGTGACGCCAGAGCGACTCACATGTTTAATCATTTAAACATTTCCTCTGCAACATGTATTAAACACGTCTCTCCTATACACTCAAGAGAACATAGATAGGATGGTAGGTAGGTAGGTAGGTATGTAGGTTGGTAAGTAGGTAGCTAGGCAGACAGTCAGGTAGATTGATCGACGAATATCTGGGTGGCATGATTCTCAGATAAATAAAAGCAAATCTATCTACTGTTGATACATTTGATGTACATGATTAAAACTTCTTTATCTACTATTGTGTGTTTCTTCTCGAGCCACACCTAGTTCATAAGGGCCGGTTTCCCGGTTACCTTGGCTTATAGGTTCCCCACTTGGAAGGGACGCCTGTCCGTTGCAGGTGAGCTGCAAGATACAGGAGGAAAGAGTAAGAGAATGTTATGACGAATGAGTCAGCAGAAGTACGCTATTACCTTCTGCCGGAGCCGCGTGGAGCTTAAGTGCTTCGCTTATAAACACACACATCGTCCGATCTGAGACTCGAACCCGCGATCCCTCGACTGCGCCATCTGCCTCCACTTTCTTCATCTACTCGGTCCAAGCAATACAATTCCGATGGAGTGAGCATTTCATCCTCTGACACAAAATCACTAAAACATATACATTCACTTGAAAATCATCTAAAAAAAAATCATTGCAGATATCCACCTTTATTTCCTTCTAAACGTGAATGCATTGCAGAGGTATCCAACCATTATATCATTTTGGATACCCATGGTCTGATATTCAGCGTAACCGCAATACCGTGTTACAGCGAGGTTAGATTATGACTCGTCTGCGAATCATTTTATACTCAAGCTAAAATTTTGTATGAATGGTGGCAGTTGATCGTCTCCTACTTTGCGGTGTCTCTTCAATATCGGTTGTGCCTTCAGTAAAATCATTCCTTCAGCTGCGTGCAATGTTTCTGTCAATGATACCATCCTATTTCTTTATTACCCACAAGGGGCTAAGCAT
Organism: Octopus sinensis; assembly: GCF_006345805.1. Classification (NCBI taxonomy): domain Eukaryota; kingdom Metazoa; phylum Mollusca; class Cephalopoda; order Octopoda; family Octopodidae; genus Octopus; species Octopus sinensis. Next base: position 3,905,458 of record NC_042997.1, on the reverse strand, counting down.
AGACGGCACAAACAAGGACAGACAGCGGGATTAAGTCGATTACATCGCCCCCAGTGCGTAACTTAACTGGTATTTAACTTATCGACCCTGAAAGGATGAAAGGCAAAGTCGACTTCGGAGAAATTTAAACTCAGAACGTAGCAGCAGACGAAATACCTTACCGATAAGCATTTCACCCAGACAGCTAACATTTCTGCCACCTCGACGACTTGTTTCTGTCAATGATACCATCCATGTAGTAAAATATGTGGCACATTGTGAAAATCACAAACCTGCACGCCTCCTTCGTCTAAAACGCAAAAATAGAATGTAGATTATGATTGGAAGCCATTATTTACTTGCATTGAATACGTTCAAGAAACATCTTATTAGAAGTCAGTTACTTGTGCGAAATATTTGAAGTGTGTCATTAAATAAAAACAAAAGTTATGCTTACTTTTGCAATACTTTTACGGCTAACTTTGCTTTTGTGAAAGTAAATATATGTAAGTATGTATGTATGTATGCGTGTATGTGTACAAGTGTGAACATTATATTTATCCGTCTAGGTATAGTTTAGTACTATCGGATTCAAATAAGATTGTCATGTATATTCAATCGATATGAAATTTCTTATAGTCTAGAATCGACCATCGACTAAAATCCTTGCCGAAGGCAAGACTTGCTAATCTTGTTATTATATAATCGAGAAATTTACCTTCATTACCTGAGAATATGTTCATTTCTACAAATCAATTTATATATTCATAATTCTTCTGTACGATATAACTAAGATATGTATATCTGTGTGCGCGCGCGTGTATCAGTTTCTGTATATATATATGTATATGTATATATATATATATATATATATATATATATAATCATACATACATACACCTGTGCACTTATATATATGCGTATGATTATGTGTGCGTATTCTAATATGAGCAATGCACATAGACAGAAATGTAGTTGTGATAAGGTTCATGTGTGCTTCAGCTAAAACTACTAACAGTAAGAAAAACCACAATGAAAACAACCAGAGCAAAATAAAAAAATACAAGAGTAACATCACAAACATTTATGGTGATGATGATGATGATGATGATACTAAGGAGTGGCTGTGTGGTAAGTAGCTTGCTAACCAACCACATGGTTCCGGGTTCAGTCCTACTGCGTAGCATCTTGGGCAAGTGTTTTCTGCTACAGCCCCGGGCTGACCAATGCCTTGTGAGTGGATTTGGTAGACGGAAACGGAAAGAAGCCTGTCGTATATATGTATATATATATATATGCGTGTGTGTGTTTGTGTGTCTGTGTTTGTTCCCCTAGCATTGCTTGACAACTGATGCTGGTGTGTTTACGTCCCCGTCACTTAGCGGTTCGGCAAAAGAGACCGATAGAATAAGTACTAGGCTTGCAAAGAATAAGTCCCGGGGTCGATTTGATCGACTAACGGCGGTGCTCCAGCATGGCCGCAGTCATATGACTGAAACAAGTAAAAGAGTAAAAGAGTAAACGTAATAAGTTGAAGAAAAGTTGAAAAAGATACAAAAGGAAAGGAGAATATCAGAATAATTAGGTTCTCTGAACAGTGTAGTGTCAATACTTGAGTGGAAAACAAAACGAGATTTGAAGAATGATCGTAAATTTGAAAAATTGAAGAAGTATAATTTTTCACACAGAGAGACTTAATATTGTGATTTAAGCGCTGAAGCAGTGCATACGCAGACACATCATCCCTGTATCTCAGTTCGAAAGGGATGTCAAAAAATTGTTATAACTTCTTCAGCAAAGACTCATGAGTCAGCACGCAAAGAAGAGTAGCCAGCGGGATGCTCAGACGGTCCAAGTGCACGAGGCAAATTGCTTACGATAGGTGGTCGAAGTAATTTGCACCCGAGGTGTTTCTAAGTTTTGCAGCGTCCCAGGCCGTGAAGACGTATTCGAAATCGACCGATTTCAGGACGGCTTAGAAGTAACAATGGATGGATTTAGTCCCAGCCCTATCGTATCCTAGATAGATGTGTGCGGGGATTTCGAACGTTTGCGCTTCACCTACTAGACTACCGATGAGAAGCGCTAACATTTTCTCTAACTATTTTGCCAAAGATTGTTACGTATATTCAATCAATATGAAAATTCTTATGGTCTAGAATCGACCATCGACAAAAATACTTGCCAAAGTTTAGCAGAGTTATGGACGAATACCTCCATAGCACATTTCAAATGTCGGCGTCCTTTCTCAGCACCGTTACCAAAACACTTGGCATTCTTCCAACTAACAGCACAAGGAATTCTCCAGTTCCGTTGTCAGTTACTGCAGATGTCTACAAAAGAGTCATCCAAACAAACTTGACACGAGCCTAAAAAACACATAGGGCAGACCATTGAAACCAGAGAATATGCGGTTTGTGCTCTCGCTCGTACATATACTATTTCATTTACTGTTAACAGATTTACATTGAACCTAACGTCCACTGCCGAGAGCATGCGCAAGGCGTCGATGACTCATTACTCTCCTACAATAGCCGCGCGAAGTGCTGCCGGAAAGCTGCACACTCATTGTGAGAAGCATGCATTCTTACCGATCCAGAAACGACATATGATGTTGTTGCCATGGATCCTCTCTAATT
>NC_042997.1:3880340-3897840 GCF_006345805.1 Octopus sinensis | reverse complement strand
AATTAATGATAAGTATTCTCACGAGATAACGACACATATTTCAGTCTTTATTTATATTATATGTTTATATATCACGCAGTTTAACTTCATTGCAAATTCAATTAAATTAATTTTGTAGTTTTACTTGATATTTCTTTTTTGTTTCTCTTGAAAATATTGTAGATACCTTATTCAATGCCGACTTTTTTTTTTTGTTAATCAAGGCATAAGTTCTTCTATTCTAAGCTTCAACTAAACTGAAGAGTATATCTTAAGATATAATTTTCTAAGTATAGCAAATGAAGTACATTACCTAATCCAGCTTCTCCCACCGTACTTATTTATGATCGAAAATGAAATATCTGCTGAATTGCCAAGTTTGAAAATATATTTACAGATATTGAAGTTTAAATGCACATTTCGAGTGGCAAATGTCATAGATCTATTAGAATTAAATGATATCCGCCAGGAGAATCAACATAATTCTCTCTAACAAAGTTCAATCGTTGTAACACCAATTAGATCTGTTCAAATAGAACTTCAATGCTATCATTTCACTCCATCTGTAAATTATTCCTTGCGTATATAAATCTCTAGATAATTTGTCTATCTTCAGTTTTCACCTCATTTCGTATATTATCAGAAACGAAAAGAAAATATTCTTTATCTATTCCAATATTCTCCTTCTCCACAATTTCATTTAAAGTATTTCTTCACTCTTTGTCTGTTATCGTATCTCACTGGGATAACAGTCAATAATTTATAATAATAATTTGTTCTGTTATATGGAATACATTCTAGTACCCAATTGGCAAATGTTCAAGTAATCTCCAGAATTTCAAAGGATGATTGTTGGATTTGTCATATGTTTCCAAATGAGACTCTGCTTAGTTTGAATAACTTAAACCTTTATCGAAAAATTTAGTAGTGTCCATTTAAAATGAAATACCAAAAGGAAACTGCTGAGATATTCAACATAAATATCTTCCATACTAACTGATATTTTCTATCATTCATTCACGATTTCTTATAAAGTATATCGTAGTGTGTAGCTTTTGTTTCTTTTACATAGACTAAATTAGTTATTTGCCATATAGAAGCTATTATTCACCATAAAATTGATAATACATTATAATGATTTACTAATATTATTAATCATCGGCTAACCCTATTTAAATCTTAAAAACAGTCAATATTTACCTACTGGATTTTAATGTATTTCTCTGCATGTAAAGTTGACAATTGAAATATAAATTTTGGTTTTATAAAATATTGGGCAGAATATTTCTATATTTATATTTAATTTAGTAAATATATTTTCAGTTAAGTATTATACAATTTTTCTACCAATTGTTATATTCATATTTACTTTAGATTTTGTTAATCTGTTTTGATTATACAGGTGGTTGATAATGAATAGTTTCTATTATATAAAATAAGTAAATATAATATTACCATTGCAAAAAGGTAATATATACATTCTGAAAATAGTACCATCAATATACCAGACAAATCTAAAAACTGAAATAAAGAAATATATATTTAAGTAGATATATTTCTATTTAAGATTGTACAGGAATTACACATTTAAAAAAAATATTGGATATATGGGTATAAGTTAATTGATATTGTTATGTAGAATAACTTAGATTGTGCCAAATCGATTGTCTTCTCTCTCTTCACTTTTATTCAGAGAATGGGGGATAATTTTAAAGCAATATTTGTTGTGTGTGTGTGTGTGTGTGTGTGTGTGTGTGTGCAATATTTCAATATAGCTAGTTACTGAATAATATCTCAGTATTAAAAATGTCTTTTTCAAAAACGTGATTTATATGAATGGGGAGAACAAACTTTTAAGGGATAGATTTCAAGTATATTTCGAAAGATGAAATTTAAAGCTGGAGCCAGTTTCAGTAACTCATAAATTAACTGGTAATTTTAATGGTAGTTTTCATTATAGAGGGCAATACATTTAACCTCAAGTAACTAGAGGAGCAGTATTGGTACGAAAGCAATAATATACATATATACATACATACAAATATATATATATATATATATTATATATATATATATATATATATATATATATATATATATATATATATATATATATATACATACACATATATATATGCATATGTATATATATATATACATACGCACATATATATATGCATATATATATATATAATATATATATATAAAATAATTACTAAATAAAACATATGCATATATACATATATGTACGTACCTACCTCTACGTGTATATATACATGCATATATGGGTACAGGACGCCCAAAAACGTCGAACACAATGAGAAACGATATGCATGTATATATACATGTAGAGGTAGGTACGTACATATATGTATGTATATATGCATACGTTATATTTATTAATTTATTATATGACGGAACGCACGCATCCATTTCTAAGTAAGATTGTTATATATATATATATATATATATATATATATATATATATATGTATTACGGAGATGTACTCGCATAGCAAGTAATTTGATCTGAGATCGTGTGCTGAAACGAAAACCATTGCAGCGTGGAAGGTGTTTATAAGCCATTTAAGAAACACACAAAAGCCGTTCGATTCACTCCAACATTATATATACATATTTATATATATATATATATATATATTATATATATATATATATTATATATATATATATATATATATAATATATATAGATATAGATATAAATAGATTGATATATAGATAGATAGATAGATAGATAGATAGATAGATAGATAGATAGATAGATAGATAGATAGATAGATATAGATATATACACAGACATTTATATAGACTTGGTTATATTCCAGTCTCCTGATCTAAGTTATATATTGTCCTAAGACAAAGACAGCTGTTTACTACAGAAAGCATTCAGAAATGGATAAAATTTGTCATAGTCAGGATTGAGTTATATTAAGTTAAATGACTAAATACTTCAAATGAATATTGAACAGATGGGTAACTCAGCTTTCACTAATTTGGAAATCGTAGCAGAATACTAATTATAATTTTACATTTAACTATCATAAATCAAATTTGACCTGTGTGTGTACAGTCTTTAGAATTTACTTCGTCTGTGTGTGAGTGGGCGTCTTTTTGGATGCCCGAGCTCGTATACATGTCATGAGACGTGCGAAATGTGCCCACAAATTCCCTGTTGTATTACTAATTAAATGATAGATTTAGTATAATTTGTGGATAAACGGGATGAGTTTAAGAAAACAAATGAAAATTTCTGTCAGAGTTACCGATTACCGGAATTGTCAGTTGCTCGGATATATTCTATACCAGTCTGTGTTCAAATTCCACAGTTGTCTACATCGTGTTTCGTCTTGTGTTCTCGGTAAATTTTATTCCTAATCACATACTGGGATAGATGCAAACTGCGATCCCTCAGCTCGGAACAATGTTGGACATGCACCTGTATTAGTATAAATAATTGTTTCTTTTTATCCATATAACTGTTTGAAATGTACCTGAAACTGTTAAATATTTATAGAACGTTGCTGACTTTCAGAGTAAATTGACAATTATCATGTGACGTGAAAACTAGATATTTGCTATATAAAACGGATAGAACATATGTGACATGCATCAGAATAATATGGGAGACTATGTTGTTTGTAAAACCGAATGATGTGAACCATGATATATACAACACGTTTAAAGTTAAGAAACAAGAGTATGCAGCTCTTAAAATACGAATTATTTCATGAATATTAATTGTTATTGAGATAAAAGCTTTGGATACATTTTGCAAATTACAGAGGCTTTGTTAATATGTATGTGTGCATATACATATATGTGAGTGTGTGTGAGGGGGGGTAAGTTTGTGTGTGTGTGATTGTTCCTGGTTCAGTGTCGAGATTACGATCGTGAGTTTGTGAATTCAATTCCCTGACCGAGTTGCGTTTTGTCTTCTTGGTGTGGAGAAGGGAAGCCGGAATGCATGGACTACTGCAGTTATTCATAAAAAAAAACAACCCTAGGTTGTGCGTTTGCCGGTAAGGCAACTTTCCGCTCAGACTTGTACCCTCGAAGGGAATCTCTTAGGTTCACACATGGTCATTCATCTCCGACGGAGTAAAGTATTTATATATATATATATATTCTTCTTCTTCTTTTACTTGTTTCAGTCATTTGACTGCGGCCATGCTGGAGCACCGCCTTTAGTCGAACAAATCGACCCCGGGACTTATTCTACTTATTCTATCGGTCTCTTTTGCCGAAACGCTAAGTGACGGGGACGTAAACACACCAGCATTGGTTGTCAAGCAATGCTAGGGGGACAAACACAGACACACAAACACACACGCATACATATATATATATATATATATACATATATACGACAGGCTTCTCTCAGTTTCCGCCTAATATATAAATATATATATATATATGTATATATATATATATTTATGTATGTATATATACATACATATTTAAATATATATATATATATATATATATATATATATATATATATATATATATATATATATATATATATATATATGTATATATACATACATATTTAAAGACAGAGAGAGTGAGAGAAAATGGCACAAATAAACAAGTAAAACATCTTGGGTTTGATATATACAATATACATACAACGATGAATATAGATATTTATTTATTGATTTATCGACAAAGTAAACTGACAAAGAGTTGAAGGATACAGAAAATTAAAGGTGAGGCTGTATGGTGTAACAAGTCCTATAATTGTTACTGGGTTTTAGAATTAATTCATAATACTGGCCGATTTAGTTCACAAAAATATGATCTACCCAATATTTATATCTTTCGAGAAGTGGAAGCATATAATCATAGAGGAGATCACGCCATTTTTCACCGTGTGGAGAGATAAATATCTAACATTTCAAATTATATACGGGAAAATTTAAAGTCAGAGTGAGCGAAGAGGAAAGCAAGCAGTAGTGAGTGCAGAGAGGAAGTAGGCAGCTAGATTGGTGTATGGGAAGTGTTGAAACAAGGAAGATATAAAACAGTTACACAAAGAAGAAAGTGGAGCTGAGTGAACAGGTACGGGAAGAGATAGGAATGGTGAACTTGTAACAATTCAAGGACCTACAAGCTTTTTTGAAATAATTAATTGAAAAACAAGAAAAATAACTAGGTGTCTATTTCCTATGGGAAAAACTTCTAACCACTTAACTCTAAATAAGGTGATTCTCTCACTGAAATTATTATAAAAGATTATCATATACCCACAGCTAAGTTTACGAAATATAACTGTTACTCGTTATATCCGAACTTAATATTAGGCAAGCAATTATAAATTAAGATTTACTAGACGTATTCATTTTCATAAATTTGAAATTGAATAACAAAGTTCCTTAACGACAAATACGTATTGACAAAGAATTTATATAAAGAAAAAAAATATTAGAGTTTGTATGATTTACAACAATATTATAGCAAATATTGTGGGATGGTTTCAAAAAAGTATTATCGTCACATCGATTTTAAATTTTGGCACAAGGTCAGTAATTGCGGAAGTGGGGAGTAGTCGAAAGCATTGAATCCAGTACTCCATTAATGCTTATTGACCCCGCATTGATGAAAGACAAAGTCGACATCGGTGGCATTTGAACTCAAAACGTAGCGATGGACGAAATGCTAACGATTCAGCTAGCTCTCCGGCTTAAGTATAACTATTATATTACGGCTCAACAAAAATATGGAAATTGTATATGATTGATTGACACATTTAAGTATGTGAGTTTTTCATACGTAGGTTTACAAACTCAGTAAAACTTTTGATACAGTTTCATATAAATGATAAATGTATATAAAGATACGTTTTAAGAATATTATTGAAATATTTAAGGGTGTCGTTAAACAGATCGAAATATTACAAAAATTTAATAACGAATCAAATACTTCAGTATCAATTGAGAAAAGTGCAAAATTAATATATGCACCTAGTAATTAAGTTAGAACAACAAATGGATATTATTTTAGAGCATGGCGAAGTGTTTTGGAGTAGATGGGATAAAATAATTAAGAAAAATAGTTATTTTAACGAGCCATGTGTTGTGTACGAGTATTTGGTAAGTTATAAAACAAAAACATATATATATAAACAAACGCATGCATACACACATGTAGACAGACACATACACACACACACGTATATACGTATATGAACTGATTTATGCATTTGTGCATCAGTGTGTATGGTGTGTTAACGTTCATTCTTACACACTCATTCACACGCACATGCTTCTTTATGTGTGTATGTGTTTGCGTATGTGTGTATATTTGTATTTCTGTGAGTGTGTTTGTGTGTGTGTGTGTGGTGTGTGTGTGTGCACTCGCGCGATGGCAATTTGTATTTCGGTATGTGTGTGTGTGTACAACTATTTACATAAACACAAGATATTAAGTACGGAAATCTGATATGGTATAAGAGAGGCAAAATTAAATAGATTTTAAATCGTTTTGTACTGACTTGACATAACAGTGCGTAGTGACAAAAGTGTTTTCCATTATTCTTTAATTCTCTATGAATAACTCATTTCCCCGTCGTCCGGCATTCGCAAACACGTTCCTAGGATTGTGAGTACAAGAGAGAAAATATTACACATAAATACATTGATGTAGGTATTATACGCAGACAAGAGTCGATTGAGACGTTCATGAACAGAACAAGATATCGAATGTTTCCAAATCAGTTTATTTCTTGAAGCATCTTTCATCCTGTTGGTTAAAACGTTATCAACGTTAGATAATACATCGTTATGAAAGAGATAACGAGAGTTTATTTAACGTTGTCTAACAGACCACTGGCCGATGCTGCCAGCTTTGGAGAATAGGGAGAGCAGTCAACAAGTTAAAAGCTAAAAATACGCATAACAGTCACTGAAGCCAAGGACTTTTGTGCTGGAGTATTTTTCCGATGAAACTTGACAACATTTTTTGCTTTTCCTGACCATTTGGTATTGAAAGACATTCGTAATAGTCTCAGCAACATAGCATACTAACCTCCGTTCAGAATCAAGGGGTGATAAACATTTGAAGATATTCAGTATACTCAATGACTTTTGTATCTGCATAAGAGATGATCTTGGCCTTCTTTGGTGTAGGTAAGGTGTGGTGTTTCCATTAGATAGACCGGATTATCTCTTTGTCTCGCATCAAGGTGATGTAATCAAATCTTATCCTTGGTTGGGAAGCGTTGAAGGAAACCAACTGGATCAACTTCAAACAATGTCATATTTCTCCGTGATATTATCAGTCTGTTCCCATTTGACCAGGTATAAGATGAGTGCCACTCACCGAAAATAGCCTCTTCGTCATAAATGTACATGATATTGTCAAAGCTCTCGAGGGATAGCTTAATAGCATTTACCCTTTTATTTACAGTTAATTGCATCTCATATATCACCATGTGGTGAACGCGACCAATGTTTTCCTCGGAGGTGGCAGATGCAGAATGTTCAGAACATGGTTCATCTTGAAGACTTTCATTTGCCCTCCGCAGTTCAGTTTCCTACATTTGCACTGTTGATAAACTTTGAACATCAATCCCTATTGTAACAGACATATCGGCATGAACGTCATTCTGGGCTAAATTTTTTGTCTATAAACTTTAGAAGGATACGATACCAAATTTTGTTCCATTGTCAAGAAATGTCGCTACTAGTTACATTTGATTTCCTATTTGAGAAATCAGCTATCAGGTTCCTTGGATATAAGCAATGTAGTTATTAATAAGACGTGTTGAAATTAATGTACTCAAGATTCCACAGCATTGTCGTCACTTCATTATAGTTAACCTATGATACTCGGCAGCTGTATATACAACTTTCCTCAGATATATCATTTACTGTGCTAACGCTTCAACCTATGTTAACCAGAATGACACAAAGTGCCATGTATACCTTAATCAGGACTCTGTCAAAGAAATGTATAATGATCATACATGTTTATTAATACCCGATGACTTAAGTAGGGCACACACTTTCAAAATATGTGTACAACTTAAAATACAAAGCAATCTCGCACTACACTATTAAATGACATGGTATAAATTCACAACTTACTTATTTGTGTGGCAAACATGTATTATAAATATATATACATATACACTCACACACACACACACACATATATATATATATATGTGTGTATATATATATATATATATATATATATATGTGTGTGTGTGTGTGTGTGTGTGTGTGTGTGTGTATGTGTGTATTGTTGTGACCGCCTTCGGTCACGAATGACCATGGGATTGCACCTATAATGTTCGCCTTCAAGGCACACATCTGTCAAGGTTGTTTATGCAAGACCAGCATTAACCCATGCATACAAGCCACCCCTCTCCACGCCACTGATATTATCCAAGGGAAAGACAAAGGCCGATACAGCTTGGCACCAGTGACGTCGCAGCTCATTTATTAACGTGCAAGTTGCTGAGCACTCCACAGACACGCGTATCCTTAACGTAGTTCTCAGGGAGATTATGCGTGACACAGAGTGTGACAAGACTGGCCCTTTGAAATACAGATACAACAGAAACCGAAAGAAAGAGTGAGAGAAAGTTGTAGTGAAAGAGTACAGCATGGTTCACCCCCTCCCTGCCGAAGTCTCATGGAGCTTTAGGTGTTTTCGCTCAATAAACACTCACAATGCCCGGTCTGGGAATCGAAAATACGATCCTAAGTCCGCGAGTCCGGTGACCTAACCACTGGGCCATTGCGCCTCCACACACACGCACATACACATACACACACACACACACAAAAAAAACACACACATATATATATATATATACACAAATATAAAGGAGGGTCCACTATGTGAACGCTCTTGCGCTAAAAATAGATCCGCAATGGTCTCAACCACCAATAATTGTTCCCACGTTCATAGTTGTGCTAATTCTCCTTGGGTACAATTCTTGGTGGTTGAGACCATTGCGGATCTATGAGCGCAAGAGCGTCCACATAGTGGACCCTCTCTTATATTTGTGTATTAATTTTTACTGTATCCCAGTTTTTATGCGCTAAACCACTTGGTGTGAAATTGATGTTATTAAATTAATATCCAATTGTATCACCCTTATTTTATATATATATATATATATGTGTGTGTGTGTTTGTGTGTCTGTGTTTGTCCCCCTAACATTGCTTGACAACCGATGCTAGTGTTTTTACGTCCCCGTCACTTAGCGGTTCGGCAAGAGAGACTGATAGAATAAGTACTGGGCTTACAAAGTATAAGTCCCGGGGTCGATTTGCTCGTCTAAAAGGTGGTCAAATGACTGAAACAAGTAAAAGAGTAACTGAGTTTATATATATATATATATATATATATATATATATAATATTCCACCAAAGTGCATGAGGGACCTTCACACAGTGGATGTAGGTGTTTTCAAATCATATCTGGACATCTTCCTGTCGAGAGTCCCAGAAGAACCTACCTCGTGGCAACAAGTGCAAATGGGGGTAACGACATCAAACTCCCTTATTCACCAAATGCCACACATTAGAGGAGGCTCCCAGTAATAACTACGTAGCAAAACGGTTATTTGTCAAAAGAAGTAAAAGAACATCACTACCTCAGTTCTAAAATGCTCTTAAACAAACTGGGAAATATCCCGCAGAAGAAAATTTGATTTGGCTTTACTCAAGCGAGAATAACTTCGACCAAGATCAAAAGTTAACAGAAGGCAGGACATATGGTTATGTGCAGACACTTTTGACTTTGCAAGTGCTATGCATTCAATTTTTTCTGCAACTGTCATGGTTTTAGCGGTTGTTAGCAATGAAGGACAAGTGATGCCTCCTTACTTCATTCCAGAAGGCCTTAGATTTAATTCATGGAAATAATTTTTAAGCCCTGGATAGAGAGTGTAGGCAATATGTGTATTAGTACAGCTCTGTACTATCAAACATGGCTCTAGTTTTCATAATCACATAACCCTTATCATTTCATCTCCTAATTCCCCAGATCTCAATCCATTGAAATATTACATGTGGCGCTTTTTTGAGAGAGAGGCCAATGAACACGCATATGACAACAAAGATTCTAATAAAGCGGCTATAATCAGACACATGTCCAAAATAAATCTGGATCACTTGATTCGAGCATGTAGGTGATTCAGACCTCACATAGAATCAGTTGTCGAAGCTGAAGGTGCCTTTATTGAATAACATTATAGAAAATGTTTATTTTTATCCACATAGCATTTTTGAGAAATAAAATTATCCCTTATAATATATCTGGGTTTCTATAAACATAAATCTGTCGTCAAATATCTTACGCATTCTGTATACACAGACGCACACACGCACACACAAATATATATGCATATATATATGCAAGAGCTTTCTTGCGAATGGCAAACTGCCAAGCAAGCTGAAGGAGGGAATAATATGCCCAATACATAAAGGGGGAGCAGATGCCAAAAACTATAGCCCTATCTCTCTGACCTCACACATCAGCATAGTCATGGAACGTATAGTCTGAAAGAAACTAATCGTATTCCTTGAGAAAAATAACTTGCTGAGTGATACCCAGCATGGTTTTCGACCAGGTAGGAGCTGCCTGACCCAGCTCTTACAACATTATGACTGGGTGTTTTAGGCAGTTACTCAACAAATCAAATGTGGACGTAATCTACCTTGATTTTGCAAAAGCTTTTGGCAAGGTGGATCATGGTATCATATGCCACAAACTGCGTGACCTCGGCATAGCTGGAAAACTTGGAGTGTGGTTACATGACTTCCTGAAAGATAGGAGTCAGCTGCTGCGTTGCGCAGAACATCTGAGGAGCGCACTTCGTTTTTGAAAGTTTTCCTGGGAGACATTTTTTTGTGTTCTTTCGGTAAAGCTTTTCTCTTTGAGTCCCCTGAAGTTCTGGCGGAGTGTCGGGTGGGCGAACCGGCAGTTTTTGCAGTTCTCACCATGCCATCATTTGCCCCGCAGGTAGAATTTACAGGTTCTTAGGTGCCTTCCAGATTTCTTCTTTCCTTATATACTTATATATGTCCATGGTATACAAATAAGATTCCAATATCTTATGAGAAAAATCTAATAGTATTTAAAATTGGTCATTCCAAGTATAAAGTTTATACACAGTGTTATTGAATGCAAGGTTTTATTTAAAGTGACCCAAAATTAGGGAATGTATTAGTAAGGTCAAATCGAAAACAGGAAGGGAGGAATAAAGAAAGAGAAAAAAGTGTTAAAAGAGAGAAAAAAGAGAAGAAAATAATAAAATAAAAAAATAATAAAAAGATAAAAATGAAGAAAAATCAGGAAGAGAGGAATAAAGAAAAGAAACAAAAAGGAAAAACAAGGAAGTGATAGTAAGGGAAAGTGTACCATTTAGTGGTCAGTCAAGATAATTTGAAAGTAGGAATGGGGAGATAAGGGTGAAAGAGAGAGAAATGTATTAGTGAGTAAAAAGATAGAAGGAATGGGGGTGATAGAGACAGGGGTATAATAAGTAAAGGAGTGACAATTGTGCAGAGGTAGAGTCTAAGTGGCGGGGCAGAGAGAGGGCTAGTCGTATGGAATGAAGAATTTAGGAATTTGGGTAGTTGGACTGTTCAGTGCTTAGTGGTAGCTGAAAATATATATTTGTTTTACACACATATATATTTCCTTCCATCCTTTTGCACACTAATGGCTTTCTTTCTCTGTCACCCTTATCTCCCCATTCCTACTTTCAAATAATCTTGACTGACCACTAACTGTTACATTTTCCCTTGCTATCACTTCCTTCTTTTTCCTTTTTCTTTTTTCTTCATTTTCTTTATTTCTCTCTTCCTCTCTTTTCTTCATTTTATTTTTTTATTATTTTTTCTTTTTATTTTCTTCTCTTCCATTTCTCTCTTTTCCTCTTTTTTCTCTTTCTTTGTTCCTCTCTTCCTGTTTTCGATTATACTTTACTAATATATTCCCTACTTTTAGGTCACATTAAATAAAAACCTTCATTCAATAACATTGTGTATAAACTTTATACTTGGAATGACCAATTTTGAATACTATTGGATTTTACTCATAAGATATTGGAATCTTATATGTATACAATTTTAACTAAATAATGGATCTACAAATAAACAAAATATCTCACATCTATTTTCATTCTTCCACCTAACTCTCTATTTCGGATCTTATCGAAATTAACTATTACTTAACCATCCTCTCACACCGTCTCCGATGAAGGGATATAATAATATCCTAGAAACAGCTGTAAAACCTTCTATTTATAAATGTTATTAAATATACACGGCCTGGTAATTTTTTCTCATTGCGAAAAGATTGTTTTTATATACACACGCTGATATATAACCTAAGTGGAACTCCTTATTTGCATAAAAACCGCACCTGTGGTCTATCCATAGCACTTATTGAGCATTACCTGACACATTTGGGTCTCACTGACACCATTACCTCACATAACCTCTCTCTCTCGCCCCCTCTCTCTATCCCCCCTCTCTCGCCCCACATCTCTCTCTATATATATATACACACACACAGAAATACATACACACACGCACGCACATTCTTTTATTCTTTTACTTGTTTCAGTCATTTGACTTTGGCCATTCTGGAATACCATCTCAAAGATTTACTCGAAGATATCGACTCCAAGACTTATGTCTTTGAAGCCATGTACATATTCCATAGGTTCTTTTCCCGAACCGCTAAGTTATGGGGATATCAACACACCAGAATATGTTGTCAAACAATGACAGATGGGGCGCAAATACACACACACACACACATACATACATACATAGATACATATACATATATATATATATATATATTATATATATATATAATATAATATATATTATATTATTATATATAATATATATATAATTATATATATATATATATATATTATATATATATATTTACGACGGTCTTCTTTAAGCTTCCGTCTACTCACAAGGTCTTGGTGGGTGGCCGAGGCTATTCACTTGCCCTAGGTGCCATGCTGTTGGACTGAACCAAGAACCATGTGGTTGGGAAGCAAGTTTTGATCATACTGGCATGTCTATGTATATATATATATATGTGTGTGTTTGTGTGTGTGTATGGGTATGTGTGAGTGTATTTATGTATTATATCCTGTATATATATATATATATATATATATATATATATATATATATATATATATATGCATGTATGCATGTATAAGAAATAGATTTTACAGTTAAATATTGAAAGCATTAGCAGATCATTCGATATATTTACGTGCAGAAACGATATTTCATGTGTGGGATGCTCTGACGGATCGTATGGAAGTAAGGTAACTCTAAGTGAACTGTGTGTGCATGTGTGTATGTGTGCGTGCGTCTGTTTATTTTGCTGTGTGAGTATATCAATGTATCAGGGGCGTGCACTCTCAGCAATGCAAGGTATGCGCTGCATGCCTTCCTTGTTTCAAAGAAAATACGTCCAGTTATTTTAGAAATATTGTCTCCACTTCGTACATCTGCTTTGATAAATGCTTTTAGAAGATCGCATGATACACACTCCCTCTCTGTCTGTATTAGTTTGTCCTTCCTTCCTCTCTCTCTCTCTCTCTATCTTAGTGACTCGATAAATTTATCGCTTGTCATGCGTTGGGAAGACAGCATGAGTCCCTTCTCTCTGTCTTTGATAGTTTGTCCCTTCTCCCACTTTGTTTAAAAGATATACTACGAGGAATGGTCACCCCCTTCTCTCTCAGCGATTCGACAAATTCAGTTTGGCGTGTCATGCTGTGCTTAGATCGCATATCACGCCTCTGGCTATTTTGACCGGAACAAGAGCCGTCCCATAATTCTTGTTTTAGCCAGCTGAAATGTTGGAATAGCCTTCGCATGTAAGTTTGAAATTTTTTATCCAAAACATCCGTTTGCACTATCATATTTTTAGAAAGTTTTGAAAGCAAAAATATCTACATTATATTTCTTATTTCAGAAATAGCTAATTAATCTTAAATTAATTTAACAAAGGGTATTTTTCCGTTTTGTTGAAATTGACTTAAAATTTACGCCGGCGCTTCAATGTGGGTCCTTAAATAAGAGCAGCCTTTTTCAAAATGAGTGAAATGTGTGCTATAAACGATATTTTGAGAACTAGTTTTTCTAAAAGGGACTTCGATGGGAAAAAATTAATTATAAATCGCGGGAGACCAACACCGAATTTACCTAATTTGCGAAGCTACAACAAGAAATTCACGAGACAATTTCAGGTTAATTCGTATGAAAAGAAGAAATGGTTAACTGGAAGTGTTGCTCTTAATAAATTATTCTGTTGGCCGTGTTTACTTTTTGGCTTAGAAAAAAATGTTTGGAATGATAAAGGCTATGATGATTTAAATAATTTACATATGGCTATGCTAAAGCACGAGCGTTCTCAAAGGCATATAAAATGTTTGATAGACCTTAAAATATTCGGGAATGTTCGCATAGACTTACAATTAGATGCACGTAAAAGTCAAAGCATACAACAGCATAATGAGAAAGTTCGACGAAACAGATCCATTCTGCAACGATTGATCGATGTTGTTATTTTTTTAGGCCTCCAGGAATTATCGTTTCGGGGTCATTTTAAATCTGAAGGCTCTAATAATCGGGGAAATTATAAAGAACTCGTTTATTTGATCAGTAAGTATGACAAACAAATGGAAAGTCATTTAGATACAGCTTCTATCTTCACTGGTCTGTCGAACAGAATTCAAAATGACTTGATCGAAGCAATTCATAAAGTTTTGTTGAATGAGATGCAGAAGGAAATTGACCAAGCTAAGTTTGTTTCTATTCTTGTTGATGAGACATCTGATGTCTCAGCATCTTCACAACTGTCAACAGTTTTACGTTATGTTACAGAAGACTGTGTGACGAAAGAACGATTTATCGGTTTTAGTGATGTTAGTGCAGATCGATCTGCAAATGCTTTATCTGAACATGTTTTTAAATGCATTGAGACGTGGGAATGTGGAAACAAATTGATTGCGCAGATTATGATGGTGCCGCTACAATGGCAGGACAACTAAATGGGTTACAGGCAAAAGTAAGAAAGAAATATGAATGTGCGATCTTTATTCATTGTTGTGCCCATATCCTAAATTTAGTTCTTTCACAATCATGCTCTGCTATGAAAGAATGCAAGATATTTTTTTCTACAATAAATGGACTCGGTACATTTTTTACGAAATCACCGAAAATGACTAATGCATTAGATAATATTGTTAAAAAAAGATTTCCGAAAGCAACAGCAACTAGATGGAATTACTCCTCACGTCTTATTATTACCACAAAGGAAAATTATAATTTCATAATCAGCCTTTTTGAACACATCATTGAAAATCCTGAAGCATGGGATGAGACCACCATAAATTCAGCAATTGGATTCTTACACACTTTAAAAGCTCCTGATTTCTTATTTTTGTTAGAGGTATTCAGTGACATTTTTTCTTTTACTGACGTCTTATTTAACATACTCCAGAGTAAAAGTCATGACATAGTGTATTGTAAACAGCAAATAGATAAAACTAGAACTGTACTCGAAAACAAACTTGATAATTTTTCAGTCTTTTATGATAGGTTAGGGGAAAAATATGGAGTCGATGCAGGAATCGGAATTCAGAGATCCTAGAATATATCTATTGATCCCCAACGACATTATAGAACGCTTTATAACAAAATTATAAGTACAATAGTTGACCAAATAAAAGCACGATATTCATCCTTAGAAGAGTTTAAATTCATGGAACTTTTGAATTTCAACAAAGTTTCCTGTGGACTCTTTAGATTCTTTAAGAACAACTTATGGCAGATTTTTTGATGTAATACGATTACAAAGTGAGCTCAATGTGATGTATTCAATGAAAGATTTTAAAAAACCAAGTGTAAGTCATTTAATGAGTTACATTAACAGCACTGATCTTGTTGAAGCTATGCCAGAACTATTCAATCTGTGCAAGTTGATTTTGACAATTCCGTCTACCACTGCTTCTGTAGAGCGATCCTTTTCTGCATTAAGTAGAATTAAAACATACCAAAGAAATGCGACAGGAGAAAGAAGACTGTCTGGGTTAGCACTAATGTCAATTGAAAAAGATTTATTACAAGAATTGATGAAAAGAGAAGATTTCTATGAAAATGTGAATGATATATTTGCCCAGAAAGATCGAAGAATTGAATTAATTTATAAATGAGCTAAGTAACATTTTAAAACATTAAAAAATATATATATTAAAGAGCATATATTACAGGTTTTGCTTAGTGTTTGTTATAACGTAAGGTTCGACCTTCTTACATCAGTATTGTTTCGCAGGAGAAATGTTTTGATTTCTTCGTGAAACCTACCTACATAGATTTCCCTTTCTGTGCTGCTGGGTGTAGTCTATTTACGGCCGTAAATAAGTGTTTTGTTTCACTTTCAATAAGTGTCTTGTTTCAATCTCAGAGATGTTGACTTCTGCCACAACAGTTTGGGGAGGCTTTTTACAATGTTGAATTTTCGCTGTCTTTCATTGTGTGCGTATTCATGTATATGCGTGTATTTTCAATGTTTGTGCGTGAGACGTAGTCCTTTAATGTACGGAGTTCAGTAAGTCTCAGAACAGTCAATAATTTTCCCGGAATTGACAAGTAGCATGATAAAGAACCTGACTTGTCTTCGAGAGCGTAACGATCTAAAACCATGGCCATATAATGTAACTAAATGTGTTCTTTTAATTAAATCATTTCATTCAGCTCAACCGATAGGTATAGGGGCTAATGCAGAATCGCACCCCTTTGAAAAACGAATTTATGTGAAAATTTTTTTTCGGATTCCTACCTTTAACAGAGATTCTGAATATGCAATAATATTGACAGAATCCAATTTCATCTTTATTACATTTCACTTATGATTTTTAGACTTTTCTAAGGGAGAATGAGGATGGGAAAGTACTGACGTTTCGAAGAGCAAAGAATAATACAAACAATACACTTATTTCAGGATCCTCTCTGCACAGCCATTTTTTATTCCCTGTTTATTCTGCATATTCAGAATCTCTTATATGTAAATCGTAGGAATACGAAAATGTTTTACTGAAAAATTGCCCGGGGGGGGGGGCAATGAAATTAATTGCATGCCCAACGCCGGAAGTCACCGCACGCCACTGCAGTGTATGTGGGCGTAAATACATGTTCGTCTTTAATTTGGCATGCGGATGCTCGTAACATATCCACAAATTTCATTACTAATATTTTAATGCGAAATGAAGGCAACAGACAAATACTAAGTTCAACCAAAGAATGGAAAGCCTCATTATGTACTACTAATTCTTTGAGAGACAAATATGTGTCTCCATGTCTACAGGTAATTCCTGACAACTACGTTTAATTCCCATAATCTACAATAAACTACCAATGATTTTATTGCCCACAAAGTAATATCCACGGTAGCCTCACTAATTGATATTAAAGCTTACACAAATTCGGCAAC
>NC_042997.1:3822840-3877840 GCF_006345805.1 Octopus sinensis | reverse complement strand
GTGAAAGCAAAAAACATGGGAATTAATAGAAAAAATGGCCAGTGATCTGCATGCATTTGACTATGCATAGAAAATCAGTTTTTTTCGCACATTTATTCTATGTTTTAAAATTTATCAGCATTACCAGCAGACGAAAAGAAAACTCTTTTAAAAATCATATTGGTTTCGATTTACGGCACAAGTTCAGTATGTTCGGGGATGGGAATAAGGCAAATACTGTGACCTGTGTTCAATTGTTACATATTTTTTCGCCCCTGAAAGGATGAAAGATTAAGTCGACGGTATTTGAACTCAAAACTTAAAGACGGATAACACACCGCCGAGAATTTTCCCGGCGAGTTAACGATTCTTCATTATACTGATGTATAAAGGAACATGTTTTTTCTACATAACGTAGAAGTTCTAATCTTCAGGAATTGGAGTTCCCTGTGGGGATGGCATTTCAAATTTACACAACTTTAAATGAGTTTAACGTATGTAAGAATAATATATTTTTGAATAAATGTATATCTATCTATCTATCTATCTATCTATCTATCTATCTATATATATATATATATAGTGTTTGAGAGAGAAGCAGGCAGACAGATATCTGTGTATATATATATATATAATATATATATATATAATATATATATATATATATATATATATATATATATATTGTAAAACTGTAAAATCAAGTTGCAATTTTTATATTCTTCTCAAGGAGAAAAACTGCTTTTATGGAACCTAATTTCCATAGCTGTATATTTTATAATGTACTGGAAGATTATTAAAACTATTATTAATAATCTTCTGTAAAGGTCAGACACATTCGTGAAATCAAATTTACTGTCTCGTTTCAGAGCTAGATTGAAATATATGTATTGCAACTATGATTAGGAATGTGTTCCTATATTCATAAAACACCTATCAAATTCAAACACCCAACATAATCGCGTGGAAAAACATGCAAACACACAGACACACAATTATGCAGGCATACAAACACATGTTCAAATGTTCTAGTAAATCACATGAAGTAATTTCATCAGAGTCTATTTGGCTCCTCATGGGTTGTAGATAAAATAATGGTACCTTTGAATGTAAACTCGTATATATGTATAAGCTGACACACACATACACACACATACGTACACAAATACTCTCTCACACACACTCTCTCTCTCTCTCTCACACACACACGTACATACAAACATGCACACAGAGCGAAAGACAGATTGGTATAGGATATTCCTTCATTGTTGCCATTGACACTCGCACAGTAACTGTCAACTAATAATATAATCGATTATATCCAGAAAGTACCTTTCTGGATATAATCGAGAAGTACGCTGTTTTGAAATAGTGTATGCAATATTGTTACACGGCCGTTATGACTTTGGCTATTCAACGTCAGCCTCTTCCACATCCTACACTATATAACCAATACATTTTCACACCGAAAACATTGTATTTTTGTTCCAGTCGTCATCAAATTTCGAAGATATTCTGCAATCAACTTGCACGCGCGAGTGCTACCAGTCGAGAACTCAGCGTACCTGAAGTCAGCAAGTGTATGGCGTCATCCAGAGGGCATGTGCTCCTTTTTGGGGCCTACCTCTCGACGGCATAATGCGCACTGATATGGAACCCCGCTTGCTAGATGAACTGGTTATTAAATATAGCCCAATATTCCTATAGCTATTGCTGATCGTCTCTTTTTAACCAAATCCAGTGGCTAGCCTTCTCCACTGTAGTTTGGATATCGATCATAGTGGTATTTACTTTCCGATGAGTTAGGCCTAACGATAGCAACAGTCGTCTCACACTATGTCCATCAACTCCAAATAATTTTATTAAATTAGATCCTGTCATTTTATAAAGAGAGCGACATAACTTGTTTCAAATTCTATATTTTTTCTCAATAGCAGCCGGCCTTGGTTTCCTGATGCACGGGTTTCATAACCTGCAGTTTCTTGTCGGGAAGGGGCCTTTGTATAGCAGTTATCGATCCACTGTGGTTTGATTCCGGAGATGATTTGCTATGCTTATCATAGGTGTCCTTTCCCTATAGAAACATTGAATCATACATGGGTCGATAAATGCTTTAGTTATTTGAGTGATAAATTGTTACTATGTAATTAGTGCGGAAGGACAAAGAGAAATCATATCACCTAATGAATGCCCATCTTATATTTCTCTGAAATTACTATGTCTTCATCCGTATGTTGTTACTATAGACCACATACTGAACTTCCAGAAGTAGGTGTCGAACTGTACCTTGAGGAAAGCTGAACCATATCCAGCACTCTCGAGGAAAACATCTCACTCTCAATACGTGAGTAATTTTATACTAATATAATGCTTACAGATTTAGTATTCGCATTCAAGTAAAAGAAGGACAGAATTGGACAGACGTGAAGTGCTTCATGGACAGCACTTCATTGTGGCTACGAATATAACTCATGGAAATTAAAGCAAAGCTCTGGAAATTTCGCCATACCTCATACCAGTATTGCTGAAGTTGATTTCATCCTAGTTCACATAATATCTATAGCAACAATGGTTCACTTGAAGAAAAGCATTTTTTTAATGCGTTAAGTATGTTATCAGAATTCTCTCTTGAGAATACCAGACACGTTAATGGAAGATTATATAACAACCAACGATAATACGGAATAGCTTAACTGGGAAAGAATAGCAGTTGATATAGAACAGATTTCTCGACCCTTATTATAATCTTTGGGGAAAAGAATATCGGTGTTGTATACGATGCGCTAACTACTGACATAAGAAATATATCACTGCAATTATTTCCAAAGAAGAGAAAGAACATACTAATCTTTGTTTCGTAAGAGAATGCAATATTGGTCACAAAGGATTCTCAGAAAGTATCAAGAAATATCACTCTAAGTTCACTATGATTACCGGAAGAATATTGATATTTCATCTGAAAAGAATCCGCGTTTAACACTGCATTATCTTGACAAATGTTTTTCAATTTCTTGTTGACAAGCTTCTACCCATGGAAAAAAATAGCGTGGCAATATTCATTCAAAAGAAAAGTTGGTGCGGTAGTGAATTTATAATATCTGTGTGTTGTTGGAAATTCTGTAACTTTATAATTTTCATATTAACGAGCTGCTTAGCAAAATATTCATTAGCGCAATTGATCGTTTCAGTATATTATATGTTGATGACTATATTGAATTTGTATTATTTGCGAAAATGCGTTTATTTGTTAACAAATATTTTGGTACCGCAAGATATTAATTTGAAGAGAAAGCAGAAATACTCCATAGTTACTGTCTCTGATACTGTGGAAATAGTATTTGCGTCGATTATTTAGTATTTAATAAATATTGCCTTGAAAACCAATTTTCATTATGAATTGATTACAATAATTTGAAATATTGTTGAAGAATGATTATGAATTGTTATAAAAAAAAACAAATGGTAATTTTCATCACAATTTTGTTAATTTGGCCAGCGGCGGTTCCATTTTATATTAATACATTTCATTCAGTTTGCCGCACAGACTGTTTCCAGTAGCTATAATTCAAGTTATGTCTAAAATAACCACAATATGCTGACCATTTTAAACTGGAGACAAACTTGTATTCACAATGCACAATCAGGAATCTTAATAATCATATAACATTGAATCACAAATAATTTAACGAAAGTTTTTCGAAGATACTAAAGTACAAAAAATGTAGGCTCTCGCTGCATAAACGTATGAATGTAATGTTTGCAGCCGTTTAAAGTATTGAAAACCATCATTACAAGCTAAACATCACTGACGTCGAATAAGTAGTAATACGTTCATTTATAGTAATACACTTCCGATTTCCAAAGTTCAATACTAACGGTGGTCGTGATGGTGGTGGTAATGAGAGCGAATAGACCGACTTTGTGTATGCATTTCTAAGCAGGCGGAAAGAAATAGGAAGGGGACGCTTCCCTATGCCATCCGATATTTTTGCGTCGAGTTTACCCAGATTACACTAAATTGATTGCTCTGCTATTGGTGATGTTATTTATCTATATATTATTTTTTTTCTCTAATTTCTATTATAAATATCCTCTTTAATGCTGTTGTATCACCCTTTCATCGATGTGAACCCCACCTAAATTTGTATCTTTTATTTTGTGGTATAACTCGTCCTTCGATATTATTTTCCATATCTTCACCCGTTTTGGCCAATAAAAGAAATCATCATTATTATCATTATCTTTCTATCACAGCTTTTGTTAGACCTCCTGGAGTCTTGCACGCGTAGCGACCTTACAACTTGCAGCCTAATGTAACATGCTATTCGTTCTTTTCAGCTATCCTATAATTTTCTGATTATTCTGGCCGTACTAAGGAAACAAACCTTTTGTAACAGTTCTACTTGACATTATTTCCAATTTCCTTTATATTTCTCTTGATGTATTCTGATATTCACAAGAAACCAAATATAATTGGCACTATTTTCACCTTCATGTTCCATAGCCGGGATATTTCGTACTTAAGAGGGTCGTATATATCTTTTAGCCTTTCTTATTCATGAATCAAAGAGGCAGCAACATAGTGTCAATGAAAACCATGAAGTTTTCCTTTGCCTGGTGATTGTAGTGAAAGAGGTTAATAAGTGGATGAGGCTAAAAGTCTTGAGGACAGATACATTCCTCTTTGATAGATGTCTCGTTGACTTCTTCAAGCGTCGCTTGAAAATAAATTTTAGATGAATGCTATTCTCGAGTGAGTTTATTGATAGGTGGGTGAAAGTTGCGAAAATGTCAGGAGTTGATGGAATTTCACTTAGTGTAAACCCGTGAGTCGGAAAAAGTCAACTGGAGAAGGCACTTACCCTTGGTATTCGGGGACATCTTGGAAAATAGATTATCGCTAGCGGTCCACCTATATTTTTTAAATCCCGCTTTTTAAAAACATTATTTACTATATATATATCCCCTCTTTTTGATTTTATAACGTGTATACTTACACGTTTTCGTTAATTATTTACTTATATCATTTCATTATATATAAACCCCCACTTTGTGTGTGACATTGTATTGTCACACTAATCTTTCGTCCTAGTGGAAAATAAAAGACACCATGGCATTGACAATAATATTTGCTGTATCCCAGTGCATTTTTTTTATTATTATCATAGTATGTTTTTGTGCAATTTTTACAGATAATATTGTCGTCTATCAAATTTATTTACGACACTCCTGTGGTCAGGGCGACTGGGCTCTTTCTGAGCTGAGTGGCTAGGCGGGACCTTGCCCCTTTTGGGGTGAATTTTCAATTTAAATCCTCCATTTTTCGATTTTTTAAATTTGTTAAAACGTCCTTTGAGAAGAATGTAAGCTCTTCCTGTCTTTTTGACTTCTGCCTCTGCTGTCGGATGACAGCAAAAAAGCTGTAAAAATTAATTGTCTCCGCCTACTCCGCGCCTTAAAAAGCACAGAGGGACAACCTAAGTCTTGCTAGCACGTGAAATGCTGAGGAACGGAAGAAAAAAGAAGAAAAGTAACGCGAGAAAAAAAAGAAGAAATGAGAAACGAAATTCAGCCAATGATGCTGCAAGTGTTGCAACACCTCGGAATCCAAGAACTCCCACTTCCACCACTAACACTATTATAGGTTTTGTCTCCGCTTTATTTTTATACTTCGCAGAGTTTATGTATATAGCGGGTTATTACCTGTAGCCGTAAATATCTACAAGCTTTCAATTGTCTTTGAAGTACTTAAAACCCTCCTGGTAATCCTTTCTGTTCCCGTGTATCAGCTCTTCAAGAATTCTATACTAATCTCATTTCACCATTTGTCTCTATATGGTGGATGAGGGTGAAATAAATGCTAGCGGATAATTATTTTATTAAGCCCCTCATCTTAGTTTGAAATATAAAAATGTGAGTGCGGAGAGTACAGTTGTCACCGCTATAATATTTGTGTGAAACTACCTATCATTGGAGAAAATAGTATCATTAGATATAATTATACTGAGATTCCCAGTGTATATCAACGAACAAAATTTGATCAAATATACATGCCTAACTGTAGGTATATCCGGGCAAGTGTGACATATCGATACATATTTTAGAGCTACGCATATTATTAAATTAATTCCTAGCTACTTCATTGTCGTTTATGATTTTACAATACTCTCAAAATTGCGATTCATATTTGTAATAATCCTTTCATCCAAAGTGCATGTAGCACATACACGAAATCATTACTTCCAACATTACCAACGACTCTATAATCACCATTGCCGCCATCATCATCATCATCATCGTCGTCGTCGTCGTCGCCACCCCACCTCCACCATCATCATCATCGTCGTCGTCTTCCTCGCCGTCACCGTCATCATGTTCAAGATCATAATCAGTAACATATTTGATGCTATTATCAAAATTATTACTATTATTTATGAATAGTGCAGTTGCAGTACATTTTCATCCTCAACAGAGTAACAATAGTTCGTTGCTGTTATTATTCTTTGTGTCTGGAGCAAGAGGACGTTTGTTTGTGGTTCTTAAATTTTCTTTGAAATTTGTTGTTTCGTTCGTTGATTTTGCAGCTCGCTGCAAGAGAGGCAAGGCGGCGTGCCGAAAATTCGGATTTTAAGGTTAAATCTTGAAATTCAAGATTGCAAATTTAATGATCTTAAACAAAGTTATCGATATCGCCTTCCAAATCGAGAGAAGCGATAAATATTGTAATAGCTACCATGACATTGTATTATTTTGGTCAAGAAACGAAACAAAAAGTGTAGCACTAATATCAACAACAACTCTAAAAAAGACTCCGCCGGTTACGACGACGAGGGTCCCAGCTGATACGATCAACGGAACAGCTTGCTCGTGAAATTAACGTGCAAATGGCTGAGCATTCCACAGACACAGGTACCCTTAACGTAGTTCTCGAGGATAATCAGCGTGACACAGAGAGTGACAAGGCTGACCCTTTGAAATACAAGTACAACTCAGTTTTGCCAGCTGAGTGGACTGGAGCAATGTGAAATAAAGTGTCTTGCTCAAGGACACAATGCGTCGCCGGGAATCGAATTCACAACCTTACGATCATGAGCCGAATGCCCTAACCACTAAGCCACGCGCCCTCACTCAACAACAACTACAAAAACAATAGCAACAACAGACCCAGAAGCTGCAGTGACGAGCAAAATATATTTTAAAGTCAAAGAAATGTAACATCAATCTACAAACCTCCAAACATTATAGCATACCTTGCTCGGAAGATTGTCAAAATAAAGTTACCGAAGATGCCACTAGAAGTGAACATCCCTTTGCTGGCAACAGAGCTGAATACACATACGTCGTCTTCGACTAGAGAGTAGTAGTAGTAGTAGTAGTAGTAGTAGTAGTAGTAGTAGTAGTAGTAGTAGTAGCAGCAGCAGCAGCAGCAACAGTAGTAGTAGTTGTAGTAGTAGTAGTAACGTCATCTACTGAGTCAAAATTGCCTTGAACATGCATAGCAAATACATGCATAAAAAATTGCTTCAAAGTAATCCTGAAAGTTCGGAAATACTCTAAACAAAAGATGTATCAATAAATAACCAAAAAAATGTTCTCAGCTCACCCGTAGCTCAATAATGAAACACGTAATTAAAACAAGAGGAGTCGGGTCTCATTTATTAATCGTTAATTACCATTCAAAATGCCTTTAACAAAGTATCAAACAGTTTTCCATTCAAGTTTAGTTTACTATATATTCTATATTAGCAGGCAAACAGCGGCAACAAACTATTAACAGTACGGATTATTTTCCTCATTTGACTATAAATCTTTTGAGGCAATTGATCGGAAATCATGTAGCTATACGGTAAAGAGAAATTTTGGTTGAAATGAAATGAAAGCGCGCTATAAAAATAAAACTACTGCATAATAATAATAATAATAATAATAATAATAATAATAATAATAATAAGAAGAAGAAGAAGAAGAAGAAGAAGAAGAAGAAGAAGAAGAAGAAGAAGAAGAAGAAGAAAAAAAAAGAAGAAGAAGAAAAAACGCAACAAAAGCTATAAAGCAAATGAAATCAAAAGTAAAACTAGAACAGCAACGGACCATGCTAAAACGATAGCAAGGTAAGCCCCTTCATGGCAATAACTGGACTAATCTAAATGGAAAAGAAATAGACAAAGAAAAATCCCAGCTCAGGACTCAAAGCAGAGAGAGAGGGATTTTTAATTGCAGCACAAGACCAAAGCCTCCCCACCAGAAATTACCGAATACATATAATGAAAAGAAACCTAACAAGTAAATGCTGAATATGTGGAGATGGACGAGAAACAATAGATCATATTATCTCTGGGTGCCCAGTCCTGGCTAAGAAGGAATATATTCACAGACACGACAAATTTGGGACCCACATACACTGGAAGCTATGCCAACATTATGGAATAACAACAGAAAATAGATGGTATAGGAACACACCAGGCCAACAGACCAGATATAGTTGTCAGAGATCATAAAGAAAAAAAAATGCTTTCTAATTGATGTATCAATACAAGCAGATGACAACGTTTCTCTAAAAAGAAATGGAGAAATTTCAACATACAAAGACCTGGAAATAGAGGTAACTAGAATGTGGAATCTAAAAACAGAAACAATTCCTATCATAGTAGGTGCATTAGGCATGATAGAAAATATTCAGACCAATACATAACAAAAACACCAGGACTTACAAACACATATAACATACAGAAAATTGCACTACTAGGCAGCACACATCATACGCAGAACACTTTTCATACAATAACCATCAGAGTATCACAACAAATCACAGCACGTAACCAAGGCACAGAGAGCTGCGATCAGTAGTGAAGAGACAGCACGTTATAAAAATAAAACTACTGAATAATAATAATAATAATATTAATAGTAATAACAATAATAATATAAAAAATCGCGAATATAAATAAACATGGAATAAACATACATGATTAATACGTAAGAAAAACACCCCTACAATAAAAAAGTAATAATTTCTATAAAACTACACTTAATAGCAATAATAAGTGGTTCATTATTCCATTTGGTACAGAATCGTGCAATAATATACCGAAAGCATTTTCCTAAAATTTGTAATTTGCATTTAGTAAGGATAACTATTTTCCAATTTAGTGAACATGGCACAAATAATAGCTGTACAAAACGCTAAAAGATTAAATTAGGTCTAAGAAAGGAGATGAACAATAACATGCATATAGCCTAATAGAAACGAAACCCGCTTTCTTAATGAAAATAAAGGAAATAAGGAAACAAAGCAATAGAAGTAACTACGAAAAGCACTATACAAGCATCTGCACCGGTTGACACGTACGATAACATGAGCAATAGTGCAAAAGCAAATACAATGATAGTAACCTAAGACATGGAAAAAGCGAAATTATTATTAATAATAATAGAGATGTGAACAATAACTCAAATAATATTTTGGAAAGTGACTTTTAAATTAACGAAAAATAAAAACAAGAAAACGGAGGGGAGGAATGTAAATTAGACATTAAATGGAGCAAATATATAAATAATGACGAAGGAAATAAAGAGTTACAAAACAGGGTTAGAGCTAAAAAAATGTGATTGCGCAACGAATTGATTATGTCCCCTTGAATCTAAAAGCAAAATTAATGAAACGGTATACTGGTGTAAGGTAATCTCAGAAGGACAGGTATATGATTATGCCGGCGCTTGAAAATCATATATAAAAACAAGAATTGCTACTCATGAAAACTCATTTAGAGACAGCAAAAAGAATAATAATACTAGATCAAGCAAATTAATTTGGTCCATAAAAGCTAATAATAAGTAATATGAAATTGCCTGAGAAATAATTATTAGAGGTCACCTATATAGTAGAAGAATCAAGCAGGGTGAATTTTGAGTTGAAGATATGTATGAAATTCTTACATCAAAATCCAAATTAAAAAACCATAGACACGAGAGCACGTGACGATAAGTTCATCACTCTAAACACACATTTAATCAATTTCAGTGATTGTATGATACGTCAAACAAAAAGTAGCATAGAAATCGTGCAAATAATAACAAGTAGAGTGGGTGATTGAATAAAAACTCCTAAATAAATAAACTTAATTATAAATATCAAAGAACTGTTAGGGAATATAATTAACGATCTCCAATTTAATTTAATTATAAAAATTAGCAAATTTAATAATAGAATAACTTATTATTAACAATAATATTTATGATAATAAGATTATTATAGGTAGCAGTAGTAGTAGTGAGAGAAATGATTAAAATAGTAAGAAACATAGCGTCAACATACACTAAGTAACCTGGTGCATAATATACTGCCATTCACCACTCTGAGTATAAAATACATTGCCAACTACTGACACATTGTTGCATAGCTAGTCACCTGTTTTTTTTATCAGCAGATTTGAAAAGCTCAGCATCTAAGTTATTTTCCGAATACGTACTCTATGTGTATGAAATATTTATGTTGGACTGGTATTTATTTCAGATTGGATCTGAAATACAGTTAGTAGCACCATGAAAAAGGGGCAAATACTACAAAAGAATCCCATCAGGATGCAAAATTGTGCAGTGTGCACTGAGGTGCAGCAGAATCATATGTATGTGTAGAAGAGGAATATATTTATATATATATATATATATATATATATATATATATATATATATGCAAGAAAAAAGCAACAAGAATTGATTAGTAGTTCTGTACAATTGTTTCATAAGAAGAACAGTTTTATTTAAAGCTGCAAATATTGCGGCAAATACAAATGTCCCGTATTCATCAGCCAAAACACATATGAGTTTTCCAAACATCCTAGGAGTGAGGCTACCCTCATGATGTATCGAAGGGAGTGCTATGAAATTAAAAGTTAGATTGTAAGCAGACTTAAAATGTTTTCTAATGATGCACAGTTTTATAAACAGTTTTTAAATGATTGTTAACTTCTCAGAGAAGGTAAATCCATCCATAATAATGCAGATGTAATTTCCGGAGATATGAGGAAAGATGTTATTCACAGAGAGGATGAATGTATCCATAATAATGCAGATGTAATTTCCTGATGTATGAGGAAAAGATGTTGATCACACATCTTTACATTTCACAACTAAGTTGTTCTTCTAACAACTTAGTTGTGAAATGAATAAATGTGTGATCAACATCATTTATGCGATGGTGTCGAGGAGAACGATAGGTATCAGCTAGTGCTGAGTAAGTGCCATTGACAGACTATAGTTAAGCTCCAGGTTCGGTGATTATGCGAATGAGGAGTCCAGTGTAGGTCATAAATTAACACGAGTATATATAAAAAAATAACAGAATGAGATAAAAATCCAAGGCTGTGAAATATTTCACAACGTTTATAAAGAGATGGTCTTACAGCGGTTTCTGGGATATTTTATATATCCATTCATCGGAGACGGTATGAGAAGATATGACATTGAGATTAAAGTGGAGGAATGAAAACAGACGTGAGATATACAGGTATATTTTATCTGCAGTTCTATTATTTAAGCAGAATGGAATACAAATAAGTTACCTCTACCTTGTGTGTAAATACTATTAGCGTCATCCGCGATAAGTACGCAATTGTCGCTGAATCTACTTGAGGAGTTCCTTATTGTAGGTTGTGTATAAAACACATAAGGAGAGGAAATTAAATACATGGAAAGCTTAATTGCCCAAAACGATCTTTTCGACACATGCTACGTCCATCCCTTGGGTTTTGAAAAATACACATCGTATTGTGGTGTAGAAGCGTCTCATGTGATGTAATAAGAGATGTCACCATGAATGAAATCTGTTGTGATCAGATTTAATACAGCGTGTTGTTAATAACCGAGAATTTAAGCCGTTCAATGATCGTCCACAATTAGTTGTATAATTTCCCTGCTCAAAGAGATCGACGTAGGAAATGGCGAAACAATCTGTTTGAGGAGTGAAGTTACGTGTGTATTCCATTTTCCGTCTTTATCATATATTTTATACATACATACAGATATATGTGTGTGTATGTATGTGTGTCTGTGTGCGTGTTTGTATCATATGTCAATTAACAATATCGGGACGTAGAAGACATATCCTAGTTCACAAAAACGTCCCATCAGAATCAGATTCGAAAGGGCAAAGATATAGAAGAAACCCTGTCAGCCGGTGGTCTTAAAAGTCATCTAATGGCTCATCAACGGAGTGATTGTAGAGTGCAATGGGATGTGGTGTGTTTGTTGCAGGGCCGTCTTTTATTTCTCAAGATGAAGCCATCGTATATATAATATATATATAAATATATTTATTTATATATATATATATATATTATATATATATATATATATGTATGTATATATATATATATATATATGTATGTAGAAGTAGGCGAAATTATATGTCATTGGATAGTAATTCAATATACTTATTTTACACTCTTACGAAAAATGTTTGTGACAGTTCACAAGCTTAATTAAGTAGCGCAAATTATTGCAGTGAAATATTTCAAACTACCTTGCAATACCTTAGTGATAAGCAATAATTCTCAAAACTTAACGCTAAAACAAAAAGAAATAACATTCTTTAAAGAGACATTTATGCTGTAAAATCAGATATGGAGAGGATGAGGATCTCACATGAGGTACGGATATTTGAATTTGTCCGCATGTATAGGCGAACTCTTACATGGACCTGTTAGTCAAATGTGTGTTAGAAATGCAGTTTCCGGCATATCACAATACCAAAGCAAATATGTTTCCTCCTTTGTTCTTTTGTAGATATGCTGAAATTAGGAATATTTCAAATGTATATATATATATATATATATATATATATATATATATATATATATATATATATATATATATATATATATATATATATATGAATAAATGAGTGTATTTTACCTTGTTAAGAATTAACACGGATAAATGAATGAATAGTTACCAGGGCAGCAAAAATCTCACAAGTAAAGATGTTGTAACTCCTTGTTTATAAAGGTTGAAACTTTGTATTTACGTTGAATATTTGAATAATATGAATAAAAAATGGAGTTAACGCAGGTTTAAACAAGTATTTTTACTTTCTACATATGTTTCAAAAATTCCACTGATACTTATTCAAAAGAATAAAAGGTATAAACAATGCAATCTTCTCTTCGGGAAAATTAAAAAACGAAACTTGTCAATACGACATTTTAGCAAAAAATGATGGATTCGTATAGCGATAGACAGAACGCTTTTGAATAAGTATCAGTGGAATTTTTGAAACATATGTAGGAAGTAAAAATACTTGTTTAAACCTGCGTTAACTCCATTTTTTATTCATATATATATATATATATATCTTATGATATGTACGTAAGGACAACAACGCCCCATTCTCTTTATTAATTCGCAGTGTACATTTCGACTATTTTAAAATTGACCGGCATGTGTCAAGTCCGGAATTGTTCACATTAATATAAACAAAACAATGCAAATAAAAGCAATGTTTTAAAAATTGCCTCTCATTTCAGATTGTGGACCATTATTCATTAAAAAATAAAAGAAAAGAAAATTAACTTTAATGTAACTGCTGATGAATTAATACTAGAATTCCTGTCAAATTTAAAACCTATTATTGAAAATATTCCCATTCTATATATGAAATATATATATGAAGATTTGCAACAGATATTTCTATTTTCCCTGTGTAAGGATGCTTAGCTAGAACGGCTTAACATATTGTAAAATTTAGAAAAAAAAAAGGGTGACTTAAAACCCTTTTATTAGAAAAGGAAATCGCTTTGTAGAAGCAAATTAAAATTTCTTTCCAAAACAAGCAATATACTTCATTGATATTTAAATATCTGAGCAGTGTTTTGCTTTCTATTCAGGTTAATTTGTTTTCTCTAATACGTTTGGGATTTTGTAGGTAACCCCAACATTTTTATCATCTTGGTTTCTTTTTCTATCAAAATTTACTTTAATCTCTCATGAGCATTCTCCTGTTGTTGCTCAACAACACTATATAGGCAATACGATGGACTTGTAATGCATTGTTTCCCAGTAGTCTAGCATGGTCGTAGAAGAGCTACGTTATTCATGGCAATCTTTTAAAGTCAAATGGTAAAACAATGCTTTTCACATCGCATTTGAGGAATACAAACTAGAGTCACAATACCTCGAAATCTTCGGCTGTAATTACTTTCATTCACATTGTTTGACATTAATTTCTGCGGAGAATTATCTATTCGATTTCATAACCAAACTTGACTAATTTTCAAAGTATTACATTGTCTTGAAATAATTATAGCAGTAAATTTCAAGAATGCTTTTTCATGCAACTCTCCATTTTCACACGCTCTCCGATATGGCCCACACTTCGGTTCACACCAGTGACAGATCTAAAGTTCTCTGCGACAGCATTATACACAGGCGAGGAAGATTATTTTGTATGTTTTCATAATTTCTAATATATCAAAATTCTACTATTTGTAATAAATTGTTTCATTAACAACGTGTCTAATTTATATTATCATAGTTATATAAGCATCGCTAATTGACAGTGTGGACTTGATCAATTACCGTAAATCCTCGAGTATAATCCGCATTTTCCCCCAAAAATTTAAAGTTCAAAATCCCTAGTACGTACTATATACGTGGTTAAAAATGAAAAATATTTTCTAAGCAATCTATGAGTCCCTATTTGCTGTCCGGCAATGTTTATTCGGACGCATTTTAAAATGTCGGGAGCAAAAATACCATAAGCTAAGCCTGAAAGCATTGAAGTCATTAAAAAATCATCCATAACTTGCAGTAAGCAACATTTATTGAAATAAAAGTATTCAGGACACAGAATAACATGTAACAAAAACAATTTGCTATCATATTTACATTCGTGTATAATAGTTAAGAACATCACCATTATTGTATTACGCATGCGCGGAAATGTTTGTTCGACTAGGTGCTGCTGGCTTAATTATGCACGACTCAAGTTAGAGAAGGGGTGCGTATTATACACATGGTTTAGGTTTTTCAGAGGTACAGCCCCCTAAAAAAACCGGCGTATTATACTCACGGGCGGACTATACTCGAGGATTTACGGTATGTAGTTTGCAATTCAAAAACACTGAATATTCTAGGTATATAACAAGGGAACTTCTTTCATCTACTACCTAACATTGTAATGAATTATGTCTTCTTTTTTTTACTCCGAACGGGTCATTAATGCGAATTTATTATTTACTATTTTGGCGCATTTTCCATTAAAACTTCATTTAACCTAACCGAAAACCTGCGTGCGCAAAGAGATTGTCTAGTACATATTATTGACGTAGTCGTCATTCGAAAAGTAAAATTACTATTCATCAGTTCCGAAGCAGAATTCTTGGCCACTTTGACTTGGGATCATTTAATATTCACTAATATTTTCATATAGAACCGAATAGAAGTAGTTTTGCACCGGTTGTAAATCTTCTTCCAATGTGTGGTTCCCTGCCCCTTGTTTACATGTGTTCATTAAAATCATAGGCAATATGTTCCACTACCTACACTAACATAATCACTCTTCTCTTAATGCTTCTGGCAATTCTGATGATGAAATATTTAAATTGATACATCTCTTTAAACAAGGTTATTATGAACATTACTGGTCCACTACTTTCTTTACAAATTAATGTTTTTCCAATTTATATTTTATTACGGTCTTTCTGTGGATAACATTCACCATATATATACAAATATATAATCCTTAAAATGTAATACATCCCTGAAATATCATAGATGTTTGTCAAACTATTTCAATATTGAAACGGTTACTAGTACTTTAGAGAAATATACAACCAAGTTTTTTGTTGTTTTAAAGCAACTCTCTGAAAATAAATGCAGTTCATAACATTCACAAACCCCCGCACACGCACGCACACACAGAGAATCGATTGTCAGGCAATCGTCATTTCCTTAATAGTAAATACGTAGTCATAAAAAAGTTTCTTATACTGTAAATGTACTATTTTCTCTTTAGAAATTAATTTATCTGTGTTGGAAATGATGTGAACGGTTTATTGTTTTGTGTGATAGCTTTTCCGTTAAAAAAAGACATAAACCCACTTTACGTTGTAAAAAATTCGTCATTTTATAGCTCATAATTCAGATGTTGAGAGGCTTTCTCCTTTCTTTCATTTACTTATAATTTCCCTGCTGTAATACAGATAATGTAATCTATATTCGTTTCATGTACGAATTAACAATGGCGGTGTTTTGTCATAACCAAGTAGACGTGAGTGTTTCAAATAACCACGTGAGTCATTTCAATTTACTAGTGGTAATTCAGACACACCGTATGTTTTTAAAATTATTTTAGCTTTAAAAATGTTATTCATAATTTTAAATATTAAACAGGAATTAAGAAGGAATGATGAAGAATCTTACCTCGATATTTCTTAGTGGTAAGTCGTTTAAATAATATATATCATTTCTCTTATTGGAGCCAATATTCACATAAATAAAAGAAAATGTTTTCTTTTTATGTGCTTATAGTCATCGTATTTTCGGTACTTTTCAGGAATTCTCAAATAATACAAAATGTATTGTACATATTACAATTTATATACATTTTAAATATTTACGAATTATTTTAGTTTTACTTTCATGATAGACGGTTCAACGATTAAATCCTCCTTACTGTTATTTCAAAATGTTTTCAAACATATGTAGACACTCCTAGAATATAATGACAATAACGTTTCATTCCACACGCAATTCATTTAACCAGTTTGTTATAGCTCCAATATATTTGCGTGTTTTACAAGGTAAGTAAAGGGTAGCCAATCATTTATTAAAATTGCGTGCGATATCGAAGAATCTATACGACTAACATGTTTTATGTACTATAAATTCATATACTAACACCAAATTATATTTGCTGATACTAACTCCAATAATCAGTTGATCCATTAAATTACTCATATCTAACATACGTGTCAGATATTTACAAATGTGAGTAGATCACAACTGTTAGCTTTAAGGAATATAATTAATCGATTTTCTTGTTCATGATTTCCTTGTTTTCATGTGACAAAACTATGTTACACACAACATCGCCTCGTAAATACCGAAGTATTGAACTGATAATACATTACGTGCGAAACGTTATCTCGTTTTCTTTAAAATTACGCACCATACTATAATATCCCGAATCTATCAATTCCTAAACACTTACATTCATCTACAAGCACATCAGTTTCCAAATCTCATTTTTAGTAATACATGTCGATAGTTATGGCGAAATTAAAATGGATGAGTTTGAAATTGGGAAATTACTCGTAAATAATTATTATTTCTGATAAAACTCTTTCATATACATATGTGAAATGTCGATCTAAATTTTCCATCACGCGGAATATCATATACACAGGTTATTGTAGGGTTTGTATCAACGGTTTACATATAATGAATTAATATATCGTATAGAGAGTACACAGAGATTGAAAGTTTACGATAAAATCTTAACAGAAATGAAAATGTAGCTGTGTAGACATATAAATATGAAAACAGAAACCCTATCGAATAATATTTTCAAAAATATAAGGATTAAAATAACAATAAAAATACACACGCACAGACACACACCTATATCTGTATTCTTTTTTCTTTTATTCTTTCATTGTTTCAGACATTTGACCGCGTTTATGCTGGAGCACCGCCTTTATTCGAGCAAATCGTCACCAGGACATCTTTGTAAGCCTAGTACTTATTCTATCGATCACTTTTGTCCAACCGCTAAGTTACGGAACCGTAAATACACCAGCATCAGTTGTCAAGCGATGTTAGGGGGGGGGGCAAACACAGACACGCAAACACACACACACACACACACACACACACACACACACACATATATATATATATATATAAATATAAACGACGGGCTTCTTTCAGCTTCCATTTTTCAATTCCACACCAAGGCTTTGGTCTGCCAGAGGCTATAGTAGAAGATACTTCCCAAGGTGTCACGCTGTGGGACTGAACCGGAACCATGTGGTTGGTAAGCAAGCTACTTACTACACAGCCACACCTGCGCCTATATTTGTATTTATATACCTATATTTTTTATACCTATATATGCATATATATATATAATATATATATATATATATATATATATATATAATATATATATATATATATATATATATATATATTATTATTATTATATAGAAGGAGCTTCTACAGGACTAGAACTGTTTCATTCAAAAGAAATCATCATTTCTTTTGAATGAAACAGTTCTAGTCCTGTAGAAGCTCCTTCTATATAATAAATTAATTTACTCTGCTATGTATTGAGTACCTTATTTACTGTGGTTAACCCCGACTCAACCCGGGACCTATATATATATATATATATATATATATATATATATATATATATATATATACTTCCATGTACAAGAATTTTATATGTGTGTGTGTGCTTGCGCGCGCGATTTCGCATCACAAAAAGTTTGATATTTACTTATTGTAACATTTTTCAAAATAAGCATCTGCATTTCATGTTTTCTCATCTCACTCATTTTCTTTCAGTAATTTCTTTTTGGCATGCTTTCCGCTCTTCTTACATTTTATGTGTTCGCTCTAGTTAGACTCTTACTAACTCTCTCCGTTCTCATATAAACTCGCTTTTGTCAAAGCACTTTTATCTAAAAGGTCATTTTCCAGTGATATTGTTCATTCTTAGCTGTTGGATTCCTCCCAAGAGAACACTTGATTCCTGTATCGTATGAAGAAAAGTAAAATAATGAAAGATTATAAAGAAGTAGTGGGACGAAATATTAGGTTTTATGATCCTTTTAATGTGACATTGGAGCTGAAATATTTACTTCTTAAATAAGTGGCTGTGATTAACTAGTTATTCAAATTATCCTTAGAGATGAGCTTATCATTAGATAGCGTCGTTACGTATTCATGTAAGAATCTCTGAAAAAATTTTAGGTTTCGTGGTGTTGTAAGAAGCTTGTTCCCCAATCATACTGTCCGGGTTTAGTTCCACTGCATGTCACCTTGATATAATGTCTCCTACTATAACCTCGGGACGACGAAAGTCCGGTGAATAGATCTGGTAGACGGAAACTGAAAGAAGCCCATATATGTATATATATATCTGTCGTTACCTTTCATAAAAAGCCATTTCTTTTTTATTTACAATGTGCATTTTCATTGATTTTTCTTACTTTACCCTTACATTTCCACGTGTAATTTCTATTTTCTGTTTGTAACATATCTTATCATATATATATATATATATGGTGATCCAGCATGACCGCAGCCAAATGATTGAAATAAGTAAGAGAAATAAAGGAAATATGTGTATGTGTGTGTGTGTCTTTGTCCTCTCACCGTCGCTTGACGACTAATACCTGGTATTTAGCTCCCCATAACTAATCTGCTCCGCAAAAGTTACTGTTAGAACAAGTACTAGGCTTCCAAAGAATAATTCATGGGATCGATGTTTTCGACTAAAAGCGGTGCTGCAGCATGGCCTCTGTCAAATGATTAAATCAAATAAAAGAATAAAAGAATAGAATACTGAGTTATGCTCCCAGGTTGTTCACAATTATTGTTATCTGTCAGCATCAGTGTGAAAATTTGAAGCTGATTAAATTTCAGGTAAAGTGCTCAGTTAACCAGTGCGCACCATGTAACATTGCAAGTGTTATCGCTAGCGAAAGTTGGTGGGCCTTACGTTTATGTTAACTACATAAGTAATTAGGAACATCATGTCAAATGCAATAGAGAAAGAACTGGAAGCTATGATAATCACGTGTCTAAAAGCAAACACAAATTTGTATAGAAGTAACCAGAGAAAACCATTTGCTTCTAAAAATATCATAGATTTGGAAATCAATGGAAACGACTGAAGCCTGTTCTGAAAAACAAAATTTCCCCTTCACCCACTGCCTCATTTCCTATGCAGAAAAAGAGATATCCTGGTTGCAAACATTCGAAAGTACTCTCAACACTGTACCTTTATTAATATATAATGCACCCACAGATGTATAAATAAATAAATAAATATATATATTATATATATATATATATATATATATGTATATTTATATAAGGTTGAAAAGTAACACACGAGTTGATATGTATAAGGAAAATAAAATAAAGTAGAAAATGCTAAAAGAATTTTATCATGAAGAACATTTTAGTAGCGGTTTCATGTATTGCGACTTTTTCAACTTTCAACCTAGAATAAAGCAAGAAAAACAATTAAACGTGGAGTTTCCTTCTCCCTCTCACTCTGTCTCTCTCTGTCTACCTATCACTTTCTCTCTCTCTCTCTCTCTCAAGTTTTTGAAGACTCGGTGGGTAGTAGCGGATCTGAAAAAAAAAGAGCTAAATTGAGGGATGCTGGTTTTGGATTTGATTGTTTAACCAGCAGCAGCCGATGAAGAAAAGAAAGAAGAAGAAAAAGATGGAAGTGGTGTGGCAGTAGTAGACTGTTCGAGGAACATGTTAACGGACAAGTGACTTAAGAGTGACTTGTAGTGATTGTAGCAGTAGTGATAAGAATTGTTCTGAATAAATTCATGAGTAGTGACTGTTCTGTATATATCATTTTTAATAATTGCATCTATATTATTCTAAGATACTTGTAGTGGCTGCTGCTAAAAGATTAAAAATCCAGAAACGATATCCATCTTCTTAAATTTTTTCTTCAGATCTGCTACTAACTACCGAGACTTCACAAAAGTAAAAGAGAGAGGGAAAGAAAAGGAAAATGTCCTAACTATTTGAAGGCAATGGAAATATTTCAAAAAAGCATTTAATTTAATTTTCCAAAATTAATTGTTTTCTTAGCTTTATTCCAAGTTGAAAGAGTCAAAAAGACCGAAACCGCTACTAAATTTTACATGATAAAATTACTTTAGAATGTTCTACGTTGTCTTATTTCCTTCATATATATATATATGGGTGTGTGTGAGTGTGTGCGTGTGCGCGCACGCGTGTATGTGTATGGAAAGAAAAAAAAACTATAAATAGTCTATCAATACCACTTTCATTGTTTTATCAACTTACGATTACACCGAAAAAGTTGCAATAACACTGAATGAAAATATTTATAGAGATTTTCATTTTTCTAAAGTGTGTATAGATATTTAGGGTGACTCGGAATGTGTGTCAATTTATATGCGTGTGTGTCTACACACACACACATATATATATATATACCGATACTCAGACACAGAGTTATAAATGTGAACATTTGTACATGAAGTTAATGATATGTATATGTGTGTTTGCGTGTTTGTGTGTCTGATTCATGCATATAGGAATTCTATGCTTTCTATGCGATGAATATCATATTTTCAAAATAGCAAATATTAGTTTCTTTCAAGCATTTTGCATCAACATATGAAAACTTTGTTTTGTGCTCTCGGTTGTTTCACTTGTTAATATACATTTAAATATATCTTGCTCCTAGCTTGCATGAATAACTAATTACGTAGTAGATTACGGAGAGGGAAGCATATGCATAATAATCTGACATTGCCTCAAATGAATTCGTCTGTGTGTGCGTGTGAGTACGCGCTAGTACACATATTTATATATGTATATATATATATCGGTTAAATGTTAGTCTGTCTTTGTCAATTGGCATAAACTTGTGCTAGTATGTATATTGTAGAGTGAGTGTATGCGTACTTCTAATTTCACTGTCACTAACTTTCAAGTAATAATAATTTAATAATTTAAATCAGACGCGTCAAGATTTCTATGTGAAGCTGCACCAGTTATATACATAATATATCGTTTGTATACGTGCTATACAGATTTTTATAGATAAAAATCACTTGTCATTCCCCATTCCTTTATCTAATATTATCTCTATATATCTTCATAAGACATCTTTATCGTATGATACAAAGAATATTATATATGTAATTTTTTACATTTTTATATCAAACAACTACTGTATTAGAAATTTTAATTTGCAAAGTCTACAATCGATACAAAATGTAGTTCTGTTTACAGTTACATGTGGCAGCAAAGAAACAATTATAATGACAGTTTTGATACTAGAAAAAATACGAAATAAACAAATATTATCAACTCATCATTTTGGATTGGAATTAGACTAGTAACTACCATAAATCTCATATGTAGGTAGCGTGGTTTCTTTTAAAAGCTGATACAGCTCAACAATTTTTAACCTATCATGCATGTAATTTGCATCACTTCGAGAAGTTTTACATTACAAGATGTCGACTGCAATCCTTTTGTGTATATGACGTAATCGCAGATGAATTTCTAGTATGTAAAAGTTGGTGAGTGCAATTTTGCCATTATATTACTATAGAGATTAGGTCGCTGTTTATGTGTGTTGCATTTATATGTGGATACAATTGAATATTACATAGATCCGAATCGACAAGTGTAATGCTAATGAACAATGGCACCATACATTCCTTAATGATTAGACACGATTAAGCAAGTAAAGAATCGCACAACAATATATATCGTGAATCTCTTCGACGTTAACGATAAAATGTAGGATGGAAACTCCAAAACTGTTTTCAGATAATCTAAATCTTATAGAACACACTATATGTTTCGGAATCCGAACATCACATCGTGCGTCGTGTACCACTGAAAACACCTGTCTATTAAAATACAAAGGTTAAAATAATTGCTTACTTCATGTCAGTCACATGAATGTCTCTCTTCTCTTCTGCCCTGCAATTTCAGATAACTTATTTTAGTTTTACAATCTAAATCTAATTTTCTGGAACTTTTATACCATGATTCATAATGGAGGAAAATAATGATATTTTAATTGAAATTCCTGTAAAAACACACCATAACATTTTAACAATATTCGCTAATCAACTTACTCTGGGCGCATATCCAACAGCTGTTACAGTTTTATAGGCCAATACCGAAATAGTATACAAATGGAATGGGTATACTATAATGAAGGTGTATCTAAATGGAGAATACTATAAAACGTAACATTCTATTCTTCTATGAATATATACTGATATGCTTCTTTATTAATTTCCATTGCATATGTAAAGGTTTTTATTTTTATGTATTTATTTATTTTGTACAAATACAATTGGTCGAGAAGCATCCTCCACACTCTCATAGACATATTGATTACTAAAAATCTCTAGCGAGCGAAAGTGGATGACGAAGAACTGCAGATGATAAACAAAGTATAGGTATGGAAACATAAAATATTTTAAATTAATATATTCTGAAGCAAATTATCATGGCGAACATCCTTTTTCTCGTTATAAACATTGTTACTAAGAAAACGTTTGATTTCCTGAAAATATCGATAATTTTACAGATATTCAACTTTATGATTTCTCTTTTTGAATTACGTGCTTAATAATATAACCAAACGATCGAAATTTAATCCCCACGTCAAATCACAGGCACTCAAACACGTATTCACACACACACACACATACACACAAACACAAATACACGCGCATATATTTCACTTTTATCTCACTTTCACTGTTTACAGAATTGCTTCGAAGTAACGTGGGTAAAATGCGATCGTCGCATTCACTACAACAGAGAAAGTTGTCATGGCAATACCTGCTCAGGTGCCTACGCAAAGTTGCAGAAAGTGTATGAAGAGGAGTGTATCAGCCGCACACAAGTATATGAGGATTTCAGGTGTTTCCTTGATGGCTGCAAAAAAGCCGATAGTGAAGAGCATTCTGCGAACCAGCAAAAATGAGAAAAACATCACAGATCTGCGTGCAGCTGTGAGGGGAAATCGTCAAATATTCACCTGTGAGTTATCGGAAGATGTGCAGATTAGTTACAATTTAGTTATCACAGACGATTTAGGTTTGAGACTCGTGTCTGCGTTGTCTGTTCCAAAACTGCTTTCATCTTACCAACATGACCCTTGTGTTTCAGTTGCACAAATCGCCTTAATGGTATCGAGAAAGAAGAAAAGTTTTGAAAACTATGGCAAAATATTATGCAGATTCTCTGGTCAATAGAACGAAAACACGTTACACACGTTACTTCTCGCAGTTGTGAGCTAGAACGTTCAAACTTAGTGCGCATGCACAACCGAGTTGAAGGTCATTCTGTGCCAAGTGGCTTTACTCTGAATGTTCTAGCTTTGTCATTATGCCAAAAGTCCTGATACTTATTGATCAGGTCACGTATATATATATATATAAATCATAAAATATCAGGAGTTATGACGAGTGAATATATTTTTCTAAACACGTATAATACTTGGTATTAAGGTGGTTTTCTAGCCTTCTTCATGCAACAAATATTTCAGTGTGTAATGATGTTTACATTTGTAATATGCTTGCTACACATATAATAAAATTGTTTATTCAGAAATCAATACAGATAATTAAAGGTTGCTCATCAGATCACCAGCTGGCAACACTTACGCCTATGATTGTCTTCTAAATGTACATACACAAGTTTTCTTATATACATATAACGAAAAACATCGGGACTAGTTAAAACTACCTTAGAAAAATGAAGACTTTTTTGTCAAA
Source organism: Octopus sinensis (assembly GCF_006345805.1). NCBI lineage: Eukaryota > Metazoa > Mollusca > Cephalopoda > Octopoda > Octopodidae > Octopus > Octopus sinensis. Next base: position 3,853,319 of record NC_042997.1, on the reverse strand, counting down.
TATCAATTAAATTGCAGGATCTAATTTAGGGAAACCAGGAATGGATAAGGAGTGGAAGTAAAGTACTTATAGTACATCAAGAAATATTTTTCATTTAAATGTAAATATAATTACTTTTCTAAATATGAAATTTATTGACCATAAATTCGAAATATGTAAAAGAATTCAGTTCAATTATTGTGGACTGTTGGTCGGTACTTCCAGTTTCTAATTGCAGCAGGATATTCCACTTTTAGCAAATATATAGGCATAGAGCGTTTGATCATAGAAAGAGCGTTTGGCAAAACGTATATTTTGGCGAACACAGAGCGAATTGTTTTCGATGCCTTTACATCGTGGATGACGATAATCTGCCTCGAGATAAAATTTGACCTTATAAACAATGAAGTGTTCGTATTCAGGCCATCTCTAGGAAGCAATGATCAACCGATCTTCAGGAAGAGCTGTGTGTGGGATTGTATTTTCATCATGTACATACACGTTAGTACAACATATCTATTTTCCTTTCTATTGGCGTTTGCGTTATTTCTTTAGGTTTAATTCTAAATTGTTTCGTATATTGCGTAGTTCGAGTAAATTGGCTTGGGTTATTTCTCTAATATTTTGATAGTAATTATGGAAAACCTCAGTATTGTGGATCTTACGATGGTTTTAGCAGCAATCTCCGTCCATTCTCCAGCGTATTGGCTGTAAAAATTATATTTTACCGCTAAGTTTTAAATAATAAAGAACGTGTCGAAATTATAATCTCTTCGATATGTTCTTGCTCTATACGCATGTGCCACTCCAAAATATTTTGTTTGGGTTAGCATTCTCTTAAAAGTTATTTCATTGTGGATCGATTTGATTGATTTAGCATAGGAATTGATATAAATCTAGATCATTAAGTTTATAGTTTTGTCGTTACAGATGATATATTCATAGGCACAAGTCATTCACAGTAGAGTTTTTCTTTTCTCTTTCGAAATTGCTGTTTTCGATGAACTTGTATTACAATGCCCGTTATATTTGGTTATGAGTGTATCATATATTTTAGTCTTCGTTCAGTGTAAGAAAAAATAACTCGAGATAAATTTACAAGAATCATTTACTTTTGGTCTTATTCAAGATTTCATTCCGCTCAATTTCTTGTATTTTCAGCAGGCTAATCTCACGCGAAAATTATATTGTCATTATATAAAAAATATTTTGTCAGTAAACTAAGGTAACACCCCTTCATTTTCGAGCACCATCCGGAGTATTCGTGCGGACAAGTGCCCCCACCCTATTGCAGCCCCCATTGGAGGTCTCTGTTATTATTATTTTTATTTTTATTTTTATTATTATTATTATTATTATTATTATTATTATTATTATTATTATTATTATTATTATTATTATTATTATTATTATTATTATTGTTATTATTAATAATAATAATATTGTTGTAGTTTTCCTACTTTCTTCAAGTTTTCTTCCATTTCTCGCCGAGTGTTTTCCGTACACCTAGGTAAGATAAGCTCCTTGTATGCCTTTCCAGATTACACACGCAAATTAACAGGTAAAATATCTATTTAAAAATATATATAAATAAATAAATTCATGAATAGATGTGTTTTCACAGCGATAATGCTCCTCTCAGTACATGAGTCGTTCCAGTGAACACGATTTTTGCACTTCCTGTAGGGATGGTATCATTTTAAAATAGGTTTCAGTACCTTTTTTATCATTCAAAGAGATCCTATAATCACAGGCCTTCAGATGACACATTTTTCAATTTCTATTAGCAAGTCTTCAGATTTACTGATCTTGTAAAATTCTTTCGCCACTATGTTGTGATCACATGTCAATTCCGGAGGAATTTTGACCATGATCTATGGATAAATTCCAAAAATCTGTGACCAAGTAGTGTTACCGTGGAGCGATGAAACCGTTCTGCATGCTCCCGTACAGCGTCTGCACTTACTTGACTTGTGGAGATTTGTCGAACAGAATTGTCATGTAGAGGATGGACCTGGCTATCGTTGGAGTCCCTTGTGAAGATCAGCCCCGCCTCATGAGAGCCACGTGAGCAAGGGAGGAGGAGTGAGGACGAGTGAGTGACAGAGTAATAGGATAGAATAAGGGAGAAGAGGAGGTAAAAGAATGAGCGACAGAAAGAGAAAAACGAATGAGTAAAAAGATCGTATAGAGTACGCATCAGAATTATCACGATAAAACTTACTTGGAAGAGAATGCGTGGCATTAAGTATACACACACCACACACACACACACATATATATATATATATATATATATATATATATATATATATATATATATATATATATATATATACATATGTATGTATATACACGTATATATATATGTGTGTGTTTGTGTGAATACATATAAGATCTATCTATCTATCTATCTATCTAACTATCTATATATATATATATATATATATTGTATATATATATATATATATATATATATATATATATATATATATATATATATATATTATATATATATATATATATGTATATGTTTTTGTATGTTATACTTATGTATGCAGGTTTTTATGTGTATATAAGTGATTGTATGTGTGTGCATATATTTACATTTATACATTCCATACAAGCAATTGTGTGTAAATTTCTGCAACCATCTCCTTGATGTGTTGCATATAATGTTTATAATATGACATTTGGAGCAATTAAGCGATGAAGTTTGCAACGAAAGTGCTTTTATATACATCAGAACACATTGTGTGTTTTTCTGTTATTTTACTAGTGAAACTTGCATATATTTAAGGGTAATATGTTCGAAGTAATATTAAATTATATAGCATATGCTCACAAGGGGGTTTGTGTTATATATGAGGAATATTTATAATTTCGAAATATTTGGAAATGGAGAAAAAAATATAAATTTTAAAACTGTATAAAATCTCTTATGAAATATATATCTGAAGTAATTATGCAGCGTACTTATATAATCCATAGCGGAGATCTGATTATCCCAACAGTTTGCAATATTCAATGTAATATCATTGCCTTGAGATAGAACTATGTTCAAAGTAGTAAACTGAGCTAAGAGATTTTCTCAAATTATTAAAGTAGCTATTTCTGATCCTTCAATGTCATACTGTCACTGAAAGTAAGAACAGAATTATATATAAAAGGAATTGTACAACCCCGATAAGATGTGGCATGAAAGAGAACATTTCAAATAAGAAACACTGATTTGAATTCTTATTATTATACATATGAGCTTTTTATTTTCAAGAATTTAATAAATGCAGATATCTAAACTGCACAAGAGAAAGGTATCTTTTTTTCTTTTATCATTAACTTGTTTCAGTCGAGGATTGGTGGCTATGATGGAGCGAGGCATTGAAGCGAAGAAATTGACATTAAAAGTCGTGTGGTGATGGGGATCATCGCAAAGATGCACACATGCACACAGAAACACACACACACACAAAATCAAGCACACATGCACATACAAGGATGCACACATGCACATACAACCACACACAGATTCACAAACACAACACTCACAAACAGACAAATACGACCACGTACAAAACCACACACATGTGACAATAAAAAATAAGAAAATAGGTAAAGAAGTAAATAATCGATTTTCGGTCATTGGGCAGCTATGCGTAAGATAATTATGGCAGCATCTGCCAACGCTGGCATCCCGTTGACACAGGCATGCCACAATCGCTCACTACGTCGCTTTCACGCACCAGCTAGTTTTAATGAAAATAGTGCTGGAAAGTATAAGTCCCACATGCGACCAGGTCGACTTACGACCTGTTAGTCGGAGCGGAACTCGGTCGTAACGTAGAGAAAAAAGAAAAAAAATATATATATATATATATATATTTATGTATGTATATATACATATAAATATAAATCTATCTATCTATCTATCTATTCTATCTATCTATCTATCTATCTATCTATCTATCTATCTATCTATCTATCTATCTATTTATCTATCTATCTATATATATGTATATATATATATATATATATTATATATATATATATATATAATATATATATATATATATATATATATATATATATATATGGAAAAGTATTTTAGTTAATTATTTCGGGACACCATGGACCATTCCACCATTCTAATTTAATTGCTTTTGGGATAACAATGAAATGTGCAGGACCATTTGCATGAAGTTATTGCGCGCAATATTCTTTCTTTTTGTTGCCCTGAAGGGGCTAAATATAGAAGGGGCAAACAAGGACAGGCAATGGGATTAAGTCGATTACAACGACTCCAGCGCGTAACTGGTACTTAATTTATCGAACTTGAAAGGATGAAAGACATATTGACCTCGGCGGTATTTGAACTCAGAACGTAAAAGTGGACGAATTATCGCGAAGCACTTTGCTAACGTTTCTGCCAGCATGCCAACTTAATATTCTCACGTTTTTTTATCTCGCCCTTTGTAAAGGACGCATTGCACGGGGCCTAGTCTTGGGTGAATTGTAAACTTAATAGCGATATCATTTGGATAATATTGGTTAAATATTTTCCACATGCTGCAGATAAGATATCGCTCACACTGTTGTTGTAGAGAAAATAGGCTTCAGTAGTTTAAGCCGTGCCCAATAGTTATTTTCCCTCGTGCAATTTATTTATTTATTTTCTGATTGATCTTTGTGGCGTTTCAATCCTCATTTTTGGGGGGAGGGCGACCAGCAGTATTCGAGGTGAACGTAGCGAATGTGGAGAAGTGAATGATGTTGGTTTCATGATACCTAGATTCGAAAGTTCTGAAGATCTACGACCATATTCTACGGGCAACATCACCTTTTTTGTTGATGTGCACACTCCAGACAAGTTTGCTGTCGACAGTTACATCTACGTCTTTGATATTATCCAACGGTTCAAGTAGATGTGCCGACGGTAGGGTATATGGTTGTTTGAGTGTGCTCTATACAAAGTTCATATTTTTCTTCGTTCAATTTTTTTTTCGTGCCCACTGCGTTACTGCGCATAGATCCGACTGAAGCATTGTTCGATCATGTGCTCCCTGAATGATTACCGGAGCTTAGAGTCATCTGCACATATATTTATGGTGCTATGTTCAATGGAATCTGTAATGTCCTTAGTGAATATGGTAATGTTTTGCTACTGTTACAAATGTGCCTAGAAATGGATTTGTGTGTCTTGAATACAATGTTTCGACTAAAGTATAAGTATAAACTATATGAATGCACCTTGCTTCTACGAAATGGCATCTTATAGATTATATCCTCATCAGGAAACAAAATACTAGGGATTTGCTATTGTATGAGTGATGCATGATGCAGAGTTCTGGGCTGATCATAGGCTTTTGCGTGCCAAGGTGAATTTTGTTGTTAAGACTAAGGTTACAGCAAATAATGACAAGTTACCTAAACGGATTAATGTGAATAAACTTAAGATTCCGACAGTGAGTTTGTGACTGAGATGAATAATTTGTTATGTGATGGACGCTAGAATTCATTTAAAGAATGAGTGTACGAGATTCGTAGTAACATGCTGAATAGACCCAATGATGTTGATCTCTCATTGCTTGATAATACACCCAAGACACCAATAAAACATCTTATAACAGAAGCTCCAAACCTGGCTGAAATAAAAGCAGCAATCAGGAAATTGAACAATGGAAAGCCTCCTTGTATGGACGGATTAGGTGCAGAGATATATAAATAGGGTGGTGATCATCTTTGTGCAATGTTGACGGATGTGATTCAGAGGGTTTGGCAAAGTGAAGAGGTTCCTCCGGATTGGTGTGATGCTTCTATGGAGATTTTATATAAATATAAAGGGGGAAAGGATGTATGTGATAGCTGTTGCTGGAAAGGTTTTTGTAGTTTAATGCTGGATAGGTTGCTTCTGTACATTGCTGATGAGGTACTACCAGAATCGTAAAGTGAGTTTAGGGCTAGTTGGAATACTATGGATATGATATTTTCGGCTAGACAGTTGCTAGAGAGTGCACCGAACAAGATATGGAGGGATACAAGGTTTTCATTGACCTAATAAAAGCGCTTGATTTTATCAATAGAATTGTACTTTGGGAGATCCTAAAAAAGCTAGGAAGCCTTGAAAAACTTATGAGAATGTTTAGACAATTTCATGACAAGATGGAACTGAATTAATGTTGAAAGTACGTGATCATATCCAATTTCTGTAGAAAATTGTGTAACGCAAGGTGATATTCCTGTTCCTACACTGTTTCCTATATATTTCGCAATAGACTTTCAAAAAGCTTTTCAACATTGCCCTTAAGGGGTCTATATAAGATGTAGGGCAACAGGAAAACTGTTCAATCGGAAAAGACTCTGTGCTAAAACGGAAGTTCTGCATTCTCGCCTTGTGAAATTTCTGCATGCAGATGAATATGACATGTTGCCATATTCTCAGAAAGATATGCAGCCCATAGTGAATGCCATTTCTGCAGCATTTGCAGCATTAGGACTAACAATCAATCTAAAAAAAATAATCCTATAATGTACCAGCCCTCGTCCTCCAAGATGCATGTGGAACCTTTTATAACTGAATGGTCAAATGTTGGATACTGTACCTAGATTTATTTATTTAGCTGGCACCTGGAGCACTGCTGCTCTTGGTGATGGAATTTCATACAGAATCAGCAATGCTATTAGTGCTTTTGGTAGGCTTGATAGGCGTCTGTGGAAACAACGTACCTTCACAAATTAAAGTTAAGGTATATAACACATGCGTCCTCCCATCTTTGATATATGGACTTGAGGCATGGGTCTTTTACCGTAGGCAGGAAAGACAATTGGAACGATTTCCTCAATACTGTCTGAGAAAAAATTTGGGGATCAACTGGAAAATGGCCATTAGTAATGTGGAGGTGCTTGAGAGGAGTGGCAATAGAAGCATAGAGTCAATGATTTTGCAAATACGCTTGATGTAAGGTTTAAGACATTTGGTAAGAATGAGTGATGAACCAATGTTAAAGCCGTTATTGAAAGGTGAGCTGGAAGATAGCAGGAGACCAGCGCAAAAGCCGAAACTAAAGTTTAAGGATTGCCTTAAAATGCTCTAATACAGGAATTTCAGCTGGAAATTGGAAAGGAAGCACAATACCGTGTTCGATGGAGGACGATAGTGCAAGATGGTTGTTCAAGTTTTGAGAGTGAGAGAGAGTGAAGTAAAAGAGAATCAGTAGGGGCTTAGAAGTGGGACCTGTGGAAAGTGAGAGATTACTGCTTTCTATGTGTGTGGTTTATGGGTAGAGATGATTGGGTCGCGCAGGTCTGGTGAGGTATCAACATTCTCATAGAATTCGAGCCATAATAAACAATGAGGTTGCTATTAAAATTCATAACAGTACGTGTATAATATGGGGAAGGGTGTGACTCTCAGATTGAGGTCTAAAAAGACATGCTAAGAGAGTGCATATGATGAGACCTGTTTATCCTGCCATCCAGCACAGTTGTCTAGTATGTAATAAAATATGTAAAAGCTTGGTCGGGCTTAAAAGTCATATAAAGGCATCACATGGCAACAATCATGAATCATTTCAGTAAATCTTGGTACTGGCCTTCCTCGTGTAACGAGCATGCATCTGTGATATATATATATATATATATATATTCAAAATGTGACCGCGTGTGTACCGTTGGCGATTTTTTCCTCTGTCTTCCCTTCTCTGGATGTTTCCTTCTCCTATGTTTCCGACAAAGAGCTCCGCTCGAAACGTTAAACCCTCCTTCTTTCCTTCTTTCCTGAGCGTCCAATAATACTATATTTGTTCCACGTCCTCGCTTTGTGTTGTTTATTTGCTTTCTTGTTTGGATTAACTATATATATATAGAGAGAGAGAGAGGGAGAGAGAGAGAGAGAGAGACGTGTAGAGAGGCATGTCAGTATGTAATTGTGCATTTATATATCTCCCTTGCGTTCTCTTTCACAGTCTGTCTCTCATTCTCTCACTGTATCTTTCTTTCTCTCACTCTCTCTGTATACATATATATTAAAATACATATAGTTATATATATATATATATATATATATATATATATATATATATATATATATATACGATATACATGTGTGTGATTGTATATACATAAGTATATATATATGTTTGTATAAGCACACACAAACACACATATGTATATATGTATGTGTGTATGTGTGTATGTATGTATGTATGTATGTATGTATGTATGTATGTATGTATTTATTTATGTATGTATGAATGTATTCATATGCGCCTATGGTTCTGTGTGTGAGAAGATTATTGCATCACAGATTGTGCGCTTATGTGTCTCTGGGTCAGCTACGGGCAAGAATGTGCTCCGCATATAGACTGTAGATGATGTATTTATTGAAATCTGGTTATTGAGCGCACTAATCCTCAAAATTTCTCGCTACATGCAGTTATCAATCGACACAAAATATGAATATATATCCCGCGGCAAGAATATTGGGACACAAAGAACTGTCGGTTGAGGAAATGTATAGTAATGAACAAGTGAATAAATATATACGCACGACATATACAAATGCACTCATATATACATACACACACATCCACACATACACACACAATGCATATATATTTAGGTAGTTGGATATAATGCAAGTTTACATGCATACTTACATACATACATATATATATATATATATATATATTATATATATATATATATATATATATATATATATATATACATACGACCCCGACAACATGCGCAGAAGAACATACACAAATAGAGATATCAGTGTACTTAATTGCATATATCCATCAATATAAGCGCACATATGTTACCGCTAATATTACTGTGTGTGTGTGCGTTATTATTATTATTTTTTATCTATTCTATCTAATATGAATATTGCGAATTGATAGTGCATTAGCGATTATGGAAAAGATTATGGACACATAATTTTATCAGTGCATTATAGAGCGGAAGTTAATTTATGAAATTTTACTATGAAATATACATTAAGTTATATTAATATCATATTTGATCTTCCATAAATATATTCTTAATATATACCATATATTACTCTGCTTCTGACATATCAGTCAATATTAAAAATAATGTAACTTTCACATTATGAAATGCATTTAAATGCATTAACCGTCTTCATGTAAATAACATATATTTATGTTATCATTTTATTGAATATTTTTCCCAAACGTTCTTATCATTATTCCCATTTGCCACGTTTTAATATATTGCAGGTGGGAGGTCAGTAAAATTTCATTTCTCGTCGACCACACATTTCAACAGCCAGGAAAAACTTTTAATCAAATAAATCGATAGTAATACATTCCCTAGTGCCTAATGGGTCCAATAATAAATGTATAGTGCGTGCATATAGACATAAAGTGATACGGTGTAAACCAAATACAGAGTTGTTCAAACCTTAATTTAATGCTAACACATATAATTTTAAACCTTATTGCGCACACACATAAAAACATGAATACATGTTTGAGTCCCTCTGTCAGTCTTTATATTTTTATCTCTCTTTCTCTCCCTTCATATATATATATATATATATATATCCGGTCAAGAGATGAGATCCATAGAAGCTCAGTATATAAAGAAGACTGTAGTGCTCAGATAATTTGAACTTCAACTTCGAAATTTCCGTTGAAGGCTAGATCCATGCTGTAAAGTATCAAATTAAGAGAGATACGTAGGTGGTGATATGGTGTGATATATGAGTGAACACACACACAAACACACAAATATATTGATGCACGTAGTTTTCAATATACCAATTTAAATATGGATACAGGTATTTATATGTATTCAAAAGAAAATTGCATATGTACAAGCATATATGCAGAATATATATATATATATATATATATATGCAGATATATATATAATATATATATATTATATATATATATATATATATATATATATATATATATATATATATATATATATATATATATATATTATATACATATATATATATATTTTGTGAAATAGAAAGATGAATAATCTTGTTGCAGATTAATCAAATGTTTAACCGATACCTTGGTAGCAAAAATCACAGCAGAAGATAGCACGGTCGGAGGTACCACCATATGGTGTTGCAACCGTGCGTTGGTTCGGATAATTGAATTTTAATATTAATAGTGAATTGAAGAAATGGAGTTGAACGAAGATTGAACAGAAATCGTTTTATTGCATTCTACACGTGTTTCGAAAGGCACAATTTACCAAATTCCGATTTGGAGACCCCCCGTCGTCAAGACAAACCACCATTGCAAGGGGAATTACTCCTGGGAGACGAATGGTGGTTTGTCTTGACGACGGGGGGTTTCTTTGACAAGGCAGGTTTAGACGAACACACGCACACATAAAAAAATGTTTCTGCCACCCGACAGATTTTACAGCAGTGACCATTGTGTAGGGCTGTTTACCAACTGACGGCCACGTGATCAAACGCACATACGAACACATAGAACAGTACACACACACATGTTTCTAAGTAGATTTCTCCCGCCCCATATAATACACCTAATATTCTTTAAATAGTCAGAACTTTAGTCTCGGTCACAAAGAACATCTAAGCACCCCATGCTCCCACCCACCGGAATGACCGCTGCCTCACCCGTTAAAACCTTCAACGCACCCACCACCAGTTTTCCACATACATTGATAAACAGTTTGGCCATGGGCTCTTAGGAGCCTCGTTCGACTTGTTTTGCTCCGCCTCTGTTCTGTTTTTGTTTTTTCCAACGGATTTCCTATTTCTTCCTGAAGAGAAAGACACAATATGGTCTCCTTATTCAATCGGAATTTGGTAAATTGTGCCTTTCGAAACACGTGTAGAATGCAATAAAAGGATTTCTGTTCAATCTTCGTTCAACTCCATTTCTTAAATTCACTAATAATATATATATATATATATATATATATGTATATTTATTTCTGTCTGTATGTATTTATGTATGCACATATGTATGCATGTACGTATGTATATATGTATGTATACATGCACAAACACACAAACACACAGACACACACACACACAGACAGACATACACACACACACACACACACACATATATATATATATATATTATATATATATATATATATATTATATTATATATATATATATATTATATATATAAACTTGGCGATGTCAAAACGTTTCCGGACCAGTAAATTTTATTAAATATTAACTTATTTTCCTAAATCTTAAAATCATTTGCTTCGTAGTCCTCTTGCGCAGCAATATACGGATTGCAGCATTCGTGCACCGTTTTTTATATCCCGCCGGTTATCTGATTTCGGAAGCGAGGTGAGCACCTTCTTTTCGTCACTTCCGCCCTCGTCTATGCTGTTAAAACGGTGACAGGGTGTATTGTTGTAGTGAAGAATCTAAATCTTCAAAAGTGTATGTACAATACAAACCCCAGGTAAATCTTCATGAATGACAAGGGTAATCCAATGATATCTACGCAGAAAATTAAGACATTCATATTACAAATGCAACAAATGCTTCAATTGCACTAACATATACATTCATATATATCTATCTATCTATCTATCTATCTATCTATCTATATATATATAATCACATCCAGACACATGCATATATATATATATATATATATATATATATATATATATATATATATATATATATATATATATATATATAGTATTATTAAAATTAATATGAACAAATATTATGTTAACACATTACCAAGGTAATCCAAGGTTGTGAAATTTTAACTGAACATCTGAAAATCTATTATGTGTTTAAAAAACGCTAAAGAAAAGAAACGCCAAACTAAATTTAACTTTACACATTCACTCATTCAACCGAGAGAGAGGTGCTTGACTAACTTTATAAAATATTAAAAAATACCATACTAATTTCATAGTTTTTGACAATTTGAAGTGTTCCTAGAAAAAAACCCAAACGATGATGTAGAAACGATTATAATTATCTACAGTTTATTGATGAAGTCAATGGTTATCTGAACAACAAAACATGCAGACAAGAATTCTACGTTGATGTTTAATAGATAACTATAGAATAACAACTACACATAATAATTCTACGTAATTCTTAATAGGAACTTACATACTTTACATAATAGTGACTACTTAGCTATTTATTAGTTTGATAAGCCATTCTACAGGAATTAATCTAATCATATAAACTTTTATTCAAAACATGTATAACCACTGAGTACATCACAGGATGTCTAAAAAATAAAATTTCAGAGAAAGACAACCAAATAACTATTTGTTCATTATAATAAACACTTACGCTGGATACCTAAAGAATAAACAAATCATATAAGATAATTAAATACTTATTTATTTATTATATTGTACCCTTTCATAAGAATTGAGATTAGTATATAATAATTGAAAATTTATAATACATACAATTCTCGATGATCTCGGGAGAAAATGAAAGAATAGAAATAATATGAATTCTACACTATGCTTAATCGAAGCTTTCATACTTTACATCGCTATCGTTAATTACTTACTGAATAAATTAAACGCCTTATTGGGAACTACTCATAATACTATTGGGAACTACTCATATTATATAATAATGAATTAAATAATTATTATAATTAACAATTCAAATATTTGAATGTCTTTCTAAATCTACAGCAACATCTTAAATGTAAGTGCTCATTAAATATTTATAGACATAATAAGAATAGATCAACAAATATTACATGGTAACATACAAACATTTTCATGGTTAATAGCTTAAAATATCCCTCGTAAAATTTTGCAGCATGAGATATGTATTACCCGACATGAAGTGGATATGGGAAATTATTTAATAGACACAGTTTTAAGCTTTCGTATTCAAACACTAGAAATTTTGCTTAGATTATTACAGCAAAAAATAAACAAAGAATTAGAGAATATCTAATTTCTAAATCTAAATGTAGTTATAGAACTGATAATATGTAAAGAGAAGTTAACGTTAATGATAATAATTCGGGAAAAAAGGTTTAGATTCTAATATTAATCAAAACACAGACGACATACAGTTAGTGATTTGTTTTTACCTTGCATTAGAATTAATTCTAATAATAATTTTTATTATAATTCAACATTAACACCTATTTTACAGACTGGTGCTTCAAGAATTTTCTATATTTATAAGGGCGATTTACATGTAAACTAACTCATGTATAATTACGTAAACAAAACTCGTTGCCATTTTGAATATCAATGTTTAACGAAGAATATAGTATATCAACGTGAGATAACTAGATATCGTCCACTAATCTTCGTAAATACAGTCGAAATTTTAAGGATAAGAATATTAAATATGATTTAAAGTGATCCATTATTAATCATGCACCCTCGTGTAATATTGGGAATTCTACTTGTGATATTTGCCCCGAATAATTACATTTTATAATTACTTCCAAATAATTGTTATTGAATTTTAATGGACACATAACTTTAAGATGTTGCCAAACATTTACAAAGCCATTCAAATATTTCAAGTATTAAATATAATATTATTTTAATTAATTATTATATAAGGTGTTTAGAATAATGTGTAAATAATTTATTATAGCTATGTAAATTACCTAAGCTTCGATTAAGCATAACGTAGTATTCATTTCTTTAATTTATATTCTTCAATTAACTATCGGGATCATCAAGAATTGTAAATATTATTGATTATAATCTTTCAATTATTATAATATAATCATAATTCCTATAAAAGCGTTTAATACAATAAGTAAATACGTATTTAATTATCTTATCATTTATGTTTATTCTTTAGTTATCCAGCGTAGTTATCAATAATTGTATATATCATTATTAATTATAATACTTCTTCAAGTATTACAGGAGGAGATTAATTCCTATATAAGAGTTTATTATAATGGATAGGTATTTGGTTTTCGTTTCTGTAATTTCATTTTTTAATTATCCAGTGAGGTCCTCGATGGTTGTATATGTTGTTGAATGTACTAATCTTTCAGTTTACATATTATAATGTTCATTCTTGTAGAAGAGCTTATTATATTAAATAAATAATTAACTGATTAATTATTGTGATGTAAAGTATCTAAGGTTCTATTAAGCATTACGTAAAATTATTATCTGTAGATTTTTATTCTAATCTTATCTATTAGGCATAAAGTAAAATAATTTTTGCCTGCTGTTTTAGTTCTTTAGATATCCATTGATTTCATCAATATCTATAGATAAATTGCTCGTTTTTTACGTTATGCTTCAGGGTTGATTTTTTATGTAAATTTCGAATCGTCAAAAACTATGGAATTAGTATGGACATTTTCATATTTTATTCATATAGAATATACTAGTTATTCAATGATGACACCCTTGGTTTAATGTATGCATGTCTAAAGGTAAATTTAGTTTGGGGTTTCTTTTTGTTAGCGCATTTTAACAGCTAAAGGGTTTCCAGATGTTCACTTAATATTTCACTAATTTGGATTAGCTTGATAATGTGTATATGTATATGATGTATAAATGTGTGTGTGTACGTGTGTGCGAGTAATTGTTCGTGTGCATGTGTGCGTGTGTGTTAGTGTGCATATATGAATATATATATATATATATATATATATATATATATATATATATATATATATGTATGTATGTATATGTTCAATTAATTGAAACAGTTGTTGGATCTTTAAGGTGTTATCTAAAGTTGAGAAATGATTTTCATCGTACGTATTATTGGATGTTACATACACGCACACACGCACACGCACACACACATACACACACACACACACACACACATATATATAGAGAGAGAAAGAGAGAGTGACAGACAGAGACAGAGAGAGTGAAGAAGAAGAAGAAGAAGGAGAGATGAGGCAGTCATTATTTTGGATTGTTCTTCATCAGCGCTTTCGTTCGTTTATCGCACTCGTGAAGAGAAAATTAAAGTTGCAAAAACGGAACGTTTTGTTGTTCATTTAGCTTTTTTTAGCTTTGTTTATAGAAGATGAAAATACTTTTGTTTTTTGGGGAAAGGGAGGTGGGGAAGTGGAAATAGGCAAAGAAGGGGAGAATAGATACAAGGAGAGAAAGGTGTCAGGATAATCAAGGAAGAGGGGAAATAATAAACGATAGAGAAAGGAAGATAGAAAGGTATAGAGATAGATAAACAGATAGACAGACAGACAGATAGAGAGAGAGAGAGTGTGTAGGAACGAGAAAGAAATGGAGAAAGAGAAAGAGAAACAGACAGACAAAGGTTTCTTTTCAACTGAAATTTCATTCTGGGCCATACATCCTGAATGGCCCAATAAACATAGAAGATGGAAATAAGATATAATTTATAGACAAAGAAATACGTACAAGGTACATGAACCATCCTCTCACCTATGAGGGAACAAGAACTCTGGAAACGAAGAATGATCACACAATAATAGAATTCCTCTTTTAGGGATAAAATAACTCAATTATACACCAGACTCGACACAACATAAATTTTTAATGAGCACACAGAACATATAGACACAAAGATCATAAATTTGTGAAACAGAAACCTCAACAAGAATGCGATGAATCTCCTATTGAAATGTTTCAAATTTACTCCGACACCAAACCCTAATCTCATTGACGTGAAACCAGATATTGAATATATTAATCGCCACCTACCACTTAGAGAATTTTTCGGCAATAAGGATTTAAATGACGAATCAAATGTCAGAAGTAAATCCTATTTCTTCCCCTACAAGGGAAATGACATACAATTAGATGCATATATAGACGCATTTACTAAATTACACCACAGTAACCGTAAAGTCTTCGTGAAAAATAAAAGGAAACCTTTCTTACAATGAACAATGACAATTCAATCATCCTAAAATAAGCCGGTAACGGTGGGGTGCAATCATTGACAAATACTACTATAAAGATAAAATATTGGAAATTCAACCAGACCAAACTTACTGCAAGGAAGAAACTACACACCAGGAAAAAGCAATAATGAATGAAGGGCAGCGAGCTGGCAGAACCATTCGTACACGGGCGAAATGCTGTGCGGTATTATGTCTGCCGTTACGCTCTGAGGTCAAATTCCATCGAGGTCGACTTTTCTATTCATCCCTCGGTATTCATTAAATAAGTACCAGTTACGCACTGGGGTTCATATAATCGACTTAATCCATTCATCTGTCCTTGATTTCCCCTCTATGTTTAGCCCCTTTGTGGGCAATAATGAAACAAATGTTGACTGACGTCAAAACACCAATTCATGAATCCCAACATTCCTTAACAGACAACGAGAAAGAAAATTTATGCGAATCTTATCAAAGATAGACATGTCTACGGATTACCCAAAATACACAAAAGCTCCAAAATACAGTCATAAAGGAACAAATGAACCGATACATAAAAATACTAAGACCTACTGACCTCCAACTGAGACCAATAGTTGCTGGACCTCAAGCACCATTCACATCAGAGAATCAAAGAGAATTATCCGTACAAAGATGTGGAGATAGCAGATATGAAACATGCAACGACATCATTTTCAAATATTTAGAAAGTGGTTCTCACATGAAATTCAATAGTGGATTTTCGTTCAAAGCAAATGAAGATATGGACTAGAAGGCACAGAATCTCTTATATATCATTATTTTCACCAAATTCAAGGAAGAGTTCATTGGCGAAATAAATACTTCCCTCTGCCAACGTGTGCGAATCCACAGACAACACATCCGACAGAAGGAATTGCCCAAGATACCAGTAAGCAAGCATTTAGAATATGCGGTGAAGTAAAGTTCAAAATCTCATTTACAAATGTTCAAGTGATGCCCCAATGTTCTGAAAAGCAATGGAGCTACACATCATGAAAAAATTCTCTCCAAAATTAAATGTTTCAAAGACGAACAGGAACTACATTTTGTCAAAAAGACTGTAAGGAGATACAGAGACAATATGCATGAACACCCCTCCAAATGAAACAAACTGTAAACATTACATGGTTAGCTCACAGAAACGTTGTGCAAGTTAATACGACTAGGGACAAATAATGCAAACGAAAGATCCAATGAACGCTATATTGCTGACTATGTATCCTAGGTGGTTTTGGTGTCTCTCCAGAAAGCTTCTTGGTTGTTTCCCCACTTTATTATTACCATTTTAATAGTAATGATGAGCGAAGAGAAAACATATATATTACATTGTTATTGTGGTTTTTGAATGCGAATCCAACGTTAATAGCGTCATTCTTATCCCGAAAAACGATCATATGTATATATATATATATATATATATATTATATATATATATATATATATATATACACATTTATATGTATATTTATATATATATATAAATATAACATGGGGATTTGAAATATCATTACTCTATTCTGTTTTACTTATTTCAGACATTTGACTGTGGCCATGCTGGAGTACCGCCTTTAGCCGAGAAAATCGACACCAGGACTTATTTTTGTAAGTCTAGTACTTATTTTATCGATCAGGTTTGACGAGGACGCAAACACACCACCATCGGTTGTCATGCGATGTTAGAGAACAAACACATCCACACAAACACACACCACACAGACACACACACACACACACCACACACAACACACAAACACACACACACACACACACACCCCACACCACACAACACATAATATATATATATATATATATATAAAACATTATTGGTGAATTGAAGAAATGGAGCTGAACGCAGATTGAACAGAAATCGTTTTATTTCATTCTACACGTGTTTCGAAAGGCACAAAATTACCAAAATCCGATTGAATAAGGACCATATTGTGTCTTTCTCATCAGGAAGAAAAAAGGAAATCCGTTGGAAACACAAAAACAGAACAGAGGCGGAGCAAAAAACAAATCGAACTGTGCTCCTAAGAGCCCATGGCGAAACTGTTTATCAGTGTATGTTGAGAACCGGTGGCTGAAGAATTCAAATCATGCCAAAACCGTAACAGACAATTTGGTTAAAAACATCTCTCTAAGATTGTCTGGCTTGTCCGCCAGTGCCGATATTTTTATGCAGAAGCGGAATTTTATAACGCCGCACTATCCAAGGCCGGTTATAGGCAGAAGGTAATTTATATTGATCCGGCCCTTCCGATGCCATCATTCGGTCATCAGGATAGGGCCGTATATAATAACATTAACATTTTAAGTAAGGACGGGAGCGCGGCGGATGCCGGGGTAGTCGCTCCCGCATTTAATTTAGCGAACAAGGATAATTATCGGTCCGGGAGGTCTTACACTAACCCAAGACCCGTTATTCATCCGAGAATCACCCACCCGAATGCGAGAGCTGGCGTCCCGACCCATCACACTGATGGAATAAGCATATATGGTTTGTAATCCCCTTTGGTAAGCAGATTAGAACTAACCTCCCCTCATGTTTAGACAAGCCATCGCCAATAATTCCCAGAATTCCAAATATTACTCCACGGTTAACTACATAAAGTTAGGATAGCTTTCTCCAACACTAAAAACCTCGCCCAGATAATCGCCTCCCATAATAATAGGCTACTTACTAAGACCCTATCACCTTTTTCCGGAGGCACAGCCTCTTCCGCTCCCGGTTTAATGCTCAGTAGGAATAATTACAGTAGTAATAATGAGATGAGAGCCAGTACAGTGACACATAATCTCAGCTCCAGCCAGGGAGTACCCACTAGGGGTATAGTATAAATAGGGGTGTTGTGGTTGACGGTAATAATGGGAGTAGGGTAGAGAGCCCCATTAGCATCCCCAGCATCATTTCCCGCAATAGCAGTACCACGGGCAGTAGCAATGACAGCACTCTGATAGATAGTGGAGAATCAGGGGTTATTCCTATAGTTAATAGTGACGTAGTGGAAAATAGAGTAGTAAGCGGCTCGCTGCAGGTCTCGGAACGAATATAGTGACAGGAACGCAGTTCTAATTTCAGAAACTAATCCTAGCAGATTAAGATTCACGTCGGCGAACTCCAAGATCAAAAACGCCGTCTACCAATGCAAGGTTTACACGGACTCAGATGCCTTCACTTATGTAGGGGCATCATCCTCAAGATTGTCTTTGCGTGTCTCCAACCATTACGCAACTTTTCGGGACGTGAACAAGCGCCAGACCACGGGACTCAGTAAGCTAATATGGCGACTGAAGGATGCGAACTTAAGCTATAGGCTGGAATGGTCAATTTTGGGTGGCCCTCCCATTTGATAGGGGCAGAAGACAGTGCAACCGTGTCTCCGAACTCTTCCATATTTTGTGTGCCAGAGGCCGGATGGTAAACGGGCTCTTACAGTCGGCTTTTCGATGCCCCCATTGGCGGCGTTACACTTACCTGGCCTTTAAATAGCGTTTATAAATAGTACCGGCACTCATAGCCTTGGTAACAAATTCTGAAATAGCCTTTAAGATATCTACGATTAACCACTGCAAGGGGAATTACTCCTGTAAGACAAACGGGGCTTGGTTTTCTCACAGCGGGGGGTTTCCTTGACAAGGCAGGCTCAGATGAACACACAACACACTAAAACATAATATATATATATTTTTTTTATTTTTTTCTTTCTGCCACCCAACGGTTATCACGGCAGTAGCCACTGACAGCCGAACGATCAAACGCACACACGTACACAAAAAATGTTTTTACCCCTACGCCAACACACACATATATAGAACAGTATACACACACACACGTCTCTAAGTAGATTTTTTCTCGCCCCTTATAAAACATCCAATATTCCTTAAATAGTCAGAACTTTATTCTCGGTCACAAAGAACATCTATACACCCTCACCCACATGATTGACCGATGCCTGACCCGTTGAATTCTTCAGCCACCGGTTCTCAACATACAATGATAAACAGTTTCGCCATGGGCTCTTAGGAGCACAGTTCGATTTGTTTTTTGCTCCGCCTCTGTTCTGTTTTTGTGTTTCCAACGGATTTCCTTTTTTCTTCCTGATGAGAAAGACACAATATGGTCCCATTATTCAATCGGATTTTGGTAATTTGTGCCTTTCGAAACACGTGTGGAATGAAATAAAACGATTTCTGTTCAATCTGCGTTCAGCTCCATTTCTTCAATTCACCAATAATGTTTTAATTTCAATTATCCGCACCAACGCACGGTTGCAACGCCAGATGGTTGTATCTCCAACCGTGCTGTTTACTGCTGTGATTTTTGCTACTAATGTATCGGTTAAACTTTGATTAATCTACTACAAGATTATTCATCTTCTATTCACATAATATATATATATATTATATATATATACAATATATGCCTACACGCGCACGCACACATACATCTACGTATACACATATAGACACAGACACACACACGCACACGAAAACATGCGCACACGTACGCACGCACACACGCACACGAATGCACAAACCCAAAACTCACAACCCCACGGATACACGTATATACAGCCATATACGCTTACACACATACATACAAAGGCACATGTACACGCAGACACACTACACGTACATACGACACGCACGCACACACACACAATTTTACACGCACACAATTATACATACATGTATACACACATACGCACGTACAAGCACAGACGCACACATACACTAAGTAAAACACAGTTATTCGCCACACACTCAAACTCTACGCATACACACACACGAACACACACATACATACATACACACACACTACAAACAAAACACACACACGATACATATACATACACGCACACACACGCATACTTCAAAGTAGCACTACTGATCCGTGGCAGAGACAAAAGACACCACTCCTTCTTCTTCGACCTTCACACTACTAGCCCTACAAACACGCTTTGTTCAACAGCCACTACCACACACATACACACACGCGCGCAAACACACACACGCGCACACACACACACGCGCACACACACACGTGTCATCATTGCACACATACACACATACACACACGCAGACCTCCGCGCACGCACATATCCACACATACACACACATTCTCCTGTCTTTGACAGAACTACTCTTCCGTCTTTGAAAACACTTTCTTCACCCTTTTCCTTCCTGTCTTTCAAAATGTGACCTCATGTGTACCGTTGGCGATTTTTTTCCCTCTGTCCTCCTTTCTCTGTATATTTCCTTCTCCTATGTTTCCGACGAAGAGCTCCGCTCTAAACGTTAAACCCTCCTTCCTTCCTTCTTTCCTGAGCGTCCAATAATACTATATTTATTCCACGTCCTCGCGTTGTTGTGTTTTTTGGGGCTTTCTTGTTTGGATTAACTATATATATATATATATATATATATATATATATATATATATTATATATATATATATATATATATGTATATATATACACATACATATATGCGACAGGCTTCTTTCATTTTCTGTCTACCAAATCCACTCACACGTTTTTAATCGGGCCGAGGCTATAGAAGACACTTGATCAAGGTACCACGCAGTGGGAATGAACACGGAACCATGTCGTTGGTAAGTAAGCTACTTACCACACAGCCACTCCTGCGCCTAGACTGTTCTATTAAAATTTACATTTATCCGAGAAAGAATACTAGAACCATTTTGCCCATTGATTAGGGAAGGTATCTAATGTAGCTACTTGACGCAAAAATCTCTTTTCAATTATCTTACCGAAGCAAGCGTGTAAAAGAAAGATAAATCCTACAAATAGATGTAAGATGCTTAAAAATATATTTAAGCAGGACCTGCTTTGTTACATATATGTATCGTAAAGAGTGGCTTCCATCTAAAAACACAGTATATATGATTTTAGAAAACCCTTTTATAATGTTTGATTAAATGTACATAGAGAATAGACTGAATTATAAACATTCCCGAACTGAAATTATTGTTTCCTATTCTGACTTTATTTTCCTAATTTATAAATATTTTTCTAATATTTAATGTTTGTTCGGGCACAACATGAGATTGCACAGAACAGGGGATTTGACTATACAAGTGTAAACGAATATAGATTTTCATAGAACTTTGAACTCATTCATTTTTTAGTGATGAGATCAGCCTCTCATCTTTTCTTATCTTTCACATTGTGCATTTTCAAATTGAGATTACGAAAGGTCACCAGCCACTGTGAGAAAATGTGTTTATTTAAAAATATGTGGAAAGATATACAATGAGAAAGGAAATAGGAGTAAAAGAAAAGAAGAAGAAAAAAGAAAGAAAAGAAAAAAAGAAAATTGCTTTTTAATGAAATCTCAATGGATTGACCACAGCAATCTGAAAAGAAAACTCACTTCCCTACTCTCTCTCTATTTATCTATATATCTATCTACCTTTCTATCCACCCATCTTTCTATCCACCCATCTCAAATAACCCGGTTCGTTCACGGCTTTCTGAAATTTGTCTACAGACTCGGCTCTGGCCGTTCTCGTAAAGAATGTACGATTACTGGTGATGAATCTGTCTCTCTTACAACACCAGTATTATTAATAGCACTTTACATCCGCGGGAAATATGTAATTAACCGATCAGTATTTTCGAAACACTAGAGGTATTTGATATATTCGAAATCATTCCATAAAACAGATTCAAATGTGTCCATGCTTGATTCAAACTCGGCTCTCATTTCTCGAATGTCTTGAAGTGTCACAACTTTAATACATTGCAAGCTACGCAAAACTTGTTGGTAACAAAGAACAAATCATTATAAACAGCAGTATACCAGGAGAAACGTGTGTCCTACGCTATTAAGATTTAATATGGAATCAAAAATAAAGTTCAAACTGTATGAGTTCAACACTTCTGTCTCACTAGCCAGGAATATCTTATTCCTCAATCGTTTCTTGATGTGATGAAAAAATCAGCTAGTAACTTTGAATAAGTTGTAGATTTGAACAACAGCTATGAAAGCTCCCTCCGCAAATCCCAAATTTTATTTAATCTGGTTTGCGAGAGCTACTGTTTTGACAAAGACGCAGCTTGTCCTAGTGCTGAGTAGATCAGTGGACAACTGATGAAGGGATTGTTCTTCATGTTGCCTGTCTTGCTTTTCTATTTTTTTATGTTTTCTGACGTCAGTTACCCATATATTCATGTATATATACATCTACACCTATATATGTGGGTATGTACATGTATGCATGTATATATGCATATATGTATATATGTGTCATTGAGCAAGACACTTCAATTCACGTTCCTCTTGTCCAACCAGCTGGCAAAAGTGCGTGTGCCTCTATTTCAAAAAGCCATCCTTGTCACATCCTTTGTCTCGCAGAATGTCCCTGAAACCTACGTTAATTTCATTCGAGTATATAGTGTCATGTTTCGCTTGCACGTTTATTTCCCGAGGAGGCTCTCCAGTTGATCAGATCATCTAGAATTCCCGTCTTCATAACTGATGGAGTACTATGATAAAATGTATATCATTATAGGTAGTGTGCTTATGGAATTCAAGTATATTCGACCATTAGAACAATAGAAGAAAGTTTGTTTGAAAAGATAGCAATAAAAACAAAACAAAGTGAAGCCATTCTAAAGAACAGCATTACTTGGCAGTGAAAGGAATCTCAGCAACGTCCTCGAGATAGGAAAAGAAATATGTCGCTTTATTTCAGTGAAAGAAAACATCAGGAACATTAATGACACCACCAGCAATACGCGGCCTATATCAGATATTAATAAAAATAATGATAATTATCATGATCGTGATCGTGATGATAATGCCTCTGTTGTTTTACAGTTGTTGTAGTCTTAGTAGTTGAATTACGTTTTGTTATGTTTCTATGTTGGGGCAATGAAAATAATTCTGTCTGATTTAATGAAACTCAACTGTAATTAGATCGCAGTAATTGCTGTTAGCCAATTAATATATAAGTTTGCCGTCTAATTATGACAATTATGTTTGACTAATTAAAATACGACGCTTTTAACGACGATAGTGTATTGTATGAACAGTTCATAATAAACAGAACATTCACACATATTTTCAGTTCATGAGCAACATAATATTTGTGTACATACACACAACACGCACATATACTCACACACACACCCACACGCATGCACGCCTCACACACCCACACATATTTAGTTTCTTGTACTTCATCTGGTGATGAAACATGGTGTTTGATGTAATCTGTTCTTGCTTAGAGCATATGACTTAGCTAATATGTATGAGGACATTGGAATATAATTATACCACTTAGATTCGTTCGTTTCCAAGTATACATGAATGACATATTGTGTTATTTAAAGTCTACATAAGTTTTAAAAATTATGTTCAATGTCACTTTGATGCTTTTTACTTTCTAGCAAATGACTACCAAATCAGGTAACAGTATATATAGACAGACTCATAATTATAATACATCACGTGCTGGTTGTGTGAATATATTTATAATTCACTCAGTTTACACTGTACAGTAACGAAGAAATATTTATTATGATAATCTAGGAGTAATATTCTCTGAAACGATATGCACTGTACTTACAGAATTATTGCACAACCAATTCTAGTAGACTCCACTGATGAGGTCCAAATAAGGTTCAAAATGTCTATTAAAGATATTCGTCATTTTTCAAACTATGGTTAAATTTATACTGTTTATATATCTACAATATGCGGTGCATATAGCCTATCATACCTTGATACTGTATGAATATCGGTCTCTCCTACGAGGCTGATGCTGATAAATAATGTGTTGAACATTTACGGTATGCCTCAGGATGCTATACCATTTCCTCATTATATAAACAGATTGGCGGCTTTATTGTCAGGGGTTTGTCGCAAAATGCCATCCATTTATACTTGGAAACGAAAGGATCTAAGTGTTCTTATATCCTAATATCTTCGTGTTCTAAGTGTTGCTATATCCTAATGACCTCATGCATATAACCGAAGTCATGTTCTGTAGAAACTTTTGATGATAACCCCACCCCAAAGAATTCGAAAATCATCTTTTCAGTTTCTGTCTATCTATCTATCTATCTATCTATCTATCTATCTATCTATCTATCTATCTATCTATCTATCTATCTATCTATCTATCTATCTATCAATCTATCTATCTACCTATCAATCTATCTATCTATCTTTCTATCTATCTCGATATCTATCTATCTCTTTATCCACCTCTCTCTCTCTATCTCTCTGTCTATAGCCATCTGTCTATCTAATACAATATTAATCATAAAAGGGTAAAATTAATTAATTAATTAATTAATTAATCAATTAATCGATTAATAATTTTACCAAGTAAGTTAAAATAACATTTATAGGAAAAATTAAACAAATATTTTATAATTATAAACATAATTATAATTGGGTCAGCTAATTGCTTCACCACATACCGAACTTAGAAATAGGTGTTACAAATTCCTTTTCTACAACAGTAAGAATCTCCCAGACAGTAACACACTTTTTTACTTAGGCAAAATGGAAAATAATGAATCCAGACGGCTCCGAATAGCCACATACGCGTTTCGAAATTAAATTATGTTTACTTGCTTTTCATCATCTGTAGTGGGTCATCCCATAAATAATGCTTTTGTTTTCGAATGCGTGAGCTAAAAGTCGGAGGGGGACGGTGTAAACTACCTGGATCAACTTCCTATAAAGGCAGTTAGTAATTTTTCTTGTGCTTATACTTAGTGCAAGTTTTAAAGAGTGCAGTTCAATTTTAACAGTTATTATTATTTTTCTTTTGGTTCAATGCTGTAGTGGAAGTGACGAAGAAGCATATTCGGCATATTTTGTGTTATGAGTTCAATAAAGATTACAAGGAATCCGAAAGTGCGGGGAATATTAGTGTAGTATATGTAGGACAGAAATAAGCTTAAGTCAGTGTCAATGGTGGTAACAGGAATTCCAAGCCCGAAACTATAGCCTCCACGATGGAGCTCGATGAGGACGTCCTGCAAACCCTGCTGAAACAAAATCCCTTCGTAACTGTTCAAGAACTAGCTGAGAATTTGGTCATTTCAGGATGAAAGATGTTCTTCTAAAATAATGCTCGGCCACATACAGCGAGGATAACTTTCCAAATGCTAGAGCTTTTTGTATGTGAAACGATGCACCACCTACCATATTTGCCAGACATTGCCCCATCTGAATATCAGTTAATCTGCTGTTTCCAAAATCATTTGGATGGAAACAAACATGAATTCTACATACACACATTCATACATACATACATATATACATTCATATATACATACATACATACATGCATACGTACGCACATAATACATACATGTATGTGTACGTGTATGCATGTCTCCATGTATATAGAATGTATCTGCTTTTCTTATTATATTAGATTTTTTCTTTCATTTATTCTTTTTCATATACATTTTCTTTAGACGCACTACTTTTTCTGCATTTGATACTAATGAAGAAATGTGTTCCAAATATTTTCTCGTTATTATTTTTCAGTCCTCATTCACCATATTGTGATTTTAAAAAATCCTCCGCCTCCAGAATTCGATCCTATGCTTTAGTTTGTATTTTAGCTTGCTGATGAGAATTCCCTACTGAGCATATTTGCAAAACTGGGAATAACTTTAGTGAACAGTTTTAGCATTATTTTACAGGCTTTCTCAAATTCACTGACAGGTCCCAATTTTTAAAACCTTCCTTAACTGTTCCAAAAAATGCATGAAAGTTTGATACAATATAAAGGACATAATGGAAATTAATATGCACGAGTCAAATTTTGCAACATCACTACATCATTGCAACAACACTACATCACATATGAAAAATGACATCCTTAAAGAGCAACGATATTATTACGTCAACAACCCTAGTGCAACTGAAGGAGAACATGAAGAGAGAAATCAAAGAAGTGGAGTCGGAAACTCTTTAGTGGGTTATGGTGCAGCTTTTAGAATGAGCACGCGCGTGCGTAGCCGAAAATATCATTTTTCATATGTAATGTAGGGGTGTTGCAAAATTTGACTTGTGCATATTTACTTCCTTTATATTGTATCAAGATTTCATTCATTTACTTGTAAATTAAAGGAAGTTATTAAAAATTAAAACTCATAAGTAACTTTTGGTACACTCTGTATATATATATACTGGTATGGGACAAAATAATGGAAACGTCTTAAAATTTAAAACAAATTTACTTTCATACGGAATGACCTTCTTTGGCAGTAATTACAGCTCGAATATTACGAGGCATGGACTAGTACAAATTTTGAATTGTTTCCCAAGGAATTTTTGACCATTCTTTAGCTAAAAGTCTCCAGTCTTTGTTATGATGATGGTGGAGGATATCGAGACCTTACATGTTATTCTAAAATGCACCGTAATGTTCAATAATATTGAGATCTGGTGACTGTGGTGGGCAGATAAGATGTTCAACTTCCTTAAAATGTTCCTAGTGCTATTCATTAACAGCTTTAGAGGTATGAATTGGTGTATTATCATCCTGAAAGATTGCGTTTCCCTTCGGAAACAGTGCCGCGACCATAGGATGAATTTGATCAGATAAAATGCTTAAAGTGTCTTGACAATTAATTCTGCCACGAAATGATTCTATTCTATTCTATTCTATTCTATTCTATTCTAAACGCTTTGAAACGTTTCTTTTTGAAATTAGTAATTTTCTGATTGCTGTCATCCCATTAAATCCAGCTATGTGTAGCGTCCAGCGAACAGGTTTTGTGAAAGCGGATTCTGGGGATGGTCCTTAATCTCTGCTGTCATTTTGGAAGCAGTGCATTTGTGATCTTTTCTGATAACTCGCGTAAGCATCCAACGGTCCCTACCTGAAAGTTTTGGTTTCCTTCCGAAGTTTTTTTCGACGAGGAGGTTTTTCCCTCTTTCGCAAAGGCTGTCATTACTTTCGAGAGAATACTTCTTGATACACCAAATATTTCGGCTCGTTTCTTTGCGCTAGCACCTGCCATATGAGCCCTAACAATTTGACCTCTTTGAAAGCCCGATAGATCTGTCATTTTAATTTTATGTACATTTTTGTGATGGAACAGCAAGTTTGTGAAGAAACAGCAATTTTCGCTAAGAAATTTTGTGAAGAAACAGCAATTTCAGCAAAAACATATTAAGCAACAATAATAATCAATCAAAAATCATAAAAATAAGCAAGCTTTTGACAGTTTTATAGATATTTCAAATTTATGATGCTAGGTGTTTTTTTATTATTTCGTCTAACCACTGTATATACAGTTATTCAAAACGAATGAACTGATCATATACAATATTTTATTAAGGGGCAGCTATAAAAAAAAATCCAACTAAATCACAAGTATTTACTCACAATCAACTTTTATTTCCTGTCTTAGAAGTGTACAATTTGTCCACCACCTGCAGCACGGGCAACATCAATGCAATAAGAGAATTCCTCCTAGATGCGTGTCAGCATATCACGATCCACTGAGTACGTCTTTGGCTGAAAGGTTGCATGTTTTATCAAAGTTTTTCAATTTCCCTTCTGTGTCCATATGTCCTGAAATCGCCTTAAGCAAAGCAAATTTATTCTTTAGTTCCATAATGAATTTGATTTTGATATGTTGAAACGTGTCTGGGAGGAATTTCTCTTATTGCATTGATGTTGACTGTGCTGCAGGTTGTGGCCAAATTGAACACACGTAAGACAGGAAATAAAAGTTGATTGTGAATAAATACTTGTGACTTAGTTGAAGTTTCTATTGCTTTTCCTTTTTAAAATATTGCGTAATGAAATCGGTTCACTCTTTATGAATAAATATGCACATATATATTGCTTGATCACGTAACCGACCAGGCTATCAGATCTGTTACACATCGCTTCTCACAATGCGTTTTTACATTGATTTAGTTTTGAAATGATACCACCCCGCTATCTAGGTGAGCAGGTCAACATCCACCCCTAATCGAAAGGAATAATGGAGCAAAGCAAAATGAAATGATTTTCAGAATGTGTCTCAGACATCTCTCATGGAATCTTTGAATGTCCTGTATATGTCGTTTGTAAAGGGTCCACGTTGCGCATGCTTAAATGAGCAATGTCCCTACACATGCACGGTACACAGTAATTTTTGTTCGCCTTGTGAATCCATATTGGGACGTGGCACGAGACTCAAGAGAATTTATATATAACATATATATCCCAGCAGAGCAGTCCACAGCAAAAGCATGAGCGAGAGTAGTAGCAAATTACAGCGAAAAGAGAGTTGGGGCAAGGACGACACCCTGCTTGATACCATTCTGTTTAGGGATGTGTCCCGCCTTGCCACCACCAATATCGACCCAAGCCTACATCCCACCATGAAATGATTCTATAATTGATAAAAAAGTGAATTCGGGCATCTATGTTTGCCAAGTAATTTCCATAGGGAGGCACTGTTCACATTATCTCCAAATACATATACACACACATACACACACACATACACACACACACACACACACACACACACACACACACACACACACACACAAATTGTTTTAACTGACTGTAGAAGCAACATTGTCATTAAAATATCGGAAGCGAAAATACACAGAAAACCTTGCGAGGAAGTCGGTAACGTCACAATGACGTAATATTTACAGAAATGATACCTCCCCCATTTAGAATCTTTTGTTTTCAGAAAATATAGTTAGTCGACTATCAGAAAGCTATATGGCATTTCCTGAAAGAATTTAGACAGAACATTAAGAATGTATCTCTAAAATCTATAAACAATCATTTAAAATAAAGTGGACCAGGTGAATTAATAACATGTTTGGAAACAGTGGCGTTCTGCACATTCTATTTTAGAAGATACATTTAAAAATTCCATCGTACATTAAATCTTCATGCTAACATTCTGTACGCAATATTGTACAAATTATGATGCATTTCTCATGGCATTTGAAGGAATAGAATTATGCCTGTCTTGAGATGATTCCAAGGCTTGTAATGTTATCTACTAACGTTTTGCTTTTTATTTTTATGTATGTATTCTATTGTGTTTCAATTGTTTAGAAAACTGTGTTTGATATTCAGATGTTGTATGACAATACAACAGCTTCAGATGTGACGTAGAGACGTTAAGAAACAAATAATGTCATCATCTCGCAGGTCTCACGGAGGTTTCAAGGCGATGCTGCTACCATATAAACTTTTTTGTTGATGCATTTGCTCCAACTGAGATTGTTGCAGACATACTGATTATAGAAGTTCTAAGAAATTCCCATAGGAAAGACATCATGACTACTTAAGCGCATCTTTTATGATTTTTCCCCGGCACTCAGTTTATCATGTGACCCTTTTATTATGTATAAAAATTGATTGCAGAATATGGAAGAGACTCGGGGTGTATTACTTGCTACTATGATAGCTTTCTGAATTAAGATCACGAGAAAACATTCATATTTCACTGCTTCATGATACTAAATTCAAGTGTATTTCTGAACTTTTGAGGTTTTACAAGGAAGACTTCTATTAATTTCAAAGAAATACAAAACTCTCATTTAAATTAGTATCGTTTGACATTTAAATCAGGACCCTCTGATTTCAGTGCA
>NC_042997.1:3735340-3817840 GCF_006345805.1 Octopus sinensis | reverse complement strand
TATAGAAAATAATGTAAAATAGTGATACTTTATTAAATGATGAATGGAATTAAAATTCCATAAGTTGAAAATATAATAGTTTCCCCGTACAAAGGCACTACTCAAAGTTTCCATCTTTATGAGTGCATTTTTGCTAAGAACAAAGTGTGATCTCGAATCTTTCTTGAAAAGGTTCAGGTTTGCACATTTTTTACCCCACTTCATCACAGCTAATTTCACTTGCTCTTTTCCACTAAATAGTTGTTTGCCAAAAACATCTTGTTCTGAACATATCAGGCGATAGTTGGAGGACGCTAGAACCACACTGTACGGGAATTATTCCACAAATACCCGACCTAATGCGTCGATTACCTGATTTGCTGTCAAATGGGTAAATGATTTCGTTTAACTTACTTGTTCACTCCGTTCATCCAGATGTCTTCCCCCAAGCTCTTTGAGTATCTTATTGCATCACTGTTAACGATAGAGACTTGTGCTAAAGATCAAGATGGAGTCTTTGTGATCCTCAACAACTGCTAACGTAATTGTTCTGATTACATTCGGACGTCTTAAGTATTTGAGTCAAAGGTGAAGCACCATTCTATCGAGCAGTGTTTCGTTTCCGGATGAGGAAGATACGTCCTCTTTTCACCATTTACAACCTAATAGAGAACAAGCATGTATTAGAAGGTCACAAAAAATTCCAACAGATACGTGCACATTTCGTTCATTCAAATCAAGTGACAACTACTGGGGTAACAAATTTACAGACACTTCATGATATCAATATCTACCAATATCTTCTCACCTTAAGCTATTCGAATATGAATTATCTCCGCCGAACACCCAGATAAAGTTATCTATTTGCTGTGATACCTGTCAGTGGTCGAAGTTATTCCTCTGCCAATGCATAGTTTTCATTTTTTAAATATCTTCTTCTGTCTACCCACATTGATCTTGTCAATAGATTTATCTCCTTAAGCAACCTGTAATCTTCTGTGGATGACACAAAGCTTACCGCCAACTTTCCTGATAGAGGAAGCGTTATAATACCAAATCGTACAAGTGTATTTAAGCCTTCTATCATTAAATATGCAGACACAAATACGCACACACGCACATACAAATACAAAAGAATGTATATATATCTATCTATCTATAATGTCCATATATACACATATATATGTATATATATATATATATATATATATATATATATATATACACATACATGCATATATACATACATACATACATACATATATATATATACATATATATATATATATATAAAAATATATGCATACATACATACACACATCCATACATACATTCATGCATACATATATATTCACACATAAATGTACACACGCGTATATAAGTGCAAGTGGTTATACGTACAGAGGCAAACAAGCAAACATTATCAGAAACACGCACAGTTATGTAGGGGGAAGATAAAATACGTAAAATATTCTACTTGTTCCATGCGTGTGTAAATGTTGCTGTCAACTGTTTCGAGACTTTTAAAGTGTGTGTCAATACAAAATACATTTAATACCTCTTCTAATATATTCTGCTCTAGCCATCGCTTTCTTTCAATTTATAATGGAATTGTAAACATTTTTGCGACGTGTTGTAATGTGTATTAGGTGTGAAACAGGCACGGACGTGTGATGTATTCTCTAAAGACGATTATATATTTTACAAAACAGAAGTACAAAATATTTTAAAAGGTAAAAAAAACAAAAACAAGAGTTCTTTATTGTAGAAGCAAACATTCCAATGTAAATTTCCAGAGCTGATTAATACAATAATGCTACAAGTTTAGAGATATTCAGCACAAGCAATGAATGGTGTAAAACAGTTCAATTTTAGAAAAATTAATCCCAAAAGTAACGACGAATTACTTTCAAAAGATGTGCTACTCGTATTTTGTAAAGCTCTATACTCTGCATCGTAGGACATAAATAGAAATTTAAGGGTAAAGCTGTTTAATGTAAAGAACTGTGTTACACTGAAAGAGTATTTGGAAATAAAATCGAATCAATTATGTTTGAAGTCGGTTGATCAGTGAAACAACAAATGAGATTATGTATCTAAGAACAAAAAGAAGAAAGTTTTATATAAATAATGCTCAAGAATGTACTAAGAATAGCTACAAACATCATACTTTCGACGAAAGAAAAATAATGAGAAAATGTCAAATTGGCTAAAACGAACTTGAAGAGAGCTAAAAGGAAAGAATAGCATAACGTAACGAGTGCTAAACTGACTGCGTTTTATTCATAACTTTTATTGTCTGGTGTGTACTATAAATGCTTTCTGAATATATTTTTGGCAAATCAGAAATTTTCAAAATTGGTTATATAAATGAATGTAATAACGTTAGTAAAAGCACAGTAGAGCTTATTCAGAATAAACGACTAGATATAACAAAACTATATAACTTTCGTAGTAACATATTTCTTAAGGAAATTTAAAATAGCAATATTGATTAAATAGCAATACTTGCAGCATGTGCAATTACTTAAAAATAGGGGTACTTTGTAATTTATATTGTGATAATATTGAAAGATACTGAACGATATAATTGAATTATTTATCCTCACAGAGGGACGCAGCTGCAACAAATATAAGATTCGAATTTCATTCTGAAGAAGTGTGTATAATATTCGCTTACCTATTTATTCTGGCGTTACAAAAGTTTTCAAATAGCGACACAACAAAACATCTAATTTATTACTTAGCTATTACCGACTCGTATCCGTTACTCTGTTACATATGGGCGACAAAAGACATTCTACACAACTAAGAAAGCATG
This sequence comes from Octopus sinensis, assembly GCF_006345805.1. NCBI lineage: Eukaryota > Metazoa > Mollusca > Cephalopoda > Octopoda > Octopodidae > Octopus > Octopus sinensis. The sequence continues at coordinate 3,815,040 of NC_042997.1, read as the reverse complement.
AATGAAGTAATATCCAGTGTATACTTTTCACTGTAGCCCGTGAAATATTGGCAAATGACAACGCCTGGGATTTTCCCTGCATATATTTGTTTCATTAAAGTGTCTGTGTCTATATCTGTGTATGTGTGTGTTTGTGTGTGTGTGTGTGGCCGTTGTCTTTGTTTCTGTTTTTTCAGTGATTCTGGATGATCAGTTTGCCAATATATTCAAACACATGGTTTATATCGTATCCCTTTAAGCTTTGATTAACTTAAGATATATTTTGTCAACAATTATGCTTCTTGAGTGCGAGTGGGCGACTGGAATGTTATCGTTTGTGCATCTCCTGATTGTGTGAGACCACTTGACAAGAGAAAGGTGCCAAATTCTCAAAAACTTGTAAGTCATTTCCGACACATTGAGAGGCAAGACTATTGTCAGAATGCGCCGATTTGCACATGGTTAAATAGCATCAGATCAAACAGACCGGAGCTGCATAGAATAATGTGTAAGCTAACGGATAAGGATAACATAGGTTGTCCAGAATACTAGTTGATCAGCTGCACAAACGGTAATATATTTCAACAGTACGATCGATTTCTCTAGGTTTCATACAAAGAGACCTGATTGGCTCCAGGATGTCGAAACTAATCGCAGGTGTACAGCATTCGTTCAACTATTTGGAGCAAGAAGGTGGACAGGGAACGCAGATAGGTTTTGATGTCTAATTCGACACCTTGTCGGGTAATTTGCGTTAGGATCAGATTTTTTACGAATGTTGGACAACTAATGAGATTGGGGAAGCAACAACTTATTGAATGCGGTACAAGTCGAAGAGTCTAGATGGCTTGACCTACAATATTCCTCTTCACATGCTACATTTAGAAGTAGTAGTGGTAGTAATGATAGTAACAGCAACAGCAGCAGCAGCAGTAGTAATAGTAGTCGTCGTCGTCGTCGTCGTAGTAGTAGTAGTAGTAGCAGCACTAGCAGCAGCAGCAGCAGCAGCAGCAGCAGCAGCAGCAGTAGTAGTAGTAGTAGTAGTAGTAGTAGTAGTAGTAGTAGTAGTAGTAGTAGTAGTAGTAGTAATGGTTCTCTTCAGTTTGTCCGCAAATTTATTAATTATTGTTTTTTAGCTAAAAAGTTTGAATCTTCGTATAATGGTGTAATTTCTCCCGCTGAACAAGGTTTCAACATTTTCGACAAAATTTCGTATTTTAGAATATATATCGTGTTAAAGTTGTCGTATTTGTGTAATTTTAACGAATCAGCGACGTGTATTTATCTGAGGAAAGCTACTGCTGTTTGCGATAGTAATCGAAGAGCAACAAATTCCGGGTAGGAATCCCTTTATAATGTCGCAACTTTCCTGGATATACTACGTTTTCAGTCAGCGGCGATCTGACAAGAATTATCATCTCGCTAGGCATAATGCTTAGCGGCATCATGTCGGTCTTCACGTTCTGAGTTCAAAATTAGACTTTCTCGAGTTTGCCTTTCATCTTTATGCGGTTGATACAATAAGAAACAGTTAAAATCTAGAGTCGATCCCAACCCGTTTGACTGCTGGCCTTTGGCGAAAATTTGAAGTAAATTCATAAGAAACTTTTGCCATACGAATCTACAACATAAAATATACATCCTGGGTTTGTTTCTGTACGAAGTTAATTTCCTTCTTTTATATTTTCCGTTTACTTGCATAAGAAAATAACCAGGACCCTTTATACTGCGTCGGGTGGAGGAAATCTGAAAATATCATATTGGTAAATAAATTATTTTAAAGTATGCAAAATAAGAGAAAAAAACACTTATTTAATTGCAATGGAACATATTAATAATCATCTGAAACAGAAAGTCAGTGCACTAACATTTTATCTATGGGTATACATATAAACATATTCCTATGTAAATATTAATCATTCTGATGGAAAAAGAGCATGAAGCCAACAGATTAAATAGAAATTCATGTTTAAAATCATATAGGTGTATCGGGTCTTATATAATTTTCCAGTTATTGACATTGATATCGGTTTCTGGTGAATTTTTAATGTCATGTAGCCTAACTTATACTTTGAAAATATTGAAGCTACGCAATGACAAATTTCAAAATATCCTCTTCCTTGAAAAGTGTTGAATGGATTACTTAATTCTTAATCTATACCATATATATTCAATAAATACACATCAATGACAAATTTACTTAATCGCCACAAATTTTGAGCAACAGCTTGCCGAAATGGATGTTTGGGAGTTGAATCTCCCTCTATAGGATATATATATATATATATATATATATATATATATATATATATATATATATATATATATATATATACATATATATACTAGTAATGTGTCAATGTCTGGGCAAGAAGAAAATAAATAGATAAAAATCAGCGTCGGTTAGGTATCGGCAAATTTTTATATCATGGTTTTGGTATTTGTGCACAGCGGGTTTTTCGGGAGGATTATTTATTGCGAATTAAATCATGGGAGGATCCAGGGAGGTTTTTCCATGGGCATATTCTCTTGACCTTATTAGCTCCACCTTTTTCACTTAATATCAATCATATGATTCATAATTATTTAATACGTATTTATATTTAATTCGTATATAATTTCTGCTTCCAGAAACCATTCAAATTCTATGAGTAACACCTGCCAAATTTGAATAATGTACTCAATTATATTGAATTTGACTTAAATTGTTTTTGTAATCGATAAAATAAAATAGAGTTTTAATTTATAAAATAAAATAGAGTTTTGTGTAGTAATCGACTTTAACTCTCACCCCAAAATTACGAGAGTTAAGCCTTTCGTGGGAACGGATTATTTATAAGAAAATATGCTTTTAATTCTGACTTTGTACAGTGAAACTCATAAATACAGCAGTTTTCTGATCAGTTCACCAATGTTTCAAGCTCAGCTTCAAACATATTCGATAATGTAGACATAAATCAAACGATATTTCAAAATACATCATACATAGTGCTGTTATGCTTTCTCAGTTTGGAAATGGATGATTACAGCATTGTGTATTCTTGACAGCTTAGCATTGCCTCAATATTCTCTCCCATTATATAGGCCCGAGGCAGTCATCGACGCTTTGTTATTAATAGAATTTATGAGAGTTATGTTGTCTTGTAGAGGTGAAACTATCTATTTCGGCACGAAGAAACTCTAATGATGTGTATGCATTTCCTTTCAGAAGAGATTTATACCTTATGCACTTAACGCTACTGTTCTATTTTGGAGAACCTGAACAGCTGATATTTCTGAGCTGGTTACAATTGTAAAATTTCCTAAGAAAGATGAAAGTAATATGAGAATCTGCAACTAAATATCTCTGCGTTATTTGGACAACGTTTGAAATTTTGTATTTGCATTTCAAATCTTTTGCCAGGATATAATTTAAATTTCAAGCACCATGTAGTACCTAAATACTAAGTAATTTTCACTCACTAACCATTGATTAAATCTACAATTTCATCACGTGTTGCTCTTTACCAAAATATGAGAGGTGATCAGACGGTGTCACATTTACGTTGCATTATTATGATGATATAGACAGGGTTGAATTCATTAAAGAATATCCGGAATGCCTTAAAGTATCATAGATTAATTTGACCATCTTCCTTTACAGTTCACCAGCATATACTTAATATAACGCCTATATTCTCACAACCTATTGATTAGAATACCATCATGGAACACAGAAGTATTTATAATCAGCTTAACAAATTTAAAGCATAATTGCAAATAAAATAATTATTTTTATTTAGCTTGACATATATCAAAGAGATTACTAAATTGCTCAAAGAGATTACTTAACAGTTCAAATACATAATCAATCAGACGGGAGCGTTTCAGAAACAAATTTCCCTGAGTATTGAAACATCAATTCTTAACAATTCATGATTCTTTTCAGTAGAATAGATAATACATGTTTAATAGTGATTAATTTTAATTGTCTCCTGTATCCTGATTTGTATGAGCGTTCCGTGGAAAATGAATAATCCACATTCAGGTAACTAAAGTATTAAGATTAAAGTCATGATTCAGCATTATAAGTGTTATAAAATATTTAGTATAAAACTAAGTAGTTTCAGTTCTGTTGTGCACCAACATCTCCGGTGCCATGAGTAATACTAAACTTCTCGGGATATCAGATTACATCCTTCATTTCACTCAAAATTCCATAATTATAATACGTAAAAATCCCTCTCTATTAACAAAAAGAAAATGGATCTCTAAATCAGCTGTCCGGTAGAATGTACACAAATTTTATGAGAACTCTGATAGCATATGCCTAGCATCAGAAATAATTAGCTACTTAACTGCCTACCACATAATATCTATCAATGCCGCCATCACCCAAATAGTTTATTCTCCACAAATGAGAAGTTGTAAATAGGAAAATGAAAAAAAGCTAGAAATGCCCGAGAAAGTCACAAATGACAATCTGTGGGTTCATGCAGGGAGTCAAATTCAGCGTGCAAAACAATCCAAAGTAACGTCCGCTGAAACATCCTTTAATTTTGCAATGTCTTTTCATTTTCGTTGTTCAATACCTCTTACACTTTGTAAATTGATATATCTATAGGAGCTACTGATGTAGGGAAAAATACCGCACTGGAAACACCTTTATGTACGTAATGTATCTGCCAATTACTCGTTTAAATTCTTACTAGTGTAGTTTTGAAATTCTTTCAGCTCCTGCGGGTATATATTTGTATGTTTAGCGTGCGTACGCGTTTGTCGTAAAAACGTAGTTTTACACCAACTGAGATTTAGAAAGGAGCACAACGCCCATTGAGGCAATATAATACAGTAAATTCTATAACAGGCCTTAGCGTAATTTCAAGTGTATTGAGAATTACATTCCTTAACGCTCCATGACACAGCCTGTGCATTAATTCTCTATCAAAACATATCCAAAATATATAGTTTACAAAATCATATCGAAAATATGTAGTTTACAAATACTTTGCAAAAACTTTGAATAACCATCAGCATTTGGTGAAATATCCATTCACATTGTTTGGCAGGAAGTCAAAATTTGAATGATAGCAATGTGTTCAACAAAACAGGACGACACAAACGTTGCAAATCACATAAAAAACGCAAATAAATAGTTAAATACGTGAACAACGAGGAAACAAATGTATAACAAGACAAGTAAACACAGATAAAGGACCCCTCTATCTACTCTATAATTGCCCCTATAATTTCTAAGATAAAATTTAGGATTTATATGGCAGGGTTAAAGTTTGGGACAAATTTGACAGTGGAGAAAAACAAGGAATCCGAAAGAAAACAAACATGGTGGGTTGTTAGACAAGAAAGAGTGGAAAATAGAGAACGCTGTGAGAAGCATCTTTTTTAAAAGACAAAAAAATAGAGGAGAGAGAAAATAAAACGTCCACTCTTCTCAACGTCCTTGAAGGAAAATAAAGAGGATCAATTGTGAGCAATGAGAGGGAGAGAGAGAGAGAGAGAGCGAAATAGAGGAGGGAGAGAGACAGATAGAAAACAGTGAGAGACGGAAAGGAGAAAAGGAAAATAGTGAAGGATGGGGGGAAGGAAACAGTATAGATTAGATGAACATGATCTTACTTGGAAATGGATGCGTCGCATTCGATTAAATAATAAATAGTAAATAACGTATATAATATATAAATGTGAGTGTGTGTGTTTCTGTGTAAATATATACATGCTTACATGTGTGCAGGACGTCACCGACGGTACAAATAACACGAAATACGCAAACAAACGCGTTAAATTTGTAAACGAGGGAAAATGGAAGCATGTAAACAAAGAAAATGGACCCTTCGTCGGCAGTCGGTTGTCTATCTACTCTGCACTTCGTACATTCAACGACAATGTGGATCTTCAAAGACAGTCGTTCCCATAAATTCTAAAAAGAAATTTAGGATTTATAGAGGGTTAAATTTGAGAACAGAAACATGACAGTGGAAACATATAAAGGAAACCGAACGTAAACATGGAGGTTCGTTAGACAGAGAGAGAGAGAGATGGAGAGGGGGGAGAGAGAGAAGGATCGAGAGAAATAGATCGAAAAACATTTATACAGATAGATAAATAGATATACCGAAAGATATAGAGACAGATAGATAGACAGACAAGGTGAATTCAAAGAGTATCTGATTATCCAGCCAAACTAATGTCGCAGGGGTAAAAATCATTTGGATGGGAGGGGAGGTTAACCGTTATACGTATTCGCGAATATTTTTCGCGCCGTTCCGTGCTGTTACGCCTAGCGAAGCGAAGTGTAATATGCGCTCGTCAGATTTTGACGGAGGCGCTTGCGATTCGGTGAGTTCACCGCATTACTACTATTACTACTACAACAACAACAACTACTACTACTACTACTACTACTACTACTACTACTACTACTACTACTGCTAATACTACTACAACTACTACTACTATAACTACTACTACTACTACTACTACTACTACTACTACTATAACTACTACTATAACTACTACTACTACTACTACTACTACTACTACTACTACTACTACTACTACTAATAATAATAATAATAATAATAATAATAATAATAATAATGATATAAATATTAATAATAATAAAATATGATTTCATTTATGTCACCAGGGTGGAAAATTAGGAGTAATAGTGATATAATCCTCCGGATACAGAATAAAGTCTAGGGATCATCGAAGAATTCCACTGACCAAGATCTCCCTGAACACCATGATATTATATATTGCGATACCTGGGGATCCGCGCATAAATGACAAAGAACTAGAAAATGTTGAAAAGTACAGACTACGGAAACACGAAATACGAAATTGCAAGACTGTGGACTATGGGGTGAGTGTTTGTGATCCCAGTAATTGTATGGGCTCGTGGAGCGCTAGTAACGAAGTTAGAGAATGATGTCAGAGAAAGCAGAATTGACATGTGAGCAGAACAAGCCACTGAAACGCATCTGCTGGGGAGAGCTAGGACATGAAATGTTCAACCAAGTAACCAATCTTATAACATGAAGAAAGAGACATCGTGACACCTCTGACAGCAGGGTACAGTCCGCTCTCATAGAATCAAACAGAGCAAACAAAAAGTAGCCTTCTGAGAAGGAAAACAATAATAATAATATAATAATAAGAACATTGGCAATATAGATACCCGTTACCAAATATACACTTAATTTCGAGCATTCCTGTGTAAAAACAAAATAGAACTAAACGAGTTTCACTCTTCATTCCGCCATTTGCTGTATCGAACGGAAAACAACATTTCACTAATTCGTTGGACATTTCGATACCTCGATGAATTAAGTCAAGTTAACCGAGTCAAGTTTCACATCAAATCCGAAGTCCCAGGTAATGTTTCTAATATAAACTTGCCCTCATATTATTTGTTTAAAATAATTAGTAAAAAACAAATTTAACTAGTTTTCTTTCGAAGTCAGTATTACGTTACGCTTATTATCTAAATCATTATATTTCCTTATGAACTGTACACTGTTTCAAAATATTTGATAATAAACAACAGTAATTCTAATGTATCAGACGCCACTTACTCATATGAATTACGAACATATTTTTAATTTTATTAAGTAAACCTAGTTGTTAAATCATATACGAGTGTCGCCAGAAATGTTCATAGGCTGATGAAGGTGCTCGCATGGAATGTGACTAATTGAGTTTTAAGTTACTACGTAATATCCACTTTCGCATCTTTATTGCAGTGCGTGGATCCCATTACCGAGGAAGCTTTCATCCCTTCTGACAAAAGTACAATCAACAGCATTCATGACATCACCACTGCGGTTTTGGTTCCAAGCCAAGTGTTGGGGAATAGATGATAGTTAGGTGCGATCAAAGCAGGTGAATAAAGGGAGTTATCAATCACTTCAGAGCAACAGTCATATACAGCAACCATTTAAACCGAATGTTGTTGCGCTGCATCGTTGTCTTGAAACAGAACACTTCTTGTCTGTTTTCCTAGGAGTTTGGTTTTGAAAGCCTTCATAGCTGCGTTTGCAAGTTAGCATAGTATTCTCCATTGATAGCATAGCTCTTTAAAAGATAGTCAGTAAACACAATATATTTGACAATCCCCAAAATTTCTTGGTAGAAGAAACGACGTTGGCCTTTTTGGGCAGGTGAAGAGGAGTTTTTGTACCGCATGTATTGTCTTTTTATCTGTGGTTCAGAATGATGAAGCCAAGATTTATCCTTGTTCCTTCAAACAACGTTAGATTTTCGCCTGATATAATCGCATATATATATATATAAGTACCGATATTTCCAGTAAATATCGGTACTTAGTTGTGCCATTTCTTTACTAATTTGTGTATTTTCCCTCATGGGCTACTTTTTACTGGAAGGCAATACTTTGTATTGCATTACTGATATTTTGAAACTTCTTCACCGTTTCTCGTACTGTTAGCGTTCCGCATTTCAGTCGAGTGTGTTAGTATTAATGTGGTAACATCGTAGATTTCGTCTTGGTATATGTTTGGCTGATGAAGGTAAAACAAAATATGGGTGAGAGACATATCTTGTAAAACTTGAAACCTGCAGGTACCACATTATCCTTTTCCGGGTGTTTCATCTTTCAGATGTTCTCCCTGGAGGTAAGACGGTTTTTTTTCTCTAATTTGTTGCACACACGCATTTTTGCTAATACATACGCGGTGAAGCTACACATTAGCGTCGTATTTTTACGTTCGCTATTTCCAGTAAATATCGATACTTAGTTGTGCCATTTATTTACTAATTTATATATATATATATATATATATATATATATATATATATATATATATATATATATATATATATATAGTTAATCCAAACATGAAAACACAAAGAGAAAGAACAACAACGCGTGGACGTGGAACACGTATAGTGTTATTGGACGGCCAGGAAAGGAAAGAAAGAAGGAGGATTTAACGTTTCGAGCTGAGCTCTTCGTCAGAAACATAGGAAAAGGAAAGATCCAAGGAAGAGAAGATGAAGGAAAATATCGCCAACGGTACAAACGCGGTCATATATATACATACATACCTATCTTTATGTGTGTATACACACGCACACACACACACACACACACACACATATATATATATACATATATATATATATATATATATATTATATATATATATATATATATATATATATATATGTTTATATATACATGCGTATTTGATCAGGTGTCAGACGACGAGGAACACACCGCATAACGAAACTCGTTATGCGAAGTTAGTTACACATAATACTTATTTTGTAACTCTCTCACGGGTTATGCTAGTAGTATTTAGTATATGATTTATAGCCAATCTTATATCATTTATCATTTTGTAGACAAGCGTAGCACGTCCAGAAATTAGGTTATTTTCAAAACTCTCCCATCCACTTCTTAATTCAGCTGCTTATTTATGCAATACTGATAATACTTGAGCTACATCCCCTAATTTAACAAAGTTTTCAGGGTGAATGTCATTTGGGGCTAGAAGCTCATTCTGCAGGTACTTGATAACATCACGATGCAAAATGTTATCCTATTTGCAAGAAACTTCGCTACTAGTTTCCTTTGTATTCTTCTTGGAGCAGCCACGTGTTGAAATAAATGCTGACAAGATTTCACTTCTCTAGCATCATTCCTTCAAAGGTATTCGATGATATTTTCAAGAGTCTCTCTCAATGCAAAATATAGTTTCAAGTAGACACATTCACGCATACATAAAAAATGCTGCTGCTATGCTTATATATGTATGTGCATGTATGTTAGACACTTTTCTCCCCAGTGGAAAATTCGATTTCAAATTTAATATTTTGTTATCATTTATTTATTTTTATAGTGTGGGTTATTATTTACAAAAACAAAATGACAATGTGTACTTGAGAAAACTTCATCAGAACTTTAGAGCTTTGGATTGATGATTAAATATATGATTATTCCTTTTATAAACATGAGCAAAAGTTTTTCACTTATAAAATTATTTTGATTTAAATTTTGTTTTATTAATATTTTCTTAACACCATGCAAATTTTGTACCTACCGAAAATTAAATGTGTAAATTCTTTGTATATCTTTGGTAAGACATTCCAAAAAAATTATTATAGTTGAATATTCACCGCAGATAAGGAGAAAAAGGAATATTTACCTTCTAAAATATTTTAGCTGCTTTAAAATATAAGATGGTTGAAATAGCTATACATAGAGACCATGAATGTTTCCCTGATATTAACGGTACACTTTCCACAGACTTCTTGGACTATTGCCCTAGTTGAGTATTTGGCTGCCTCACTTTAACCAGTTATTTTGTGAGTTAACATCACGATGGGAATCGATATCATCAAGCTTCAGATGTATGTCGTATCTAAAGTTTTGAAAAGATCGGTGCATATTTTCAGCTACAAGCTAAATTTGCGGCACTTATACTTAAAAAGAAACCACGTATTTGAACATATCTGAAAATATCTCATTGAGATTTTGCTTCACTTCAAGCCTATCGTGAATTATATACCAAATGCCAGAGAAAATTGAGTGAAATTCTTTAATTTTTGCTTTATGCAAGGCTAGATATTTTAGTTTCAGTTATAGAAAATTTGCTGCAATTGTTTGGTTCACAGAGTTTGCATAGAATTTTATTAGAGCGAGATTCACACATAATAGTATCTAGAAGAGGTTTTTCGTTCAGATTTTCTTTTATAGAATTGCTTTAGGCTGCAATGCGAAAAACTAATGCAGATGATTCATTCACGTAAAAAGAAGTTATCTACGCTGATCCCTACAATAAAAAAAGAGACCCTACACTTTCAGATCACTAGATATTCACAACCGGTCATTAAAATTTATAGTTACAAAGGGCACTTTATGCAGCCATACCTTACGTTGGTATAAGTGAATATTGCATTGGGATATTTAGCTCAAATTTACCAGTACGTACCAAAAATATCAACGTAAGCATAAAAATCTATGAATAATTTTCCTCAAGTTAGTTTTTAGTTTGCAAATTTTCCAAACAACATGATTCAACAGTATACGGATACGAATGGCATATTTAAGACAAAGGCTAAACGTCTATATAGTTTGTAAGAAACGGAATATTGATTCCAGGGTTAAATTGATTATATTCGTTTGCCTACGACTTGTAACACGAATACATTAAATGAATATTTCGTTCAGCTCTAAAATTTAATGTAGACTTAATTTAAGAATGTCGATAAGAAGACGTGAAATATTTCAATTCAGTTTTGAATCTGAATAGAAGCACTATATTTGAAATGTCTCTCGAATGAGAATGCCACAACAATGTGAAACTAATAGTATAGTGGAGGAAAAGAAACCATATTCGAAGCATATCTATTTTATAATTCTAATATCCAGAAAATTAACAGTGACATATTAGGAAGCTAATTAACGACTACCTGGTTTTCGTCATGAAATATTTACTGAAAATGATATACGCTTCACTCAGGTCTAAAACAAATGAAGGAGGTCAATGACCTATATGAAAACGCATTTTAAATATGTGTACAAATTATAAATTTCGACATGATTTAAGTTTCGTTTTGGGGATTGAAGAATTAATTGAAATTAGAAACTGATCTGTAATTGACATTTTTAGTACTGCACCGATTAACTAAGAAAAGGGTGGTAGGAGTTTCTCTTCAGTAGATCAAATAATTATCAAATTGATATCTAGTGTAGTATATATATATATATATATATATATGAAATTGATTAATAATTAATTAATTTTGCCCTCAATTGTTGAAATTATATATATATATATATATATATATATATATATATATAATAACAATTTAATGAATAAAAGAAATGCATACATACATACATATATGTACATGCCTACATATATATGTATATATACATGTATATATGAGTACAGAACACCACAAATAAACGTAGAACACAACGAGAAACGAAAACAAAAACCCCAATGAAGGAAACGGACTTTTTTAACAATGAAAATACAGAGTACAAGACAAACAACACAAGGAACATTCCCCTTCATCAGCTGCCCCTGTTTCAACTCAATGCGTGTTTCGAAGGTAAGGGCAGAACACGATATATATATATATATATATATATATATATATATGTATATATGTATGTATGTATGTATGTATGTGTGTACGCATGTATGTATGTATATTGATAGAAATTGGTAGAAAGACAACAAAAGAATGAAATATATCTCGATATTATGTAAATAGACAAATGTATCTGTAAATGTAATATGTGACACTTATTCGGTAGCCATGATAAAACTCCGACTTTCGGATGTCGGGGTGGAAATCTACGCCGCCCTCTCTTCACTTATCCGGCCATCAGAGAAACTGCTATGAAAATGACCGTTAAACAAAGGGAAATTACTCTAACTTCCCGTTGTTTAACGGTCATTTTCATAGCATTTTTTCCGATGGTCGGATAACTATAGAGATGGCGGCGTGAACCTCCACCCCGACACACACACACACACACACACACACATATATATATATATATATAGGGAAAGATATGCCATAATATACATCTGGAAGATCCTGGAGGGAAGTGTCCTGAACTTTGGCATCGAGAGTTACGCAAATGCCAGAACTGGGCGCCACTGCGTGGTGCCTAGGACTCCAAACTTGCCATCAAGATGTAGGAGGAGATTCTGTGATAGCCTGGGACTCCGAGGCCCACAGCTCTTCAATATCTTCCCGAAGAACCTGAGAGACCTGCATGGGGTGGATACAGATGTCTTTAAAATGAAGCTGGATCTCTTCCTGTCAGGTGTCCCATATGAACCAATTTCACGGCAGGAGGGGCAGATGAGGGCAGCTGCATCGAACTCTCTCATGCACCAAATAGCAGCTGCTAGAAAGCCTTCATGAAGTGAAACCAAGTAGCAACACCAAATGGCGGTGCTCCAGCATGGCCACAGCTCATAAGCTGAAACTGGAAAAATCAAAATCAAAATCATATATATATATATATATATATATATCCATAGAGGGATAGAAAAAAGAAAGAAAACCGAGTGTGGACTCGCAGAGATCAATATCTATAACTATCTATAAATCTGAAATGCTAAAAGTTTGTTTGTCTGGTTTTGGCATTGGAACGGGGTAAAGGCTACTGGATCCCGTCGGATTCGCTCCGAAATTTACAGGGACATGTAAAATGAGGTGAGAATATGAGTCGGCTAGGTTAGAAACCCCTATCTCAAAAGCTGTGGTTACTTGGGCAAAAACCCCACACTGTGACAAGTCTTTTTTCGTTACTCTCATTCTCTTATCTGCCTGTCTTCATCCAGCGCTCTCTCTCTCTCTTTCCTCTCTTTCCTTCACTTTCTTTCTATAACGACTTGTGACAGATCAACTACCTTTCCCCCGCCGCCTTCACCAGCTCTCTCACAATTTCTCTCAAATCACCCCTCTCTCTCTACGTCTGTCTGCATTCATAGAGATAATTATTATCGCCACCACGCCACCACACAATCATGAGAACAAATATTTGTTCTCATGATAGTGTGGTGGTGGTGGTGGTGGTGGTGGTGGTGGTGATAATCATTGGGTTAATTTATATATGTGTATGTGTTCTATATATAAATATGTCACTAGAAAACACTTATATATTTCCAAAGCAACCTTGTCTTTCATCGCGACGTGGTGGTTACCGCCCGTGGATAAAAGACAATAATCTCGAAACTAGTCCGTGTGTATCACTCAGGCTTGCGAGAAAGGGATGGCCTCCCTTTGCAATTACTTCAAGGGCAGTGAAATGGTAACTAAAGCCAGATGGAGACGATGATCGCCTGGGGCTATAAACACCCCCTCCTCTTTGTGGTTAGCCATATTAAGATGGCTTCTATACTTTACAATATCGAGTGATTACTGTTTACATCTCATTCTGAGATTTAATAATGTTATATATATGTATATAATTTGTATGCATTTGTATATATAATGCGTACACACACACACACACACATATATATATATATATACTGTGTATATATGTACATATATATATTTAATGCGTATATATAAATACAATACATATAAATATATATATATATAATATATATATATATATATATAATGTGTGCATTATGTGGTCGGTTGAGCTGAAAATATGCACACCTGGCGAGTTTGCTTTCCTCAAATGAAAGTCGTGACCTCTTGGACAAAATTCCTCATCTTATAAAATGTGGCTCGAGTAGACCCGAATGAAGTAAAGTTATATTAACCAAAATGTGAAAAGGGGTCTAAATGTGGCTGGACGGGGATTAAAATTTACAGGAGCGGGCGTTTACGAATTTTCTTTTACATCAAGTTAAAAGCTTTACCCCAGCCGTTAAACTGCCACCACGTTGCTGTCCGTCATTAAGAAATGCCAGCCATGGTGACTCTACTATCCTCAGATTCTATCCCTTCAGTCTTTGGTTTCCAATATTTTTTACTTTTTATTCAGCTCGCAAGTTCCTCTCTCTCTTTTAAATGTTAGTGTTTTGCTATCTGGCTTGAAGCAGACCTTTCCGTTGTCACTGCCTGATATTTATGATTGATCTTTCAAAATGTTTTTTTCTCTGAACTTACTCGAGATCTTTTGTTGTATATAAATGGGAGAGAGATAGATAGAGAGAAAGAGAAAGCGAGGGAGAGTCCGATAGAAAGGAAGAGTAAGAGAGTGGGAAAGTGTGAGAGAAAGGAAAGAGAAGCAAAGAGGAAGAATGTGGTGATAAAAAACAGAAAGGAAGCTACAGACAGCAACAACCACACTCTTACCGGCGCGTAGAGCGGGTCACATTAAGCTAGTTACATATAAATGTAAGAGCCTACTGTTAACAAGGCTGAGTGGCGTTCATTTAAAAATACTTAAAAACTACACATTATGTACAGGACTTTACCAACGAGGGAAAAATATGAAAACACACTAGATAAGTACTGGACAAAATACCAACAATACAGAATAAGTCGATGACACACACACACACACATGTTTATATACATCCACGTATATGTGTATTTCCGTCTGTGTTTCCCCAACACCACTATTTGACAACTGGTATTGTTATGTTTATGTCCATTTTCTGTTTAGGTTTGACAAAATAAACCGATAGGATGAGTGATAGTCTTTGAAAAATAAGTCTTGTGGTCGATTCTTTGACTAAGACTTTTCACTGTGATGGCTCCGAAAAGCTGCAGACTAATGACTGAAGTTAGAAAAATTATATATAAATATCAGGTTGAGTACAAACTAAGTACCGTTTTGCACAATTAAGAGTTTGTACTTGATTTTGGCAGTTTTTTAAAAACATATTTTTGCAATTATCTGATAAGATATATATTAACTTGCCTAACTGCATAATAAATACACGTTCTATAAGAGTTTTCTACGGTATTTACATTAGACGGTTATGTGTCCTCATCTTTTTTGTTGTTGCACCAAAGTTGTGGCTGATTTGCTCTCCAGGGGTCCTGGTAGAATTTTGAATTCAACCCTGGATTCTCATTCCTAAGGTGTTATTTTGCTGATGTTATTATTATTGTTGTTATTATTATTGTTATTATTATTATTATTATTATTATTATTATTACAAAACAGTAACTGAAAATGAACTTGCAGTCTTGGATTTAGTACCCCGTACTCTTAAACATTATGCTGTATGCCCGTGGCAATTATAAAGTGAATTTCAGGGCTTATAAACCTAATGTTTTTGTATGCTTCCTTAATGCCGGTTCCCATATTCTGGATGGAATCACTCCGTCGGTTGCGACGACGAGGGTTCCGGTTGATCCGATCAACGGAACAGCCTGCTCGTGAAATTAACGTGCAAGTGGCTGAGCACTCCAGAGACACGTGTACCCTTAACGTAGTTCTCGGGGATATTCAGCGTGACACAGAGAGTGACAAGGCCGGCCCTTTGAAATACGGGTACAACAGAAACAGGAAATAAGAGTGAGAGAAAGTTGTGGTGAAAGAGTACAGCAGGGATCACCACCATCCCTGCCGGTGCCTCGTGGAGTCCCATATTCTATTCATATCTATATTAGGTCTAATTAGTAGGTTATGGAATCATAGCATATGTGCTCTCTGTCTATTATTATCTGCGTTCTGTGTCTATTATTTTAAATTCATATCCGCTTTTCCATACTTGATCAGCTATACCCCATTTTCCATCATCTCATGCTACAGCTTCTCCGATGTTTCTCTACCCTTATTTTGAGGGGCGGCATATTTTGCCATTGTCTAACCTACCACAGCTGCATGGGATGGAGTACACGCAGACCTTCGTCATATTCTCTTCTATTAGTGGTTTAACTCGAAGGAGATATTTGCGAAGTGTATTACTCTTGAAAACCGCCCTGTTATCATATGGACCGCATATCTTTTGTATCTTTTCCGAGAGGCCTTTCACATAGTTTACTCAAACTGTGTTTATTTTATGTATATCTTCCTCTTCCTCTTTCCTCTTCCTATTTGGAGTGGGTAGTATGTTTTAGGGTAGTTGTGGCTTAAACGGATTGTTACTTCACGATCGCTACTTATATTCTTTGCTCGGTGTTTTAAGCACCGAACAATCCCTCTCTTTCAATGTATGAATGGCGGGAATTGAAGTTGTAGTATCGTCCATTGATGGTTGGCTTGCGCTATACGGATGTCTTGAACCCATCTTTAGCGCGTGTTATTAAAACACCCATGATTCCTAGATGATATTCTTCTTCTTTTTCCGTTGTGAACTATATGGAGGGTTTTATTGAGTTCACATGATCTAGCAGAGTATAAAGGTGTCATCAGCGTTTGGAAGCCATAATCGGTCAACCCTATGTAAAAGGCCTCTCGGAAAAGATACAATAGATATTCGGTCCATATGACATCAGGACGGTTTTCAAGAGTAATACAACCCTTCGTAAATATCTCTTTCGAGTAAAACCACCAATAGAAGAGAATATGACCACTGTCTACGTATGCTCCATCCCATGCAGTTGTAGTAGGTTATACAAAGGCGAAACATGCCATCCCCTCGAAATAAGTAAATCAGTGACACAAGGAAATGATGAATAATCGGGTATAGCTGATCATGTATGGAAAAGCGGAGACCACCTTCCCCTGTGGGATGAAGTCAAAATAATAGATAGAGAACACCGCTGGAAAATACGGAAACTAGAAGAGGCAGTACATAAGCTAGGGTAAATAATCTCGTGAGTGCTATAAATAAGTAAACCTAGTATAGATATGAGTAGAATATGGGACCCGGTATTAAGGAAGGATACAAGAACTATTAGGTTTATAAGCCATGAAATTCACTCTATAATTGCACAGAGGCATATAGCGTAATGGTTAAAAGCTCTGTTACTAACCCCAAGAAAGCGACTTCAATTCTAGGCAGTGACTTGAATAAATAATAATAATAATAATAATAATAATAATAATAATAATAATAATAATATAATAATAATAATAATAATAATAACATCAACAAAAAATGCCTTAGGCATGAGAGCCAGTGTTCGGTTCAAAATTCTACGAGGACACCCGATGAAGGCCGAAAGCCGAAACGTTACGGTAACAACGTACAAGATGAGGATACATATCCGTCCAATGTAAATATTGTAAATAATGCAGTATTTTGACATTGATATTTTTTCACCGCTCTTAGAATCATCAAAAATGGGACTGTCAAAGAGCGATATTCGAGCAATTGTGCTATTCAACTTCAAAATAAGATGTAAAGTAGATGAAACTGCTCGCGATATCAACGAAATGTTTTGGGAGGAAATGACCAGTGGGTGGTCACCTCGAAAAGGGTTTGAACGATTTCGCTGTGGAATCATGAGTCTTGAAGATCGTGATAGCAGTGGACGTCCATCTGTCATCAATGACGGTCAATTAAAAACCCTCTTTGAGAAAGTTTCAGGTAAAGCCACTCGAGAACTAGTTAAAGAACTTCAAGTTAGCCAGAAAACTGTCTGCAAAACTGTCCGAACCCCATGCTCGACAAATGGGTACCACATGATTCGAATGAAAATCAGAAAGAGCGCAAATATGAAATTTGTTCATCAATTCTTCTCCGTAAGTAGACGATCCATTTCTCGAAAGTATTGTAACTTGCGATGAAAAGTGGATTCGTTACAATAATATAATACGTTATTCGTAGTGATTAGACTACAATGAAGCACAGAAAACCTTCCCCAAACCAGAACTATTTAAAAAGAAGGTTTTGGTGGGTTTGGCCTTGTACTGCTGGAAACAGCGACTATAACTTCGTAAAACATAGAAAAACCATTACTGCAGAAACATAATGCTATATGTTTGCGAAAATGAACAAACAACAGCTATACCTACTCCCCAGACGGGTCAACAGAATAAGCCCAATCATTCCTCATGATAATGCTCAACCACATGTTTCACTAATGACGCTCCATAAGTTGAGGGACCTTGAATACGAAGTTCTCCCCCAGACAGAATATTCCCTAGATCTTTCTCCCACCGACTACCACTTTCTAAAGCACCTTGATTGTTTCTTGCGAGCGAAAGAGTTTAAAAATCAAACCTCTTCTGAAGGTGCGTTCAAAGATTTCATCAGGTGCAGAACTCCATTTATTTTATGTTATAAGCAATAAACAAACTTGTAACTCGTTGTCAAAAACATGTTCATTGTAATGGTACTTACTTCGATGAATAAAGTTTCCGCATTGTTGAAACATATTGTTATAAATTTCATGGTTCAAAATGTTGCTTACATTTTACTCGGCCTGATATATGTTTGTGTGTGTGTGTGTGTGTGTGTGTGTGTGTGTGTGTGTGTGTGTGTCTGTGCGTGTGTGTGAGCATGTGTGTGTATACACATGCGCCCACTCACGCACACAAAAACACACGAAAGCACACACTCGCATACACAACTATACACTCACAGTAAATCATGCTAAATCTCGTATTCATGTATGTACTTGTTTGCTGAACGATGCCTTTCTGGTGATGCCGTTGATGCCGCTGTAGGCTAATTATTGCCTAGAAGAATCGTTGACATTGGGCGCATGGTGGGCGAGTTTGATTTTGTCGAACCTATCTACCTGTCGCTTGATTTCACCCTTCTCCGATTTGGTGGCTTCGTAGTATTTGCATTCGATGGTGATAGAGCACCGCCACTTTGTACGGTGGCGGACTTGCGTTTCAAAGGACATATGCTGAATTGTTGTGGCTTCTTATCTAGGCATACTTGATTGTACAATGTCTAATTTCATGTTTCTTTTCAATTGTAATGTTTATAAATTTCAAGGAATAATTACAGAGTTGTAAGAAGCTTACAATGCGTTCATTCGAAGTAATGTTTAATCAATCTATATTGCACTAATACACCTTACCATACTATACGGAATTACACAGAATGTTGCGTTTCATGTATAAGAAATGGCATGAGAAAGAAATTGGCATAAATCAAATGATGAACTACAAATATCCAATAACATCCTGAACACCATTCATCAGTATTTCAAATCCACAGCAAGAAACAATCATAGTGACGTACGATTCTTAGAAATTCACATCTACGTATGCGATGCGAAATTAACAACCACTATATTTTATAAAACGACAGGTACCATATATCAAACATATGAAATTGCATTCATTTTCATTGGGAATATGTGGAAACAATAGGATCAAGATATTCCCATTCTATAAACACGCAATGGCTGATTCAAAAGGGCATTTTCACCAACACTAAGCGTGTAAAAGGCATAACTGTCTTTCAAATATGAGAAAATTGTATAAACAGACAATACTTTTCTAGATGTACCAAATCAAAAAATAATTTGATATCATTAATTATGTACTGTTAGTGAAATTGATGGAAAATTTATCTCTTAAACACACACTCACACGCAAACATGTGCACATACAAACACATTAAACAGTGTTTCCAAACAATTCGGTGAATCTTATAGCTAAGCAGTCTAATGGGTAACGGAAAAGAAGAAAAGAAGAAAAGAACTAGCAGTTCTTCAATGACAAAAAGCAACAGTTTATTATGATTGTTTGTGTTTGACCTCTTTTAACCAGCCATTAAATCAACTTTTGTAGAAAACACCAGTCTAGAAAGTTGATTTTTTAAAATTTTCTTTTTACATTTTCTTCCTTCGCTCACCGACCTCTAAAATTGCTCTCTTGTATACAGCGTTTAAAAATTCACGACTCACAACTACATTGATACAAATACATGCAAATATATATGCACACACATGTGCATTCAAAATGAGAAAAACATCTCAGGTAACCTCTACCAAAACTTTTCCCCATGCTCTAGAAAACAGATTGAACACTTGAAGTTTTCTGCTTAGTGACACATATAAAATAGTTCAATTTTCAATAGCCAATTATTCATGATAAATTCTTGAAAGGGATAACAGCGCTCAATAAATATTTCTCGAAATTCTGACAACACTATTTTGTTAATATGCCTGTATACCCACATACACACATATATACGCACCTGCATATATACATATCTATCTATCCCTCTATCTATCTATCTGTTTGTCTATCTATCTATCCATCTATATCTCCATATATATATATATATAATATATATATATATATATATATATATATATATAACGGAAGCTTTATGAAAATAGACAAAAGACGAAGGCAGGTGGAAATCAAACGAACAATTGTATTAGTATATATATATATATTATATATATATATATATATATATGCATGTATAAAGAGAGAGAGAGAGAGAGAGAGATTACTCATCAGAGAGTATATAATTCAGTGTAGCAGCCTGCATGTTAAACACACAAGGCACGGGGAAAAAGGGAATTTTTTTCATAGTAATAAAATGGAAACTGGCAAATGTTCATCTGCGCATGACTAAACCCCATTAAATAACAATTACAAGGCGAGCTACATGCAATAACATATGACTTTTGGATTTCCGAAAAAAACAAAAATACATTGCTGTGAATAGCGCATAATTTTTGAAGTCAAATGGAGAATATTGAATCACAGTAACATTACTAGCTTACAGAATCAGGAGTAAACTGGGCAAACTACTTAACGGCATTTCTCGTGTCGTTAAGTTCTGAGTTCAAATTCCACGCAGGGTGACTTTTCCATTTATTATTTCAGAGTCAATAAAATAAGTAACAGTTGGGCACTGGTGGCGATCAACAACATCCATAAAATAGCTGGGCTTGTACTAAAATTTTAAACGGATATTTAATTATAGTAAACTGAGATTGGTTCATTTGCAAATCCATGATTATTGATTTTCAATCAACTGTGAGGTCAGTTTAAAGGAAGCTATCAGCGAAAGTGTTCCCTACCTATATAATGAGTGACGTGTTCGTTCATCCATTATAGTTTAGTAAGTTAGAGAGGTAGACGCGGAGTAAGTGAGGGGTGGAGAGTAAAAGGGAAAGAGAGAAAGAGAGAGGAGGAGTGTGAGCTGAGAAGAGAGAAATGAAGACGAATTAGAAATGATGTGTAATAGATGAGGAGTTCAGCTGCTGCGGAAAGGTGTTTGCTAGTTACATCGGGCTGACAATCTACCAAAGATAGGTGTGTAAGAAGAAAGAACCTCAACAACGTGGGTTGATAAACCATAAGACGTGTGGCCAGAACCCGATGGAAAATAACCATAGCGAGGTTCATTCCCCAGTTGAATTAGAACAGCCAAAAAGACTGATAGGCGTGAAAAGGACAAAGATTAAGTGGCCGAAAGCAAATGATGCAGCAAGTTATCAAAAATTTGACGACGAGTTAGAAAGAATGACCACCAAATTCAAAGGCGATGAAGAATAAAATCTCGAAAACCTGGCTAATACAATCTACCAGGAAGGAGAGGAAAGATTTGGACTGGAAACAACAGGGAAGGTAGAATCAACTGCAAAGAGCGCACAATCGAGGAGAGAAAGACGGATCTCAAAGATTCGAGAAGAGAAGAAAAAACTCAGAACCAAAGAGATGCAAAGGAGGAGGAAAGAGAAGGGCTAAAGCAGCTATATGAAGAGATAAAAAAGAGGCATCGAGATTTGCTAAGAAAACAAAGAAGGAGGAGCAGAATAAAGGAGAGAGAAAAAAACTATCGTAGTTTTGTGAACAATCCCTATGAATATGCGAAACATCTATTCACTGAAAGTAAAAGCGGAAAATGGGATTGCACGAAAGAAGAGCTCGAACAACATCTGAAAGGGACATACAGCGACTCTGACAGAAATGAAGTACTCCCAGAAATGCATGGGCTGAAGAAACCACCTGAACCATGAGTACCATTTGATTTGAGTAACATCAAACGGAAAGAAATGGATGAGTTCATGAGAAAAGCAAGAGCAAACAGTTCACCAGGGAACGATGGAGTGAGCTACAAGGTATATAAATATTGCTCGAAATTACGTTTGTAGCTGTTTGCACTGATAAGAGAAATGTGAAAAAAGAAAGATGTAGCGGAGCGATGGTGTATAGCTGAAGGTATCTATCTACCTAAAGAAAAAGAGGCAAAAACAATAGGTCAAGTTAGACCAATTTCATTATTAAATACTGACGGGAAAATCATGTTTGGAATAATTGCTAGACGAATCATAATATTCGTACAGCATAACGGGTACGTTAATGAAGCAATCCAAAAATCAGGAATCCCCAGAATCCTTGGGTGCATAGAACACGCATTTGCCATCTGGGAAACAATCACCTGTGCAAAGCAAATGAGGAAAAACCTGTATATTTTTGGCTAGATCTTGCCAATACTTATGGATCTGTTCCGCACGCAATAATAAAAACAGCGATGGATTTCTTTTGGATTCCAAAAGACGTTCAACAAATGCCCATGTCGTACTACGACAACCTGAGGATGAGATTTACAGCAGGAAAGTTTACAACGGAGTGGCAACGGCTTGAAATAGGTATTGCAGCCGGATGCACGATATTATTCGTGCTAGTCATGGAAAGGTTACTTAAATCTATAAAATGTGAGAAAGCTGTTACAAAGACACCATTAAGGGATTTTATGGGCGACGTAACTATATTATCAGAAAGTAGAGAAGCAGCACTGATTGGATGGGCAAGGATGAAATTCAAAGCCAAAAAATTTCGAAGCAGGGCTTTCGTGAAAGGAAGGCAAGAAGTGAAATTCAGGATAGGAAGGGAAGACATACCAACGGTGAAAGAACAACCAGTAAAGAGTCTCGGCAGATGGTATAGAGATTTATTAAATGATAATAAGCAAGGGAATGAAACACACGAGTTAGTAGAACAAGGATTAAAGGCAATTGCCGGGAAAATTCAAATGTTGGATACTGCAATTTGGGCTGTACCCAAGAATAATATGGCCATTGCAAATGTACGAACTAGCCTCAAGTAGAGTAGAAAGGATGGAACAAAGATGCAGTGTGTTTATCAGAAAATGGCTTGGTCTGTCGAAACCACTGAATACAAATGCACTATATGAAAAACCCGTGCTGCAACTACCAATAACATCAATCGTCGAAGAATGTAAGGCTGGAAAGTCATGGACAGTAATGATGCTAAGGTATTCAAAAGATCAGAACATCCGGGAAAACCCTCCAAAGGTACGAACAGGAAAGAAATGGAAGGCGGAAGAGGCAGTAAACAAGGCGATCGGAAAACTAAGGCACGAAGATATAGTCGGAGCGACCGAAGAAGCAAGAACCGCCTAGGGTCGCAAAATTTCAGGCCATTTTGCAAGAGCAGTGTAAAAGAGATGAATGAGATATACGAAGTGAGAAAGGAGGAAGAAGAAAGGCGAAACGTACATTTGGTGCAATGCAATCAACAGGGACAGTGCCTGAGATGGGAGGAATATGTGATCAACCGCAGAATATCATGGAAGGAACTTTGGGCTTGGGAACAAGCAAGAACATCCTTCCTGATCAAGTCTACCTTCGACGTTCTACTCTCACCGGCCAACTTAGTCTGGTGGAACAGACCGGATTTAGTCCTATGAAACAGTGACCGGAGAATAGGAATTTTACTAGAACTGACTGTACCTTGGGAAGAGAACATCGGCAATGCAGAGGAATGAAAGGAGAAGAGGTACGAAAAGCTAATCGAAGAATGCAGAGAAGAGGGATGGAATGTCGAATATTATCACCTGACAGTGAGGACTAGATGCTTCATTGAAAGAAAAATGACAACGCTTTTGAAAAGATTTTTTTTCTAGCTCCGAGCTGCAAAAACTAATAAGGAGAGTACAGAAGGCGGTCGAAAAAAACAGCTTCTATATATGGCTGAAGCGGGAAGACCGAAATTGGCTTGAAAGTCATAACATGCCGGCGGGAGATAACATCATTACGTGAGACAAGCAGACACTGAATCAGCTTCGCTGATTGACAGGTGACGGTCGTTTAGAGAATGCGCGGGCTAAAACTACGCGCCTTCCCTAGTCAGTTAAGGTGAGACAATGTCACGTGAGAACTTGCTTGGGCAGCCTGATGGAATCTGGCGGCAGGTGTTTAAAGGGAAGATTTTGACAAATCAGTCAGTCACCGGCTGACACTCGCTAAGGATACATCAAAGAGGCCAGGGAACAGAAGAAAGAAGAAAGAAGACATGCAACCAATTCCAGAGGTGAAGACACCTCTGAAAAGGGGGGCCACGCCACGTCAAAACAGTAGAGGAGTTGAGGCCGAAACCGGACATGGTTCCTCCTGATGATGTCTTGAGCTAACTGGATCCTATTAAGGAGCTATTGTGGTAGCAGGCCACGAAACACGGTTGTAATTCCTCCTAAGGCTAAATGCGACACATGGTTAGTTGAAGAGACAGGAGTAGAGCGAGAGTAAACGACGACGAGAGAAAAAATGAAGAGTGAAATGTTAAAAATGGCAAATGGAGAAAGTTAGACGGGAAAGGCAGTTACATTCAGAAAGAGAGAGGCAGATAGCGTCTGTATTGTCAGAGTTGACAGCAAGAACAAATAAATATAAACAATCAGCTGAAATGTACTGAAATAAAAGAGCTTTGTTACCGAAAACTTGAATCATGGTGGTGTTGGTGGTAGTGGTAGTGGTGGTGGTGGTGGTGGTGGTTTTGTTGCTGCTGCCGTGTTGATAGTGAAAATATATTTTTTCATTGAACTAAATCTATATTATTCTAGTACCTGTCCGTTCACACTTTACGCTGAAGTTTGTAAGAGAGTACGACGAGGTGGAGTGATATATAGGAAGAGGGAATGTGAGAGTGTGTGATAGAACTGATAACCAGCCGATGCATTATGCTGTAACGCGTGTGGTTAGTGGAAGTAAGAGATGAAGAGAAAAAGGGCAATGTTAAAGGCATGATGAGGGAAATTACATGGTTAAAAGTTTCTTGAAGAGGGAATTAGAAAATGAAAATATAAAGTGCTTAGCAGAGTTAAATTTTTAAATCGTATAAGGTATTATTGTAACTAGAAGTGAAATAACTGAGGAAAATAAAAATAAAATGTAAATTATGTTTTCTTTCTTTAATAGCTCCCTTAATCTTTCTCGGTTTTGTGGAATTTTCCACACTCCCCAGTAGTTTATACCTATTTAATTTACAATCAAGAGGTAGTTGCTGTGTCACAGTTTGAAGAAGAAAACTCAGGTTGAACAACATGAAATTTATATATCTCATTTAGGTAATCCCTGTACTTTGCTGGACGAAATAGCAGCATTGCATCCGTTTTACGTTCTGTGTTTAAATTTCCCCGAGGTTAATTTGTCGTTTTGGCGTCGATGAAATAAGTACCAAGTAAGTACTGAGATCAATATAATCGATTTCTCTCACCGCCGAAATTGCTGGATTTCTTTCAAACTTTGAAACCAATACTGATAATTGCTGAAGATATGAAGCATTATTGGTTGTTGTAATGCGTTAAGTTTCAAGACTAATCGGGTTAGTATTCTAGCTTTAAAAATTGATATGATAGCAAATAATTAAACCCAGGTTGAAACGACATTACGTAATATGACTTTGCTCAAAATCATGTTGCTGCACTTGGCATCACTCTGAATCTGGTAGTAAAATTAGATACTTAGCCGTATCCAGATTTACCAAAGTGTAAAGCACCACATAATAACGTACTTAATCCCATACCGGAGTGGGATCACAGATGACTCGACAGATATTCCATTGACAGTAAATTTAGAACTCACCGGGGAGAAAACGTGAGTATATTGTAGCTACGCTTTACCTTCGAAGCTTCATTATCGCAAGTTCAATATCACTATAAATATATATGTATAAGTATATGTATATATATATATATATATGTGTGTGTATGTGTGTACATATACATCTAATATTTTAAGCGCTGTATTAATAAACATATTCGTATAAAGAACCATTTGAAAACATACATTTATTTTAAAGCATACCTCTTAGGGAAAAACGTCTCAGGGGTTTAAAATATGTCCATTCCCACTGCAACACTATATTGACTAGAAGACAGAAAATTTGTCATTGACATGACATTTCCATAACTGGAAGACTGATAGAGGTTAGGTAGACATGGATTCAATTTACATCGGAGCCCTGAGGCCCAGGTAGTATTTTACCTTGGTATTATATTGTTTCCTATAATTTGAAAACAATTTAGCACGTTTTGTTTCACAGCATACTTTACAATGAATGTTCTTCTTCCATTTGTCATCTCCTTCATTATATTTGCTAATAAATCAAAAGCTGTATAGTAGAATTAAATAAAGACAGCACTAATTCTGCTGGATGAGATTTCACGCACAAATTCAATCACTTGAACTCATGAACACATACGCAATGAATTGAGAAAGCCAGTTTCTTAAATTATCTGTACATATTTATCTGAAAGGCAACGTACAGTGTCAAGTAGTCTCCTGCACACAGAAGGATAGACAGACACACAGACAGAGTGTTGAAGGGAATCATATATATGTTATTATCGTTATTATGTGTATGCGTCTAATTTTCAAAGAATTTTATTTCCTTACCGCCTGATTCAATAAACGATAATTCTTGCTACGTAGCTGGATACTGATGGCAGTTGAATTAAATTATCATTAATAAGCATCATGACGTATTTTAGAAATATGATTCCTATTCGTATATATATATTTTTTTTCAGTTGGAAATTTGTGCAATACAAAATTGCTAACTAAATAATTGAGAGAGACAAAAGATGAGCGAACGAGAATTAATGTGAAACCTTCCTCATGTTTTAAAATCATCTAATTCTGATGTTACCTGACATTAATTAATAAATTATTTTATACATTTTGTCATATCTTGAACATCTTCATTCTGTAACTTTTTAAAATTACCGAATCTAAATCCGCGTTAGCATATATTGAAATACTTAAAAATACGTTTAAATAGTCTTCTTTACTTGTCGATATTTGCTGGAATATTTCGAACATGTGAGGCGTTATATAAATCACATAAATAATTTCAATTTTATTGGTAAAACTCGGAGTTGACTAAAGCAATATACCCATGCAGAATTTGCCTTTATAATTCATTTACGACATCTGACTAAAATTATGGGGACTGTTGTTATGTCCACGGAGAATGAGTACGCACAGTAAAGTCGTTTGGCATAGATAAAGCTTCAACTCTATCACACTTGCACACAACGTTATAACGCTGTACTCACTTTCGTATTTTCCATCAGAGTTCCGAATTAAATCGTGTAGAATTTGGTTGTCTAACCACACTAGAGAACTTACATAAAAAACATGTAAGAAAATGTGTGTGTTTGTGAGTGGGTGTGTGTATATATGTGTGTGTGTGTGTGTGTGTGTGTGTGTGTGTGTGTGTAGAAAGTTATAACTTTAAAGTTTATTTCAACTAGGAATCTTTACAAAAATTAATTGCGCTTGAAATGAACAAGATTTCAAGATTACAATATCTCAGGACGAAGATATATAGAAGACATTTAACAAATGATGGCATACTGTGCCACTGGATCTGAAAATTCTGGGTGGGAAGCAACCCTGTTAATAGATAGTGAAGTTAATATATTACCATATAATATTACATGTAGCAAATAATGTTTGCGTAATATCATATATATATGAATTAGAGATAAAACCACTATCATGCAACTCAAACAGTGATATATATAAACCAATACATAAATAACAAATAATATATAAAATTAATATAATATATGTAATATATATGTATATATATATATACATTTTGTTCCCAAAATTATAAAATGAATGATAAATATAAGTAAAAACACTACGTAAGGTTCATGTCTATAATTAAATTCGAATTACAATTAATTTTAAATTCAAATGAAATATATTCGAGCTAAAATTATAGTCAATCTTCAGGTTAATGATAATAGTTAAATAAATAAGAAAATAGATTTAAACAATATTTATCGAAGAAACAAATAAAATAATAATTTTTCTTATAGAAAAAAATCCATTATCTAAATTAGAAACTTAAACCTTTAGGATTATTTCTTACAACCCATTTATTATGTTAAATATTTATTTTAAGGTAAAAGGAAATAAAAAGACATATGTATTTATCTGTGAAGATATAATATGGCTTTAAATATACATAATATACTCTCGGATACCTTTAACTCATTTATAGTCCAATATTTGATCACCAAATTATTTAACAAAATAATCACTATTCATATTTTTAGATTTAAGTTCACATCTAATAATTATAAAATATTAAGTAATACGTATCTAAATGATAATCAACAAATATAGTAATTAAAATCTAAAATTTACTCTATCAATAAATATATAGACATATAATAAAAAATAAATTAATTAATTAGTCGATTATTACTGACATAAATATTATAAATATCAATATAATATAGTTATGAAATACATTAAAATGTATAACCTATCTTAAAAGAACCGTATAACTATTTTATGATCTATATAACTCAGCGACTAAGTAATATCGTACAAATTACGTACAGTTATAATCTAATAATTAGATACATATCATCAAAAACTAAATAATCCTAGAACCAAATTAACAATCAGTAGTTATATAGTATACAATACAATAAAATAAAACTTCTTAAAATACCATAAAATATCTTAAATAGAAAAGGTTTACTTAGCTTTCAAACACCGTCTCATTAAATATATATATTCACATATTATATACATATAAACATATATATATATATATATATATATATGGCTACTATACATAACGTAATAATTTAGATAGGATGATGTCTATATTATAATTGCGTATAATATGTAATATATGTATACTAATTTTGCAATCAGGAAATTAGCATTAGCTTATATCACATTTTCTTACGGAAATTCTAAGAACCTATTGCGGAACCCCGGTTCAGAAACGCGTGTCTAGACCCTTAGTCCGCGTGGTACAACGAGGCTGACATTTCGAGGAATGTTTAATCTATTTTAGAAACATTAGTATCAAAAATGCTGCTGAATCCGCTTGCCCCCATTTCCAAATATAAAATTCTGACTTTTCAGAGCATGTGAGTGTGCATGTTTGTTTTTGCGAATTTGTTTAACAGTAACAGCAGTTTTGGTTCCACCATACATTATTAGCTAGGAAACTTGAACCGCAGATACTCATTAATAAAATAAGTATATAACTTCCGAAAAAATAAGTGGATTTTCAAGCAACCTTCATATATATATATATATACAGAGAGAGAGAGAGTGGTAAAGTGAGAGAACGGAAAAAGATACACACACACACACACACATATATATATATATATATATATATATATATGATGAATATATACAGAGAGATAGAGAGACAGAGACTGGTGATGAGGAAGAATGATGCATAAATATTTATATTTATATATGTATATAGATATTTCGCTATATCTCGTAAATTATATATATATCGAAATGGACGTGCGGGTGGTCAGCATAAAGATATATATGTATACAGGCATGAAATTATGGAGTTTATACCAACGTATAGCCATCTAATACATTCGTATATTATGCTATTAAACGAGTATTTGTATCTGAATTAATCTATTCTATTCAGGTTATTTAAATGTATTACAAATATTAAATTTTTAATGAACACTATTTATGAATAATGGTAATAAAGTATTCAAGTTAAGTACATTAATTAGTCGATATTTTTGCTAACGTCTACTTACACATCTTCATCATTCTTATCAAATGTCATATCCATGGCCGCATGTTTGTTAGAGTTTCGTAACTCATGTTCAAAATATAAGTTTCAAGCAAAAATATTTTGATTTTCTGTTTTATTTTACAGTATTATCTGTTACATGGGAGCGGTCACAAATAATTATTAAAACATTCTTGGTCATAGTAATATAGGTTAATAAGAAAATTTAAATTAGTGCTTCCTCAAACAGCAAATGGAATTTTATTGGTTATCCACAATGATTCGGTTTTCTACTTGTTTGAAAACTGACATTGAAATGTCACCTCGATGGATGAAGATGTATATAAGAGAAGCTGAATATAAGTTGGATATAAGAGAATGCGGTCTATTTCATTTGTGGCACTATTGAACCATAATTGCTCCCATAATATTCAGCAAAAGAATGATTCACATAATATATCTCAATGAGATAAAATGCAGATGAATCTGGAACTGAGCAAGTTTTTTGAGTAACGGACGAAGATACGTACGTATACAAATTAACATAGTATAGATATATACATACACATATAATTAAAAATTAATGATACACGCCTGAACAGGTTTTTCCCATACACAAACGCAGATAGTAAATGAAATTTAACGAAGATGAAAGCAAAAAGTAGGAAGGTGCACCGTATGTAGATAGCCAGGGAGTAGTAAACAATTTTTGCAGAATATCCGTATGCCAATCTATATTTAGGCAATATTAGAGTATACAATGTTTGATTGCAAGATAAAATATGAAGTTTTTAATTGTTTACCTTTTCAAAACTATTCCAATGCAGATATGTACAATGCAGGTATGTCTTATTTTACTGAAAATATAACTACGAGGAACGTGAATTTAAAGAAAAAATATATCATTTTACTTCACGATTCACTGTTCACAAAAATATTCTTTCCTCACTGTATTTCCGAAAATTTTTCTTACTTTCAAACTACTGAGAAATGAAACGTGTGACCAATGTATTTTACGATCCTTTGTTATTGAAAAGAAATTTTAACAAGTATTTCAATTTGGCTGAACGGTACTCAAATCTAATATCATGCAAATTCAAATAGCTAAGCAGATTTCCCTCCTTGTTGCTTTGCATATATTACAAATATGGTGAAAGCGAATCACAAATGAATTATTCAAAAGTGTTTTGATACATAATTTCTCTTTTTTTTTTATTTTGTCTTTGTGACAAAAATAAATCGCCTCATAGCAGAAAAATCACCCAAAAACGAGTTAAGAAGAAATCTAAAGAAAATTACAAATAAAATATAAAACAAAAATTTTGAGAATCGGATGAAGCTTTCATGGGCAATCTAAAATTGATGGCAGAATGTCAGTGTTTGAAATATGGAAAGCTGTTGCTTACGTATACAATTAACCCCCCCCCCTAAAAAAAAACATATAGGTAATTTCAAAGAATGGTCCAGACTGAAATACCTATCAGTAGTTTAGAATGAGAACAATAGCTTAATTATGAATCGTATATAATAAAACGCTTTAAACAATTAATTCTAATAAATCAAATGAATATTTACTTCATGACAATAGAATTCATTTTCTTTTACTCCTATATTTTTTACTTGTTTCATTCATTTGACTGCGGCCATGCTGTACGACTTCTTTGAAATTCCAGTCGAACGAATTGACCCCATGACTTCTTTTTAAGCTTAGTACTTATTCTCTCGGTCTCTATTGCCGAACCGCTATTTTACTGGATCGTAAATACACCAGTGGTTATGGGGAACAAACACACACACAAAGACACATACACACATACGCTCACATGCACACATACATACACATCCACACAAATCTATGCACACTCACTCGCGCACACCTATATATACGACGGGCTTTTTCAGGTTCTGTGTACCAAATCCATTCACAAGGCTTTGGTCGGCTCGACCCTATAGTGGAAGACACCTCTCCAAGGTGCTACATAGTGGGACTCAATACACAGCTATGTGGCTTGGAAGGAAGTTTCTTACCACAGACCCAAGCCTGCGCTATAGTAGGCTAGGCATAATAATGAATATGAACTGGGCATAAGGGCATTTATTATATTATTATTATTATTATTATTATTATTATTATTATTATTATTATTATTATTATGATTATTACTATTTTATGTTTGACTTTTGCTTTGCATTTCTACATGTTGGCAACAAGGCTCACCCAGAGACCTCAAGAGACAATTTAGAAGTTCATGCTGGTGTTATTCCTAGTGTGCCATGTATTGGGTTTTGAACATAGTGATGTTCTAGAGAATGTTAAAGAAACCATAAGAAAATTATGTTTTTAAAATTTGAGATTACATAGACAGTATTTTACGTAGGATATGGGCAGTTCTTTTGCGCACTATCTTTTGAATTTCTGCCGTTACAGGTTTCCTGGTATCAGAACTAGGCAGCAATCAAACCCTTTTGACATTATTCCTTGGTCACCTATGACAACAGGTATTGTTTTAATCCTGAAGTTCCACATTTTGGTAATTTCTATTTCAAGACCTTTATACTTGCTCAGATTTTGGTAGCTCCTGATAGATACATTTATATCAGCCGGGACAGTCATATCAATGACGAGGCGTCGTTTTTGTCTGAAGTCTTTCAATATGATGCCTGGCCTATTTGCATCTATCTTTCTCTGAGTTTGAATGGTGAAGGTCCAGAGCTGTGAGATGTAACTATTTTCAAGCACTGGAGGTGGCTTGTGTTCCCAGCAGTTTTTATCACGAGGCAAGTCCAGTTTTTGCAAATTACCCAGTGATTATATTGTGCAGCTCTATCATACCTGTAGAGATACTCTGTAGGCACAAGAAATCTGCAGTTGGAGACAACATGATCGACGGTTTCATTTTGTTGTTGACATACGCGACATATTGGCGAGCTGCCGTTGCTTAATATGTTGAACTGGTAATTACTTACAGGTAGGCATTGATTTTAGGCTGCTATGATAAACCATACTATTTCTGATTTTAAGCCAAATGACATTAGTCATTGATGGACAACCGCTTTGTGAATATTGGTATTATACTCTCTCTTTTGTTATTTGCCATTGAGTGGTTTTCTCTTGCCGTGTATCAGTCTGAATGTCCAAGGCAGCTGTTGGAGTACGTGTTTTCATGCGCTTAGCTTTTCCCGCGCTTCTTTCTTGTACGTCTAATTCTGGAACTTGCTGTATTCGGAATTCACTTAGATACTACTTTGCCTGTTTTGTAACTGAATATGATACTTTCATGTTTTCATATTTTGAGACAAGATTTAACATCCAGTTGTCAGTGTTTTTCAGGTAGGTGTCTAGACCAATTGTGACAGTTTTCATTAATGCCAGTTGTAAAATTCACGGCCTCCTTTTCTTGGCAGATAAAGTTGTTCTCTATCTGCCTAATAGCGGTGCATTGTAAGCATTGTCAAAAGTTTTCGTATTTTTCTGCCAAGTTACATATTTCTGTAATTGTCTTGTTAATGATATTGAAACTGTAAGTCAGGACTTGTATTGCTAAAGCATGATTGCTTTGATCCTGTTTCTTGCATTCAGCTCTGTCTTCAGTGTTGCTCTCATCCTGCGATAACATTCTCTTTTGATCTTTTCCCTCATCACTGCATATTTGATTCCGTCCCCTTAAATTACCCCTAATTATTTCTAGCCCTCCTCTGGTTCTAAATCTTTAATGACATTCTGATGTTCAAGGTTAACGTTAGATGTTTCTGTCATTTTCATAAAGTTAAATTTTGCACATTTATCTAGGCCAAATTGCATTCTTATATCAGCATTGAATTCTTTAGCAATCGCTAGTAAGCCCTCCATTTGTTGGTCATTTTTTGCAAATAGCTTTAAATCATCCATGTAAATGAGATGATTTATATTTTTATCAAACATTTTATCACCGTACTGCGCAACATTGAGCAATTTTGAGAGCGGTGTTAAGGCTAGACAAAAGAAAAGCAGTAATAGTAAGTCACCCTGGAAAATAGCACTTGACATTCTTACATGTCCAGCATTTAGAGATTCATTGTCACTGTTGAATGTCAGTGTGTTTCTCCATGATCTCATACTTACTGACAACATATTTCGCAGCGTAGGCGCTATGTTATACATTTGCAGACATTTCTTAATCCAGCTGTGTTAAGCTATCAAATGGATGTTGAGAGGTTTTGTGTCGATTGTGACAATCTCCCAAGATCATCTTGGCGATGCGTAGCTGACCTTTAAAGTCATAATATCCACATTAACATTATTTTTGTTTATTAGGGAATAAGCTACTTTCTTTTAAAAAATATTATATGTATATTCAGTCAGGACAGATGCTATGGTTTTTTACACTGTTGTTAAGAAGGGTATGTGTTGATAATGTTTTAATTTATTTCTTTTTTTTATTGAATCAGAAATGATACACCATTAACTATCCAAGAGGGGATCATACTAGTATGTTGCAAAACTTCGTTGTAAAGTTTTGTCAGTAGTTCATGGCTCTCTGGAAAGGCAATGAACCAGAAGGTAGGAATGTAGTCTTTTCCTGTAGACTTCCATTTGCTTAACCTCCTGAGTGAAGGTCTTATATTTTCTACCTTCTCACACTCCCACATTTGATCCTCTAACGAGTCTAAGTCTGTAGATATTCTATTAATCTAAGGGGCCTTTCCACTGTGTGTTTCTCCTTCTGCCCAAATGTTATGCCAAATTTCCTGTACTTCTTCTTTTGATGAGACATACTTTACTGTAACTGGTGTTTTCCCTATCTATCTGTAAATATTTTGGGGGTTATTTTTGAACGTGTTGTTGTCCATGAAGAACGTAACACGCTTTTCCTACATTGCTATGCAAGCAACTTTAGCACATACCTTTTGCTTGATGGTGTCTATTGTGGTATCAATGTCAAATATGGTTTTAATATTATATTTTTTCTTTAATTTTCGTCTTTTTGTAGGTTTGATAGCCTTGTTAAACTTAAGGTTTTTCAAACATTCTATGTCAGACATAAGTAGCTTAATTTGTTGTTGAATACTCTCTTGCCAAGAAGGCTTTTTTGGAGAATTTTGTCGTTTTCTAAACTTGAGATCTGTAATATCAGCATCATTAGCTGAAATTATATCCCTAAGTGCAAGGTGGATTTTACCAATTATTTTCAGGTTTTTGTAAGAATTACGAAGTTTTGGGAGAGTATCGTGTTCATTCATACCGGTTTCTTTAATTTTTGGCCATTCAATAATGATTTGATGTTTCAGATCATATAGTTCTTTTAGCTCAATTTGTGAGTGAAAATCTTCATCTATTTGATTTTCATCTACTTTAGTATTTATGGTTGGATCAGAGAGTATTTGACTGTGTTTATGAATTATATTAACTCTTTCAATCATTACTGCATTTCCATTAGCCCTGGGCTGGTCTATAATTATTTATTATGTTGTATATTCTTTATTTTTATCCCTTACTGCTTGTTTAATTTGGGCAATCTATCCTTCAGTTAATAATTCGCTTTGCATTCACATCCCTGGGTTATCATTCCTAAGTTATTTTCCGATGTTGTTATTATTATTATTATTATTATTATTGTTATTATTATTATTATTATTATTATCATTATTATTATTATTATTATTATTATTCTTATTATTATTATTATTATTATTATTATTATTATTATTATTATTATTATTATTATTATTATTATTATTATTCAGGTCACTACTTCGAATCGAACTCGGAATCTTGGCGTTAGTACCCCGAGCTCTGAACCACCACGCCATATGCCAGTGGGAATAGTGGTTAAGAGCACGAGCTACTAACCCAGATTCCTAGTTCGATTCCAAGCAGTGACCTGAACAATAATAATAATGATGAAGATAATAATAATAATAATAATAATAATAATAATAATAATAATAATAATAATAATAATAATAATAATAATAATAATAATAATAATAATAATAATAATAATAATAATAATAATATAATAATAATGATAATAAAAATAATAATATTAATAATAATAATAATAATAATAATAACATCGAAAAATAACTTAGGAATGAGAATCCAGATTCGAAATTTACCCAAGACTCCTGAAGAAGGCTGGAGGGTTTATCAGCCGAAACGTCGTGTTAAAAACGTATAAATGTATATATATACATATATATATATATATATATAATATATATATATATATATATTATATATATATATATATATATATATATATATATATATATATATATGTATGTATGTATGTATGTATGTATGTATGTATGTATGTATTTGTTGGTGCATATGTTTGTATGTCTGTGTATGTCCACCCCAACATCGCTTGACAACTGATGCTGATGTGTTTACGTCCCCGTAACTTAGTGGTTCGGTAAATAGACCGATAGAATAAGTACTAGGCGTACAAATAATAAGTATTGGGGTCGATTAGCTTGACTAAAGGCGGTGCTCAAGCATGGCCACAGTCAAAGGACTGAAACAAGTAAAAGAGTAAATGAGTAATGTAAAGAATGTACGTAATTCCCCATCTCTTAAAGAGAGAACTGTATGATACTCTTTGTCATACAGACATATGATAAATGAAGTTGAACTCTAGGTCATTATAAATTGTCACATGGTTTAGATACAGATTGCCTTTATTGAAGACGTAAACCTATTTTGTCATTATTCCAAGAATATAAATATTATGTGATAATATTTATTATACTGGTACAGGCGGTTTCCGAATATTCATCAATATATATGTCAATTATTCACCAATCCTAAAAATATTTTCCATGCAATAATGAATATTAAAACTTTTCTCAGAACTAATTCAAATCCATTCAATGCACAATTAAATCCGAACTTCAACATATATTTGATGTTTATTGACACTGCAATTATTCAGGTGACAGCTAGATTTTCAGACGGCCAAATATGTGTATACTATTGAACATATTTGCTGTGCTGTGTAGGAATATAATGAAAATATAATTTGAACTGACATGGAAATAAAAATAGTGTTACGTGATAGAATTGTTAGGTAAATGAAACATATTTTATCAGCTATTATTCTTACTAAATAAGCAGAAAGCAATGTTACGAGTTGTGCAGTTCAGGAAAATATATTGTGGAATATTTTTCGCTAATCTGAAGCTGAGTAAATAAGGGAAATAACCTAGTTGTGAAAGTGTCATAAATTACTGATGTAATAAAAATTGTGTATGAAAATGACTAAAAGCTAAACTACAATTCAGTAACAAAATACTTCGTGAAGTATTGAAGTGCATGCTACCAGCCCAGACGAAGCATTTTCGTTAATTTATGTTTAGCCATATACAAATTAAACTCAGATGTCAAGCCCATCGTTTCCAAGGGTAAAATGAGTCGGCCGAAAAAATTGCATCTCTGATGTATTTAATAAAGAATAAATATATAGCTTGCTTAAAAATGTAAAGCCAAATATTTCATCTAAGTACAGCATTTTTGTCATTGTAAAAATGTTTTAGATGCCTATTTATTTATTTATCGAAATTATTTCTGTAGCTCATTTGGACACGTGTCATTCTTTCCCATCAGGTTTCCGTTTTTAATATTCAAGATTTGCCATCGACACCTGTATGGCATGTATAAATTCATAATATTTCTACATTGTCTTTTTTTTTGTCCATTCCTCATATTAAGAAACGAGGATACAATATTAGTTATAACATGTGGAATATATAAATATTTTCACCATCATCACCACAAGGATACAGACAATCTAGTAAAACTAATTGATAGACAAAGGTTCAGTTATATATTGATCTACAGGAAAATCAATCAAAAGAGTGGGTAACCAGGAATTACAGCTGTATGAGTAATCGAATGTCACCAAAAATTCGCCAGAATGATTAAATTTTATAGATACACAGGAAATTATAAATATATCTATGTGTGTACGTGCGTGTGTGAGTGCGTGCGTGTGCGTGTGTAAGTATGTGCACATGTGTGTGTGTGTGTGTGTGTGCATGTGGTCATTGAATAGTCAGATAAATTCTTTAGGTTCTTTTCCACATATTTTAAATCTTATTTTTCATCAACAATTATAACAAAACAGTCATGAATATAATTCCCTATCATTGTTCACACCCTCTTGCCAAACTTTTCCTGGTTTTTCAATATTTTTGCGATGAAAATCACTGAGTCTCACTCGAAGAATTCATGGACCCACTTTTTAAGCTCCAGGTTTTTGCTGAATAAAGCATCTCGCTATCTGAGAGAGATCTCAAATGAAGAAAGTCTCAAAGATCTATATTTGGAGAACGCGACGGTTGTGTTAGAACTGTCAACCGAAGCCTTCAATAGCATTTGCGGTTAAAGAAGTGATGTGGGGCAATTACTGTTATGATGAAGAAGCGAACCAATCATTAGTCAAGTCGTTTCGTTTTGATTGCTTCGTTAAGTCGGTGAATGTCCCAGAGTGTAAAATTCCGCATTGAATGTGTTGTTGCTTTCGAGTAGTTGGTAGTGGATTAGCCCTTCACAGTTCCACAAAGGCAGTTCTGTTTTGCATCGATGCAGCCCTGATTTCGCTTGAGGTTTTGACTGTTTGTCGTAACTGAATCATTCGTTTCTTTCGTACTGTCTTAAAGAAACCATTTTCATCACCACTGGCGATTTGGTAGAGAAATCTGTTTGTGTCTTCGAGTTGCGAGAGGATCGCGGGAATTTGCCTCTTTGGTTCATGAATTAAGAATTTAGAACCATTACTCATGGAGTGCAGCTGACTTACGACGGTATCATGACAACATCCTATTTGGGTGACTAATTTTCATCTGTATATGCACAATTTCTCATGGACAATGTGGATCAATCGAACGGCATTCATCTAAACAGACTGTCAAGGACCCGGAAGTGTTTCTGTGTTCGAGATTGTTGCGTGAAAATCATTTCGGTGCAATTCTTCCTGTAGTAACTGTCTCTCCGTACGTTGTATAACGGTGTCGGTCGACTTTGGTAAATTCAAGATATCGAGAAGAAGACAGAAGTCTAGCAGGTATAGAAAATGCTAATGGCTTTTATTTAGTTGGCATTTAATCCTCATGTGTCGGAAAGTAAACAGAATTTCATCAAATATAAAAATTAGTATGTAGTGGGAGAATATAACACAATTAACTATAAATCCTAGGAGCACGCACAGTGCTTATGATCGAAAGTGTGTGGTTTCGATTGCTGGATCGAGTGATGCACTGTGTTTCCGATCCAAACAATTCATTTCTCTTCGCTCTAGTTTACCTGGCTGCCAAAAATGAATAATCTTGCCACAGACCGGCATCCCGGTCAGGTGGGAGGAAGGCAGAATATATGCACCTCAGTATCCGAGAAACCGATATTCAAAGCCTATGAATCTTGAAGGAAATTTCATATATGTTTTTTAATCCACACAACTCCCAGAACAAAATATTCATTCAAATAATAGTAGAAATAAACGAACTAATGTATTTTACAAACTCATATTTTTGTGTGTAAGTAGAAGATTCCCCTGGTTACGGGAATAACGTGTTCCTTAAAAGCTCTTGTAAAGTAAGATTTCGTGATGCGGGAATTTTTGTATAATGAGATCATGCGTTCTGAAATTTTTTCGTGTTTTCTTTTGCGAAATACTAAAGAAAATAACGAAACAAAACAATGATTTTGTGCGTGAAGCCAGTTTCAAAACACAGAATACAATATGTTTTCAATGAATAAATAAATAAATACTTGAGGAGTATTTTGGAAGTACATAAGTATCGTGATATCATCTTACTATATTACTTACTCAAAATATGTTCGCTACTCTGTGAAGCATAGGACTGAATATATACGAGTTACTGTGAGAACTGGCGACACTATGCAAAATTGTAGCTTCTGGCACACAAGCAACTTATATATCTCAGTGTAGGATGTGAGTACATAGGAGCTAACTATTGTAACTTATATATTAGTATTGACATCAGGAAACACATGCGGAGTTTTATCTATAAGTCTCAAGCTTCAGCTGTAATGTTTCCTATGATTTTTTTTTGAAGGTGGTTCAATGTCTGTATTCTGATCCATATTATCAGTTGGCTGTTGTTCTAAAACATCATCTGCGTCGTGCTCTAACAGTATCGGCTCCTCATTATATAAAAATTTCCTATGTAACAATATCATCAGAATCGTACCATTCTTAGTGACTAATTCAAGCCTTTATTATTTGTTTCGTATTGTTATTCCAATTTAGATTAAGATGAGCTTGTAGAAAACTTCGATTGGATATAATTTAGCCATAGATCTTTACCAAACACAATTTCAAAATAACGTATTTTGGTTCATCTTATGATTCAGTTATGTTATTCACGTGTTCCATTGTGCTGAATCTCTTCCAGAAGTCTCTAAATGTAGGTTTATTCCCACTAATATATAAATGAAACATCATTCCATGATAATATACCCTTAAGCTAACTATCATACTTTGATCTATTCCTTGGATTTTGGGGACACATACTTTTCTAACATTAGCAGAAACTTCATTAAAGTCTTTTGGTCGTTTGTTGCGTTGTTAAAAGGCGTAAGGCTTTATTATAATGCACGCACAAAAATGTTTGTAAATCACCCGAAAGAATGCTCTTAGTCAACCACGTCTTATTTACACACGAAAATCAGAGATAAATTAAGTTTAGCCTAACGTTACAAAGAACTTGGATTTTCAAAACGATGCACGACCAGGGGCCTTACTTTTCTGGAAACATGAGCCTAAAGAAAAATACAATTTTATCAACCTTATATACTTCTGCTTATTTACGAATGTCCATAATCTGATCCAATGCAAACGTGTTCGGTTCAATCGGTCTCTCCACCTCTCAAATTTTCTCTCTTTCTCTCTTTCACTCTCTGTATATATATATATATGTGTGTGTGTGCGTGCGCGTGCGTGAGTGTATCGTTGCTATTATGGAAAAGTATCGTAAGTCCAAAACGTTGATTTTCAGAAAACGAAGTGTACTTTCTCCATTCCCTAGCAATATATTATGACAATTTTTGATGTATTTTCATCTCAAGATGAGATGGTGGCGTGCAGATGGGAGGCGGTTGTGCAT
Organism: Octopus sinensis; assembly: GCF_006345805.1. NCBI lineage: Eukaryota > Metazoa > Mollusca > Cephalopoda > Octopoda > Octopodidae > Octopus > Octopus sinensis. The sequence continues at coordinate 3,773,834 of NC_042997.1, read as the reverse complement.
GGGCGACTGCTGGTCTTCTATAAACAAACTTGCCCGGATTATACCTGCGTGGGTAACTTTCTAGGTGCAAACCCACGATCAGCCATGACCGAAGTGGGTCTCATATATATATATATATAATATATATATATACATTGAATGCCAAAAGAACAGTGGTTACATAATCACATTCGGTATTCCACACCTGCTTTCTTTGGTACAGTAATCGTTGAACATATTAATCTGTGCATATGCAATATAGTATATTACAGAAACATCTGTAAGTTAGTGAACGATATTATACACACGAGTTAGACTACGACTTTGCAAGAACACGGAAACGCACTCACATGCACAACATATATACACTTAAGTATATATATGTTGATATACATGTGTGTATGTATATATATATATATATGTGTGTGTGTATGTGTGTGTGTATATATATAGACATACATATACATATGTATATATATATATGGATACCTATATGTAGATATATTATACATATATATATGTATATGTATATGTGCATGCATATATATATATATATATATATATATATATATATATATATATGTGTGTGTGTGTGTGTGTGTGTGTGTGTATGTATATATATATATATAATATATATATACGTATACTCATATGTATACAAATATATATGTATACAAATATATGCATACATACACACACACTCATACATATATATATATATACATATGCATATATATAGACATATACATGTGTATGTATACACACACACATACACACACATATATATATATATATATATATACCTATATACATATATATATATACATATATACAAATACATACATATGCATATATACATACACATACATACTTACACGGGAGACAAAATAATGGAAACACCTAGCGGCATAGCATCATAATTTTGAAATATCTATAAAACCGTCAAAAGCTTGTTTATGTTATTGCTTTTTGATTTATTGTTAATGTGGCTTTATATGTTTTGCTAAAATTGTTATTCCTTTTCTGATATCGTCAGAGAAAGGTAATTAAAATTAATTAAAATGACAGATCTACCTTTCAAAGAGGTCAAATTATTGGTGCTCGTATGGCAGGCGTCAGCGTAACGAAAAGAGCCGAAATCTTTGGTGTATCAAGTATTAGTCTGAAAAGTAATGACAGCCCTTGAGAAAGAGGGAAAAAGCTCCTCGTTGCATCAAGAATCCTGAAGGAAATCAAAACTTTCAGAAAGGGACCGTCGGACACTTACGCGAATTGCAGCTCCCAAAATTACTGCAGAAGTTAATGACAAACAGCGTTCGCCGGGAGTTACAAAGAGCCGGATTTCACAGGAGAGATGCAAGCAAAAAACAAGACAAAAACAAAAACAAAACCACTTTTCCCATAAACATGCGTTGCAAAGCGTTTAGAGTGGAGTAAAAAAATTCCTGCAGAATTGGTCCCTAGAGCAGTGAAAGAATGTCCCTTTCTCGGACGAATCATCCCTTACATTATTTCCGATCTGAGGCCGAGTATACGTGTGGAGACAACCAAAAGACTGCATTCCTCCAACTGTTAAACATGGAGGATGATCTGTGATGATCTGGGGGTGGGGGTATATCAATGTTTTCCCTTCATTGCAGAATTAATAGTCAAGACTATTTAAGAATTTTATCTGATCGATTCCACCTTCTGTTTGCGGAAATGTTTCCGGGGGGAAACGGAGTCTTTCGGGATGATAATGCACCGATTTACAAAGTTAAAGTTGTTACTGAATGGCACGAGGAACATTCTAGTGAAGTTGAACATATTATGTGGACACAACAGTCCCCAGGTCTCAATATTATGGATCAGTTATGGTGCATTTTAGAAAAACAATTAAGGAGCTGATGTCGACCACCATCATCATTACAGAACCTGGAGACTGTTTTTGCTGAAGAATGGTTAAAAGTTCATTTGGAAATGCTTCAAACTTTGTCCCTCATAGAAGTGAAGCTCTAGTTACTGCCAAAGGCGGACCTACCCCATATTAAAAGAAATTTGTTTGAAATATTAGGCTTCTATTATTTTGTCCAACTCCTGTATATAAACATACACACATATATAAACATGCACACACACATGCACACACATGCACACACATGCACACACACACACACACAATATATACATATATATATATATATATATATATATATATAGGGAAATTCCAACCACTTTCTAGGTTCGCTAACTCAGAGCTCCTATATAGGATCCAGTGGCTATAGACATCATCAGGATGAACCACGAACGACTCGGCCCCTACTCGTTTACCCTTTTCGAAGTCCCCTCTTCCTTCGGAGGTGTCTTCAGCTATGGTGCTAAGTACGTTTTGTCTTTATCCATTTTTCTTTTGTTGATTCTTTTCCTCAATTCTGTATCAAATAATGTCAATAGACAAATGACCTTCCTGCCAAATTTCTATTTAAATATTCGCCGGTACGCTCCTGCAGACAGCACCATCTAAGTGCCACGTGACACTGTCTAACCTTCAACTGACCAATGGAAGGGAAGGGTACGTACTTTTGGCCCACGTCCTCTGTAAACCTACCTTCCCTAAATGTCGTGATAATTTCATTTCCAGTAGCCAGAGCAAGTATGTATGTATGATGCATATATATATATATATATATATATATATTATATATATATATATATATATATATATCTATATATATATACATACACGCACATATATATATACATACTTATATATATACATATATATGCAGACATATATATACATACATTTATATATATATATATATATATATATATATATGCATACCTATATATACATATATATACACACACGCACACACACAATGCATACATATATATACATATATGCAGGGTGAGTTACCTCAATTCTTTATATATTAACCAAAATGAAGTAGATTGACAAATTTATTTTTGGGACCAGTTGAAGACACACAAGATGTTGAAAGATCTTTCACTAGATAACAATTGCACTCTATTATTATCATTATTAATATTATTATTATTATTATTATTATTATTATTATTATTATTATTATTATTATTATTATTATTATTATTATTATTATTATTATTATTATTATTATTATTATTATTATTATTATTATTTTGCTTCTTCAAAAAGGTGAATGACAACCGTTTGAGACTTTGTATGAAACGTATAGTATTATATTTCCATGTGGGGTAAACGAAGCCAGAATTTTATCGACACGGATATTGGTGGAAAGCTTGGATTTTATGATAAGCTAGTAGGCTACGTTAAGAAACACAATGAATAATATATCGTGTGCCATCCGATCTGTACTTGAAACGGTAACGTACAATGGTATAAATCCAAAAGTAAGGGTTGATAGTGGCTTTTTATCAATGAAAAGATGAAGAAATCGATTGGAAGATGGCGTGACGATGTAGATATAATTTAAAGTTTAATGATAATAATGCCACAGAAAGATAAGCAAAAACGCAGTGCAAATATTTGTTTGGTGGTTAATGAGCAATAAGGAAGTTAGATGTGTCTTTGACCTTCAAAATTAAGCATTTCTTCACAGAGTTAATTTGATAAACGAAAATGTTCAAAGGAAGAAAGGAAAGAATGAATAATAAAAACACGTTTCATCTGTATAAGGCCACTTTGAAATCGACGGAGATCAATAGAGAAAGTGTGAGGTTTCATGCGTGCAAAATCAACAGGGGAGAATTATGTATAAATTGGATATTTGTGCATAAGTGTGAATGAGCTGGAATGGGAGCTATATAAATCACTCTATGTTTAATGAGCAACTCCAGAATGTACTGATTATGTAAGCATTTGTGTATCAGTGTATGCACATGCGTCACTGTATTATAAAAGCATACGTGTAAACACACCGATTCGGAAGTGTTGGAATTTTGTAACGATGATTTGTTGTAAGATATTGCGAAGGAATAATTCTGTCTCTCTCTCTCTGTCTATCTGTCTGTCCGTCTCTCTCATTCTCTGTGTGTGTATATATATATATATATATATATATATATATATATATATATATATATATATATATATATATATATTCATGTTTTTATGAGATGAGGAATTATGTACGTTATTTACATTATCTACATTTCCCGGTTATTTGCCCTCATCGCATTTGTTAGCACAAGCTTACGGCTGCTATACTCTACAGCCTTCATCATATGTCTTGGGGAAATTTCGAAGCTGCGTTCTCATTCTTAAAATATATTTCGATAATAATAATAATACTAATAAAAATAATATTATTAATAATAATAATAATAATAATGATAATAATAATCATAATAATAATAATAATAATAATAGTAATAATAATAATAAGAATAATAATAATAATAATAATAATAATAATAATAATAATAATATTAATAATAATAATAATAATAATAATAATAATAATAATAATAATAATAATAATAAATAATAATAATAATCACAATAATAATAATAATAAGAGAACACCGGGGGACGTTTAACATGTGAGAACGATAAAACAGTGCTCCGAAATCTATCCACAAACATCGGAAACAAAGACATCGCATGGAGCCAAAAAATAACTGACAAAGGATTGGACTATATCGGAGTAAGTAATACTCATTGAAATTTATTGCTATTTTCCAAACGAAATTATGTATTTTAGCTCGATATCATCTCCAACCATGTAAATATGCTTGATACATTACGATCCATCAACAACAGAACATCTCCGGCCCCACACACCATGTACGAAAAAACTACGAATAAATTAAATAATACCGATATTATACAACCCAAGAATAACAATCGGGAAGTGCGTACTTTAAATTTGTTACACAAAAAGTACGAAAAACTAAACGTGCAAAACAATGTGACAACAGAAATGAACGGACCGGTACCCTACGAAAATGACGACCGTCAAAATAATGGGCCGGATTTTGTTCCTCATGTCCCGCAAATGAAACCCAAACTCATAAATGGACACGTGAAGAATACATTTCAATCCTACACGCTTACTTCACAGCAGTGCTCTACCCAAAGAACGAAAAATCAACAACATATACATATAAAATATGGAAGAAAAATAACATAAACAAACACTTGGATACAGCAATGAATCCTAATAAACTAGCTAACGTACGAAGATATATTCTCAACGCAAATATTATCAGAAATAGAAATAGAACATTTAAAAGAAAAAAATACATCAGGAAAATGTAGATAGAAGCCACACAACAATGTCAAATATTACAAACAATGAGATAATAAAACACGAAGACAAACGTAAAGTTTCCAACAAAAACGATGTAAACAAAAAACAACAAACCCAGACCGTAAGTGTGCATAATAATGCACAACAAGCAGCAAGCTAAAGTACGACAGACAGACATACCAATGAGAAAGAAAGCGGCACCAATCTAAAACCTGGAAACAACTAAGGGGAGCGTAATGATTATGATACCATAAAAAGTAGAATAATCAAGGACTGAAAAACACAGATCTCAAAATGGACCATTGACCATACCTCCCAAAAATTAAATAGAGAAAAAAAAACAACATCAATTATAAATAGCATAAACCTAGCCGTCACAGAACTAATAGCCACTGAAACAAATAGCGATATCACTGAGCTAAATAACTTAGTCTATGCAGCAGCCACCGCAGCCACAACATAAGATGGATACTCACTCAAACCTATCCAAAGAGGAGTAGCACCACCCAAACAAACCCTGTCGAAAAAATAACATCCACCCAAAAAAGACAAAAAATGAGAAAAAGTCTGTCGAATCTTAATGAAATCAGTAGACAATCTACGCTACTAAGCAACAAAAAGAAAACAAAAATACTATGCAAATACATCACAGAAAAAGATTCACCTGATATAAAAGAAAAGCTAAAGCAAGATATCATTGCCAAAGCACAAAGAATCCGCCTGTTTGAGAAACACCAACGTTTCTTTGAACAAAACAAACACTTCAATTCCAACCCCAGAAAGTTCTACCAAGAACTTGGCAAAAATAAAATAAGAATCACTGCAGCACCAACGGCTAAAGAAGTGGAATATTTCTGGAGAGAAATATGGTCTGCGAAAGAAGAACCAAAAAAAGGAGTATTAAAACAACAAACTCAGCATCTGAACAAATTTGGACCCCCATAACAACTGAAGAGGTCAACCAGGCACTGCAAAGACTGAGCAACTGGAAGGCACCTGGGCATGACATGATCTCCACCTCTGGTCGAAATATCTGTCGGGAATGCACAAAAAGCTGGCTGAAAACTTTTACAACATACTAGCAGAGCAAGAGACAATGCATAATGACTCACGAAGGTAAAAAAACATCTTAATCCCCAAATCCAATGAGACAGCAAAACCAGAAACTAGACACCTATAACCTGTCACCCTACAATGTACAAAGCCTTCACTGCAGTAATATCACAAAGATTAAACAAGCAACTGGACGAAAACAACCTGTTTCCAGAAGAGCAGGAAGTATGCAGCAAAAGCTCATATGGATGTAAAGATGAACTAATGATCAATAAAGCCATAACTGAAGACAGCCTCAGAAAGAAAAAACGCCTCAGTATGGCCTGGATCGACTACAGAAAGGCGTTTGATAGCATCCCCCACAAAGTAGCACCAAAAATTATAAAATAAATAGGACACTATACGAATAAATGGCAAATAGTGCTACTGCTCCAAACAAAAGTGGGACTCGTGAAAATCAAAGCCAACCCCATTAGAAGAGGAATATTCCAGGGAGACAAGCTCTCTCCACTCCTTTTCTGCTTGGCACTGTCACCTCTATCTGATATGCTAAATAGAACTGGATGCTGATATAAATGTTACGGCAAAACGATCAGCCACATTTAATATATGGATGACCAAAAATTATCACACTAGATAAAATCAATGAAATAAAATAATTAGACCAAAGCCAAACTTACAAATACTTAGGAATCCATGAATTAGATAAGACACAACAAACACAAATGAAAGAGAAAATAAAACAGAATAATATAGACGAGTTAGATCAATACTGAAAACAGAGATCAATGCTAAAAACAAGATTATAGGTATCAACACTTTAGGCGTCCCAGTTATAAGTTACTGCTACAATATCCTTAACTGGATGCTAAATGAAATAACCAAAATAGATAGGGAAACAAGAAAAATAATGACAGGATCTATGATGCATCACACAAAAACCTACAAAGAATGGCAGTATATACATCGTATAGTAGGTGGTAGGGACCTTATAAAGCTGGAAAACTACTATAAAATAACCACCACAGAACTGCAAATATACCTACTTCAGAAAAGGAAAACTGATACAAATAGCGCAAAACACGAGCAAAACAAATAATTGTTCTCAGTATTTAAGGAAGCTCACAAATACGAACAACAAATCATACCACTTAACAAATATGAAGAAGAAGAAGAAGAAGAAGAAGAAAAAGAAGAAGAAGAAGAAGAAGAAAAGAAGAAGAAGAAGAAGAAGAAGAAGAAGAAGAAGAAGAAGAAGAAGAAGAAGAAGAAGAAGAAGAAGAAGAAGAAGAAGAAGAAAAAAACACAACAAAAGATATAAAGCAAATGGAATCAAAACTAAAACTAGAACAGCAACGGACCATGATAAAACGATGGCAAGAAAAACTCCTTCATGGCAAGTACTGGACTAAACTAAATGCAAAATAAATAGAGAAAGAAAAATCCCAGCAATGGTTGAGAAGCTCAGGACTTAAAGCACAGACAGAGGGATTTTTAATTGCAGCAAAAGACCAAAGCCTCCCCACCAGAAATTACCAAAAACATGTAATGAAAAGAAATATTACAAGTAACTGCAGAATATGTGGAGATGGACAAGAAACAATAAATCTTATCATCTCTGCCTGCCCAGTCCTGGATAAGAAGGAATATATTCACAGACAACATTAGGGAAATACAACAGAAAAATGTGGTTTAGACACACACAAGAAACGGTCACAGAAGACGAGAAAGCAACCATACTCTGGGATATGCCAATACACACAGATAGAGAAATTAAGGCCAACAGACTAGATATGGTAGTCAGAGATCATGAAGAAAAAAAATGCTTTCTAATTGATGTATCAATACCAGCAGATGACAACGTGTCTCTAAAAGAAATGGAAAAACTTTCAAAATACAAAGACCTGGAAATAGAGGTAACCAGAATGTGGAATCTAAAAACAGAAACAATTCCTATCATAGTAGGTGCATTAGGCATGATAAAAAAATATTCAGACAAATATAGAACAAAAACACCAGAACTTACAAACACATATAACATACAGAAAATTGCACTACTAGGCACTGCACATATCCTACGCAGAACGCTTTCAATACAGTAACCATCAGAGCATCACGACAAATCACAGCACATACCCAAGGCACACAGAGCTGCGCTCGGTAGTGAAGTGAAAGCACGTTATAAAAATAAAACTACTGAACGATGATAATAATAATAATAATAATAATAATAATAATAATAATAATAATAATAATAATAATAATAATAATAAGATAGAGAAATTAAGGCCAACAGACCAGATATAGTTGTCAGAGATCATGAAGAAAAAAATGCTTTCTAATTGATGTATCAATACCGGCAGATGACAACGTGTCTCTAAAAGAAATGGAGAAACTCTCAAAATACAAAGACCTGGAAATAGAGGTAACTAAAATGTGGAACCTGAAAACAGAAACAATTCCTATCATAGTAGGTGCATTAGGCATGATAAAAACATATTCAGACAAATACATAACAAAAACACCAGGACTTACAAACACATATAACATACAGAAAATTGCACTACTAGGCACTGCACACATCCTACGCAGAACACTTTCCATACAATAACCATCAGAGCATCACAACAAATCACAGCACATACCCAAGGCACACAGAGCTGCGCTCGGTAGTGAAGTGAAAGCACGCTATAAAAATAAAACTACTGAATAATAATAATAATAATAATAATAATAATAATAATAATAATAATAATAATAATAATATAATATAATAATAATATAATAATAATAATAATAAGATAGAGAAATTAAGGCCAACAGACCAGATATAGTTGTCAGAGATCATGAAGAAAAAAATGCTTTCTAATTGATGTATCAATACCGGCAGATGACAACGTGTCTCTAAAAGAAATGGAGAAACTCTCAAAATACAAAGACCTGGAAATAGAGGTAACTAAAATGTGGAACCTGAAAACAGAAACAATTCCTATCATAGTAGGTGCATTAGGCATGATAAAAACATATTCAGACAAATACATAACAAAAACACCAGGACTTACAAACACATATAACATACAGAAAATTGCACTACTAGGCACTGCACACATCCTACGCAGAACACTTTCCATACAATAACCATCAGAGCATCACAACAAATCACAGCACATACCCAAGGCACACAGAGCTGCGCTCGGTAGTGAAGTGAAAGCACGCTATAAAAATAAAACTACTGAATAATAATAATAATAATAATAATAATAATAATAATAATAATAATAATAATAATAATAATTATTATTATAATAATAATAATAATAATAATAATAATAATAATAATAATAACTTTCCATACAATAACCATCAGAGCATCACAACAAATCACAGCACATACCCAAGGCACACAGAGCTGCGCTCGGTAGTGAAGTGAAAGCACGCTATAAAAATAAAACTACTGAATAATAATATAATAATAATAATAATAATATAATAATAATAATAATAATATAATAATAATAATAATAATAATAATAAGAGTTATTTCTCTACTTCCCCTCCCCAAGCTTTCAGCTATATTTTAACAACTCTTAACCTTTACTTGCCCTAGGGTGCTGGGTGTGCCCCGGCAAGTGATTGCATCAAACATGCAGATTAAAAGTAAATGACAATAATAATAATATAATAATAATAATAATAATAATAATAATAATAATAATAATAATAATAATAATAATAATAACACTATCATCGATAACACCTAAGGAACGAGAACCCAGTTTCGAAATTTCCCCAATACTCCACATGAAGGCTGGAGGGTATATCAGGTGAAACGTATTGCTAACAGCAAACAAGATGAGTACTAATATCCATCAAATGTAAATTATGTATCTCTATTATATAATATCCGTTAAGTCTGTCTGGGTGTCTTTTAGGATCTCGGACATCGTCCATCCGATTGTGCTCAAATTTGATTTACAGATACCGACGGTATCAGGGCATTTTTAGTTTTGAAAAATATTACAAAAATCAATTCCAGGTGAGAATGCGATCGATAAAACCTTCCTTGGAATAGAAAAAAAAGCCTATCTTTATTTCTTCCTTTGTTGATGTCTCAAATTTAGGTTAAATCAGTGTTTCTCAAAGGGGTGGCCTATGGGACGGTCGAACATGTTTTTTTGAGAAAATTTGGTAAAAAGATTTGACAACTCAGCACCGTCCATTGGTGTTTTGCTCGTAATATGTAAATGCAAATAATATATATGTAAATGTAAATGATATATATATATATGTGTGTGTGTGTATGTGTGTGTATATGTAATACCGTGTGTTCTTATATCTAGAATTGCTATTTCTTTACATCTGTCTAAATCATTTGGTTACTGGAGATAAGACGGGTTACATAACCGTGTTGATGGGGGAGATTAAGACCAAAACACATATCCATCACTGTCATGCTTGAGAAAATATGCTCGTACTTTCCATTTGTGACATTTAGATGATTTTGGAAAATACCCTATTCTTCATACTATCTGAACGTCCGTCTATAACAATAAACAAATCTTCAATCGTTATATATTACTGATGATATAGAGGTGGAGAAAATTTTGATTAGGCAAAAACTTACGTCTTATGTTATTTAATATACTTGTTTTTGTCTATGCCCCTGGTCACATATGGATATTTCTCTTAGCAGAATGGTCAAATATTGCAAACAGAAACACAAATATATAAATGTGTGTGTGTATATACATATAACATGAAGCATATATGTCACCTCAATGAGGTGGACCAATAGGGGAAGAGTTTACTCTTGTTTACAGCTTCAGAAAGCAAGAAGACATCTCCTCTAACTGGCTAACTGAGCGAGAAGTAAGCAATAGCTTATTATTGCTTATATGTATATATATATATATATATATATATATATATATATACATCATATATATATATGCACACACATATAAGCAATAACACATCTCTGAGCGAGAGTTAAGCAATAGCAGCACGGAATCGTGAAGTATATTTGCCGCGTATATGTGGCAGACCCAAAGGGACGATGCTACTGTTGTGTATAGCCCGCGGAAGATATCTCTTCCACCTGGCAAACGACACTCTCTGTATCCGACTAGTACTTGCGAAGGAAGATCATCGTTCCCATCTCTAGCCTTACGTGATATACACAAACACGGACTTCTAGGTAGTACCCGGGTCTGTGTGTATTACCAAAGGCTAGAGATTGGAACAATGATTTCCTTTCGCAAATAATAATCAGACTCGGAGAACGCGTTGCTAGCCATTTGGAGGAGATGTCAAAGGTGGCAAGCTGGCAGAAACGTTAGCACGCCGTGTGAAATGCGTAGCCTTATTTCGTCTGCCGTTACGTTCTGTGTGTAATTTCCGCCGAGGCCGACTTTGCCTTTCATCCTTTCGGGGTCGATAAATTAAGTACCAGTTACACACTTTGTCTGTCCTTGTTTGTCCCCTCTGCGTTTAGCCCCATACATATATGTACATATACATATATATCTATATGTAGGCATGTTATGTGAACAAACAAATTATATACATCAAATATACTAAATATCTTAAATATATTGAATATATTAGTATGGGTATGAAACCCAAAATATATATATACTAGCTGGCCGGCCCGGCGTTGCTCGTGTTTTCCGAGATGAAGAAAAACTCAACCTTGACCTTGTATTGAAATTTGTCAACTCTTCATGCTGGCATAAACTAACGGGCATGAACTATAATCACGAGTAAAATTTCTACAAAATCCATAAGAATGTTATAAGGAAATGTTTATTTGCATTTGGGCCCTTTTCATGCCCTTTTGAATTAAACAAATTTACCGACATCTCAAATTTCATTAAATCGGATTTAAAAATGTAAAAGTTATGGCTAAAAACACAATTCCTATGGGTATTTGCACGCAAAAAATGTATTGATTTTATAAATCCACAGCTCAGGTGCAACTATCGATTGTTGTCAACGCCATATACTGCCATCAATTCACTCATCGGTTTTCATCAAAATCGGACAAAAAAATGCAAAATCTGGAGGTAAAAATAACATCGTTATGGGAGTTTTCATTCAAATCGCCGATTGAGCTCACAAAACTGATGCCGACAAAGCATTATTCAATTTTCGAAGCATTCCGGCCGTATTTGAACTTCAGGGCATGTGATCTACATATATGCCAAAAACCATTGAAATCGGTTGGACGGTCTTGATGAAGTTACTGTAACCTCAAACATACACCATTACACATGTATCGATATAGATGTATACATGCAATATGAATCAGCTATCCATAAAAATATTTGTAGATTTAGTTTATCACACTATGTGGCCGTATGTATGCAATTAACTTTTGCTAAGTCGAGCCTTTGTCATCATGGTAGAGAAGATCTTACATTTCAGAAGTTAATGCAGAGTTGTTCACAGATAAAACGATTAAATGTGGAAAGCTCTAGTAGAGGGTTGAATGTGAGGTTACCTGGGGGCATTAATGCAGGGAATGGCGATGGGAGAAAACATAGTCCAAGAAGTGTGTGTAGTTAATTATAATGGTATTAAGTGAGGTAGTTCTAGAAGTGGAGATTAGGAAAATGTACAGGAGAGTAGAGTAGGTACTTTTAGAACGGTAGTTTGTTGTGTTGGGATTGTTAAAATGTTGGTATAATAGCTGTAGAACCATTGTAAGTTGAGATTGTGAGAAAAGGAATATAATAATATGAGGGAAGTAAAATGTCTAGTTCAGTGGCAGAATGAGATCATTAAGGTAAGCAGAATTGTATGAGAATAGATATAGGGAGTTGAACAAAATGCAGGGAGGTGAATAGAGAAGAGATAGTGTTGACTGGTTAGTATCCAATTGAGTGGGGCAAAATTAAGTGTTTTGATTGAAGAGGAGAAATTAGAGAAGGGAAACAATACCACTTACGTGGGGTCTATGTGGGAAGTGGGATGTATTGTGTTAGAATAAATTGCAAAAGTAACAATGAGAAGGACTAGATTAATAAGGTGTTTATTAGTTGAGGTGGTAAGTTGCTACACTCATCTTATCGTATCTCAAGTTTAATCGAGAATTATACACTAACCACTGCCATGTCTATCACAAACTCATCCCAAATTCCTCTGTCTTCTCTCATACCATTCTACACATCTTAGTAAATCTCCTTCTGCCACTGAACTAGAGACTTTACTCGAGGATACTTATAGTTATAGGATTACATAAATTTAATAAAATATTAAGTAATGAATGGCTGTGCTGGCGAAGGATGGTTAGTGATTCTCCAAAACGTAATTTACTCCTGCCGATGTCTTCGTTGCATGGAGGAAACTTACTTACGATGGGCCAGGATCGTTTTTGCATATAAGGAACGTTTTTGAAAATATAAGTTGCTAAGGAGGTAGATAATTTATGATTTGAATTCGAGTGTGGGCGACAGCGTTGTACGAAATCAACGATGCTGCCATAGTGAGAGTGTGATGTTATAACACATCTCCTGTAGACTACATTTTTACCCAGACAGAAACATCCAAAAGGACAGATTTGGGAAACCTAACAAACGCAGGTTTTCGTACCTGCTCTGTGCTTGGAGCTTACCGCTGGTGAGATAAATATGCTATGTACCTGTATAAGTTAAAAAGAACTAGAAGTAAAATCGGTATCAGTATTGAATTGAGAGTTTCACAACCGGGGTTACTGAGGGCTGTATTATTGCCACTAGGTGGGTTAAAGTGCGGTGTAGTTTGACCAATTTTAGGTCCCAGGGACTGGCTTTGTAGATCCCAAATTAGGTATGGCAGAGGAAGATATTTCAACATATTATTTATTATAGGTCATATAGTTGCTATACTGTGGTATGAAAGCAGTGTTTAGGATTTTAAAGAATAATATTGATAGAGAATTAACTTGGATACACAGAGGTGGTGTGAAACATAGGATCCCACGCTTCCCGCTCTTGGAATATGTTCATTGTGTGGTTATGGTGGGTGGATCTAGAGAGGGAGGCTTACAGTTATTATGGACTTGAGGTGGCCAGTGGGGCTGTTGAGTGCGATGCGTTGTTCTTTTGTTTGTTTTTTTTTAGTTTTTGTGAGTTGATGTATTGATGTTGAGTGGAAGAAAAGTATATGAAGAAATGCATAATTTCGAAGTTCAAAGACACCTAATTTTCTAATCTCTCATTAACCGCTAGAAAAATATTTACACTGCGTTTTTGCTTATTTTTTTGCGGTGTTATCGTCATTAATCTTTCAGAGGCACGCCATCTTCAAATCGATTCTTTCATCTAATCAGTCATACACAGTCGGTTTCAACTTTTACTTTTAGATTTATACCAGTGTATATTATCTCTTCTAGTACAAACTGAATTGCACATGATATACAATTCATCGTGTTTTCTAACGTAATCTACTAGCTTATACTCAAATACAAACTTTCTATCATTATCTTCCCATATCGATATCATTCAACTTTTGCTTACTCAACCTGGTGTAATATATGTTTCATATATATACTCAAAACCAAATTTCATAACAATTTCAGCATCATACGCACACACACACACACACACACATCTATTGTTACGCCGACAGTCTGTAACAACAGTCAAACTGACAGTGCAGAAGACCGCGTAGGCGGAGGAATCATTTGTCAAAGAAGACCGAAAAGTTGGAACTAAAACAAAATGTAGAGTGTAACCAAAATACAAGAAGATTAATTAAGATGTCAATAACATTTATGGAATAAATTAACAGTTCTTAAGAGAGATTTTAGAGAGTTATTTCATTTATATCTGCAAAGTGTAAACTTCTGATGCGCACTACTTTTATTCAACTGTCTAGTGAATTACATTATATCTTTTATTATCTCATTTTCTTTTTCGATTGGACTCTTGATACTTCCGGATTCACGGTACCATTACGTCTTCTTTATGTTGTTATTGTCACACTATTTTTGCAGTCAGTTCGAAACCGTCAACTGTTCGCATTAACCGCCGAAACCAACTTCACACTCAACACCAAACATTGTGTCAAATGTTCTACACGAATTTTCCTTCCACCGTCTCACCCATTGACCAAATGGTACCAGCTAATACATAAAGAAAAAATGCTCACGTCGACTGTCATCAAGTCAACCGCCTCACATCATCATGTTCTAGCACGAAATTTATTTTTAATTAATATCTACGCTCAAAACACTGATAGGACAGCACAAGGATAGGATCTTTTCGGTTTGAACGGCAGTTTTAACATAATTTCTAGGTAACTAAAAAAATTTGAACTTCGTATACTGGTAGAATGTGTTTATAAAACATATTTTTCTCCTGTCTTTATTGAGAAAATTTTATAGTCTGTAAGATGTTTGTTGGTTTTTTTTCTTCAATTTCTGCAATTTCAACTAATAGATGACGTCCATTGAGGTAAAAATATTATGTGCCGTATGAATATGTCCCTCGTTTAAGAAACAGATTGGATTTATTTACATTTATGAAGAAAACAAATACCCTTCCCTCCAGCCCTAACCATTACCCTAACTAACCCTAACCAACCCTAACCCTAAAACAGATTGAAATGCAATAGATCGATACTCGGCTCATAATTATGGGTGACAATTTCATATGACACCGCTAGAAAAAACTGCCGTTCAAACTGAAAAGATCCCAAAGATATACAAAACATAGAAGCCGGGAGAATAAAATCGTATAAAAAGGAAAATAGGAAAAAAATTAAATGATAGAATGACGACTACTCGAAGTCCACTCCTGAACAGTCGCACTGAACCTTTAATTACTTAGAATGTTCCAAATTCGAAAGCATATCAAAAACCAACCGAACCACGTACTCCCAAATGTCGCTATACTAATCTTCGGGAGGCAATGCATCTGTGCGCACCTCTCTGTTTAGCTCCGCAATATCCGGCCCGAGTTTTTGTCTTAGTCGTTCGAAATCACTCTTATGCACCAGCACATATTTCATGTCCTCTAAATTAACCTTTATGTTAGATTTGAATTTATTAATTTCTCTTACCACTTTGCTATTTCTCGACTCGTACGTCAAGGTTTGTCACTTTTTCCGTCGGGGTGGTTTTTGTGGGGATTAATAAGTGCCGTATTTGCATGTGTTTCTGTGGGGGCAAGTTTGGAATTAACAGTGGGTGGAGTGGAAAGGAGATTGCTGTCTACTTTGGGTAGGCTATGTAAAGAAGGGATTGGAAGGACTGTAGAGGTGGATGTGTAGGGACTGGGGTACTTGTGTAGTGAACTTTTCCTCTTCTTTTACCTCCTCTCACCATCGAAAATTGCATTCTCGGTCTATTGTTTCTCCACCTTTTCTCTTCAGTTAGTGGAGGCGAAGTTGCTTATTCAGCAGGGCCATTCAGTGGTGTTACTGCTTGCAGTGGAGAACAGCCTCTAATATGGACATTCTGACCACACTTGAAACATCGTGGTTTCCTGCCCTCCACTAACAAACTCAAATTTCTGTCTTGGTCTATCCAAATGTTGTTAAGTATGTTCTCTAGCACTTTAGAGAGGCCTGTATGTCATCGCAAACGGGTCTTAGACAGCTATCCACTTCATCTTTGGCAGCTATGTCCAGTTTTTTTCGAATTTATGATAAATGTCTTGTAAATAACAGGGCTAAGCAGTGCTAAGCTTTGCTTTGAGGGCGACGTCACTGGGAGAGGCGGTTCTTTTCCGCTAAGTTTCTTTTCTTAGTTCCATTAGATTTTGCAAAGTTTATTTCTTTTATAAACTCTTCCGCTGTGGGCATACTCCTTAATTCTGTAGAAAGAATAGTTGTAGTGGTACTTGGTTCGTAATTCGTAGTACTTGGTCCATGATTAGAACATTTAGCCTTGGTTGGTGATGTCTCCATGTTTTAGTAATAATCTTTTTTTCCTTTTCTTTGTAGGTTTCCCCACAAGGGGAAAACGCGGATCTTTTCGGTTTGAACGGCAGTTTTTAACATAATTTCTAGGTAAGTAAAAAAAAATTAAACTTCGTATACTGGTAGAATGTGTTTATAAAACATCTTTTTTCATGGCTTTATTGAGAAAATTCTATAATTTGTTAGATATTTGTTGCTTTTTTCTTTATATGCATATATATATCTACAGAGAGAGAGAGAGAGAGAAAAAAAAACAGAAAGAAAGAAAGAAAGATAGATAGGTAGATATATATATATATATAGATAGAGAGATAGATAGATAGATAGATAGATAGATAGATAGATAGATAGATAGATAGATAGATAGATAGATAGATAGATAGATAGATAGATGCAGTGAACAAAATCTGCATGAAGATGAAGAATGGAGCCAGAAACACGGACAAAGGCAGCTTATATATTGCTTGATAATTTCAAGAATTACATCATATACATTTTAGCAAACTGCAAGATAAATCTCCTCCTGTCGCCCTAATACTCAAGAGTTTAGATAAACTACAGTCTATCTTCAAGCATGAAAAATAGTGGAAATAAAGTGGCCATGGGAACATTGTAGAATGAAATTCCAATCTGGTATAAACCTTGATACATGTGTAGCATCATTCAAGTGAAATATTTTGAAGGCAACAACTTTTCTGTAAAAAGCAATACCATAATTTGAAAACGCTTGCATTATTTGTACAGGCTTCGTGCACGCACACGCACACACGAATACACAGTGATAGACGTATGTATGTAGACATGTATGTATGTATGTGTGTATGTATGTATGTATGCATGTATGTACGTATTGTATGTATATTAATATATTATTATAGCCTTGAAAGGAAAGGTCATACCTTAAGGCATATTTTAGCAACGCTGAATGGGAAAGGTTGATGTCTTCAAGATATTGTTGTTATATTGATATCTAAATTAACATGCCTCAGGAAAAAAGGCACTCTGAGTCGTGTGATATCTAATGGAAAGTTTTTATGCTTGAGTAAATCTCATCTCATTAGCATGGTGTTTACTTGCGTTCTATGAAATGTTTGACAATCTAAAGTATACAAGTGTGTTTAGTAATTTGTTGCTGCAGGAAATTTGCTTAATTAAATCTAATAGGAGTTAACAGAAAATTACTAAAAATTGCCAATGGCAAGAAGTTTAATTGCAATATTAGAGGGAGAGAGAAAGAGAAAGAGAGAGATAGAGAGAGAGATAGAAACTATCGGATGTGTACACGATAAAATAATAATTTACTCAAATTTTGTTCACGGACATATACCGAAATCAAAAGAAAGAAAAGATAAACAGCACCAAAAATTTTAAACGCTGCAAAATAATGGGTAATAATTTCAGGAAATTTAAAATATATTCACGCTTCAAGTAAATTGGTTAGGAAAGAGAACAATGTGACTTAAAATGAGAAATCAAAAAGAGAAGAGGAAAACAGAGCAAATGTGTGTGTATAGAATTTTAAACAATTCTTTATATATGACTGCCATCAGTCAAATTTAAGGTCGGTATTTAGCAAAATCTGATCTTTCGTCACCACGTCCTGAAGCATTCACAAAATTCTGATAAATATTACGAACAACTACTAAATTAGCAACTGGATTGTTGTAAAGACGGTAATGGATCCCGAGGGAGGAGGCAAATCGCATATGCGGGACTGGGTTCTCGAGTGAAATTAGGAAATCTCAGATTCATTTATGCAACATTTGTTTTTACATATGAAGCGGATTTTTATAGAAACATTTACAAATATAACTTCAACTAATTCTAAGTACTTTGAGTGAAAGTTTTTTATTTAACCATATTTATTTCAAACATTATCTTTTTTCTGTGTTTTATTTATAAATCTGTATATTTAGTTTGTTAAATGCTAATTGTCATATTTTCTTCATTTGAATATTTTAATATTTTATATAGATTGATATGATGATTTCTCTTTTCATATTTATATTTGGCGAATGATATAAAAATCTGAGTGGCCATAGCTTTTAATATAAATCTATGATACAAAAATCTGCCGTACCATACGTTTAGATATTTATGTCTATGATTGTAAGTGTCATCTGCCTTTAGATATGGCTTATTTTATGAATGAGTTCATATTCTGCAGATTTTAATTTATTCTGTTTCCGTTTTTATTAGTGAGAGTTTCCAAATAAATTTTGTTGCTTCTCGATGTACGAAGTTTACAAAACTATTTTTTAAAATTATATTTTGACATAATTTTAAGAACAGTTTAATTTTTAAACAGGTTCCTATGATTAAATTATGGGATTATCAGTGCCTGGTTTCACATGCTTCCAGAATCGTGCAGAGTTAAATAACCACTCCAGAAAATGTTTTGTTTGTGACAGTCACCACCTAAACTCGCGAGTACAAAAAATCTGTTTTCAACTAATAGACTATTATGAATGAAACGAAATTACTTAAATATAACACCAGAGTATTCTCACAATTTTGCAACTTCTATTATCATTTAATATTTATTAGAAAGTATATTATTTTTACACCTCATGTTAAGTACTTATTTAAACGGCAAATTTATAGATGATCCTCATCGGTTTGAATTCCTTGTTCTATGAGAGAACTGCGAGAAATTGCTTCCGATGTTAATGATACGAATGCGGTTGATGGCATTTGTACGCGTGATCAAATGTTTACATAAGTTTTGTGGTTAACAGTTAAATTGTGATTTGCTAGGTAAAATTATACGAATGAAAAGCAATGGATTTCGAAAATAGGAACCTCAATGTTAGTACTATCGCATGCGATTACTTAAATGGCTCGATTTTGATGCTGTACGCACACTAATACATATTCAGATTCAGTTATTCGGGAGGTGCTCAGTAGACATAAGGCACAGAATATTTCTGATATGGAAAAGTCATGCATCAATCTAAACAAATAATATTGATAACAAACTACATTAAATCGCGCACTTAATAGAAAAAAGACACAGATAACAATTTATTGAATAACTATCCTACATATTTTAAAATAATCTCTGCGTAAGAATATCATTAATGTTCACTTACGTACAATCTGCTCAGAAGCAGGATGTATATAGAAAACAGAGCTCGCAAAATTTAGCACAAATAGGTAAACAACGCCGTTGACGACAACATCGCCACAAACACAATGCATTCTGTTAAAGAAAGCGTGAGTATATAAGAAAATTATTGAACAATAACATTACAATGCTTTGGAAATATTGCAAAAAGAGACTCTAGAAACTGAATATCCCGTCCATTGGCCTTACAGTTAATCGATCAACATAGAGATATTAGAAATGAACAGCCTGCACACTCAAGAAAATAAAGAACACCATCAATAATCGACATCCTGAAAGATGTCAATTTTAGAAGAGATATCAAGAACACTTTTTTGTTGTATGCACTTGTTGTTTTTCAGTTTTCTATCATCAAATAATTATATACTTATTCGTGAAATGTCGAGATAATAATTATATCGTTAATGGATTGTTTTTTCCAGTTTTCGTAGCATCAGGTCTTTCGAGAAAATATTAAATTATATAAAGAATCCTCAAGAGGTCATTTGTGACATTACATATTCACTCACAAATATTCGCCTTATTATTTTTCGTTAACACAAATTGGTCTTTTGTATAATATTTGCTGATTGAAAAGATTCGATTTAACAAAACTATACTTGCCTATAATGGCTTGCATTTTTAATTCTTCCAGTATTAATGACGTCTGCATGCGTGTATTAGCACTGAAGAGTATGGGTTCGTGTGCTTTTATATACATAAGATAACTTAAATGAATACGTGACACTCATCCATATGAACATACATTATCATACTATAATGAGAACATACAATGAAAAGTGTAATCATGACAAATACACGATGTAATTGTGTTTATGCATTGATGTTGGTTTCGCACCAACACATTCTGATTTAAGATATTCGATGTCTATTTTCTTGAAGATAGATTCTAATAGATTGTGCTTTGCTTGTCATATATGTCAGGTATGTATTTTCTTTTTTTTTTCCGTTACATATGCAAGATATTTGTAGTTACTCAAATGTATTCTCTATTTTCTTTTAGCTATATATAAAATAATTTTGTAGTCACTCACCATCGCTACTTAGTATAATCCTTTCAGAGTCAAAAATAACTTGATGTTAGTATATATTGATAAAATAATTTTAATGACTATACTTCAATAATTCTAGCATTGCACAGCTGGATGTCAGTGTTATTGGCAATATAACCAAAACTGTACCATTTCAAACTAAATGGGTTCATGTTATTCTACTGTCTGCATATTTTCAAATTCCAAATGCTATCCAACTTGGAATTTGTCTGATAACTTCTGCCTCCAAAAAAGTAATCGATTAAATTGAATGGGTTCGGTTCAATCTAATGATAACGTATAAGGGATTCTCTCACCCTACATAAACATGCATATTTGCGCATAATCGAGGATCACATTACTCACAATATTTTCTCACAAGTAAGCAGGATTCCCTTGTGCAATCATAATATATATTTCTTACGTTGTGCTCGCTGATAGTAGATGGTGTGTATCCAATGAGGTTACACTGCTAGAACTAACAGGTATTTAAGCAAAATGTGTTTGTGGATATTTGATGTCTTGGAAGTGGTACTAATGAAGTAGCAATGACTCTTGAAATATACATACACACCTATTACCTTTATTTCTGTATGCGATCACATTGTTGACATAAACGTATCTGCCTACGAAATGTCGCAACATGCTGTTCTACATCTGAATCCCATAGACAATATATAAAGATAGACGTAAAATTGAGAATATCTCACTGCTAGTACAAGATGAAACCGAACGTTGACCCGTAAATCTATAATATAATTCATATCGTATTATGTTTGCAAAACGAAATACGTTGTTCTTGCTAGTCACTAATATGGATGTACCAGTTTCCACGAATATATTTTCTATTTAAAGTTTGTACCAATGTGTGTTAGACCGCTAAAAGTAATGGGTATTCAAGCAATATGTTCGAGGATATTTCATTGGTTGCATTCGGTGCAGATGAAAGTGCAACAACTCAGAAAAAAATGTATATATATATCGTTTCCCTATTGTTTTCTGTATCCGATCACATGGCTTGCGCAAACGTACTCGTTTACGAAACGCTATTACTTGCAGTTTCAGTACTTAATTATAAAGGAAGTGTATAGAGATAATCTTATCAGATATAGTATTAATTAATCGTTACTCGCAATAAAAAAAATAATAATATTGTGCAGACAAAATGTTGTGGATCCCAACCGTTTTAATTATACATGCTTTAGGTCCTGAATGTGTGGTATACAAAGTGAGGCAGTTCGGTTTCTTCTTTCTTCATCCGTGCACAGACAAACATTTAGATTTTCCCGATTTATTTTAAAATTATGTTTCACAGTTCCAGAGATATAGGCAGTATCGTAACCATGTTGACGCATTTGTTCCAGCATTTGACAAATCTGTATATCAATGCAGTGTAATCCTTTTCAGCTAGACATGCAAAAACGTTCGTATCCGTATTAAGTCAACTGTGATCATTCAGAGAACACGTGAGTTATACTTATATGAACATGTTTATTTATCGTTGCCTTCATCCATTACTTATTAAGGCCTGTTACTGTCTTGATAGTATGATGCACACTATTATCCTTCACTACTTAATTAACCCACAGGACGGTTCTCCTTGTCATTCCTTAGCGTTTGTGTTTTCTTTTAAAGGCAGTGTATGGAGCTTCTATTGTTTAGAGCTTTACTCTCTTCTCTTTACATATCGTAAACTGCTTCATTCTCTCTCAATATACTTAATCTAAAAACCTAAGTCAACTTCCTCTGACTTACACCTACACGTCACATTTAAAACTCCTATTGTTGTCTTTCTTTTATGTTCACTGTAAAACTGGCATTTAAATGGAGCGGCATTGTATTCTCAACTCTGAATTACATTCTCTCAATTCTGTTGATATCATCTGTTCATTCTGTGATTTCTACTACATATATTATTTGTCTTGCCGCACTCAAGTTTATTGCTTCTGTGATATTTCCGCATTCAATTTGGATTTTAATGTTTTTGTTATTCCCGAAAGTATATTTACGAGAGGCTTTTCGTTCTTTTATGTATATTATATCTTATCAAATTCCATTATGCTGAGATACCTAAATATTTCTACATTTAGGTGCTTTATATTTTCACTACCAGGTAGATAAATTCCTGAAATTTTATGATTTGCAATGCTTCATATCCATCATAACACTTTCCTCGATTCCGAATTTCATTCCAATATCTCAACTAAATATTCTTATATGATTCAATTGATTTTGGTTTTTTGCTATAGTATTCCATATGCAGGACATAATTCAATTCTTCTTTAAACATCCCCAGTGAAAATCTTTCATTACAAGCTCGAAAGTCATCAGTATAGATAAAAATCAACATTTGCGAAAGTGCCCTATTGAATGTATCTTCTAACCTGGACAAAGTTTCTCTTTCTACTGCACGTGTTCATTTTGTATTATCTGATAGCATCTTGTAGCAGGTAGTTAACTTGAAGATTTCAATACCTTGAGCTGATTTATCAACCGCTGATGTGTGATTCTACGTTCGGTTATGTATCTGTTAATAATCCCACACGTGGTGTACGGATTTGTAAATCTCTTTCAGAAATTCTTTACGACTATCTTATAGATTCATAGATTCATTCACAAATTCCCTGCTTTTCCAGAAGATATCTGATAGTAAATGTTACAGCATGAGGTGTTGCATGTGGAAACATTAATATTAAAAGCACTGTCCATCGGACTTGATGTGATTATCTCTTTTTTTTTCTTTTTTGCGTTTAGCCTTGTTAGAAATTACCATGCAAACGCAAGACGCACAATCGCAAATTTGAGGCACTGTAACTCTTAATTTCTGTTCAAATTTCTAAAGTAGTTCTATAGTTATACAAAGTGTATTGTTATTTACATATTTAGCTCTGTCACTAGCCAATAAACATCATTGTCTGATGAAGCGCCTTGTCATTTCCCATCTCCTTTAATGTCAGTCGAACTGTTTCCGGAGGGTAGAATATTTCGCTGTATCTACTTGTTTACCTGTATGCTTAGCATTTTGTGAATATTTGTACCTGAATGAACTTGTTTCCTTTTCATTTTGTATCATATAGTTTTTCTTTCTTTCGAAAATTTTACTTTAGAAATATACAAACTTTACTGCTTTGACTGAAATTGCCACTTCTATATATTTGGAGTGTATATTTATAATTTTTGAATCGTGACCTCATCTCTTTATTTCTCCATTAGCACAGCGATTATTACCCGCCTACTTTACTCCGTGCATGATATATTTCTGTCAACTAAACATTTTCTTCTGTACTCATCAATGTAATAAGTAACCTCCTCAAACTTATCTAGTTCCTATTTACACAAATTTTTATTTCGAAAAACCGTATTTCTCAACGCAACACACTTCATAATTTTCTTTCCGTTTTCAACAAACTATTTGCACACAACTTACACCCCAGAGATAGTAAGCTCTTATCAATGAATTATTTTCTTTTAATGTTTCTTTTATTTAAATACATTTCTATATTCAAATTGGATAATTATAAGGTATCAGATGCTTTGTGCTCTCCCTGTGTTTTCAAGGAACTCCAGTTCCTGGTAACAAGTCTGCATAAAATTCCCTTTCTACTTTCTCACTCATCTTTGTCTTTACTTCATGTGAATAAGATGTATATTACTGGTCTATACCAGTAATATCCATCATATTGAAGATTACTACTGAGTTTTGGAAGGGTTATTGCTACCTGTCTCATTCGGTTCGGATGCTACTTGCAAAATTTAGTTAATCTTACGCTGTAATCCTTCAATTTAAGTGTTCGAGACTTATTTTCCATTCCGGAGTTGAGATAAAATATTCTAATCTTATTTCAATGTTAATCTCCAGAATCATTGCTTCCTGGCTAAACATAGATTACTTTCACTCTACATATATTTTATCTACTGTAAATATGAAATGTAATAGCAGTAGCACTAGTTGTTGCTGTTGTTGTTGTTGTTGTTCTTCTTCTTCTTCTTCTTCCTTTTCTTATTCTTCTTCTCCTTTTTCTTCTTCTTCTTCCCTCTCCTCCTGTCCTTCTTCTCTTCTCTTCTTTTTCGTCTACATCTATATTATTATTATTTTTTTTATTCCTCTTCTTCTTCTTATTATTATTATTATTATTATTATTATTATTATTATTATTATTATTATTATTATTATTATTATTATTATTATTAATACTATTGCATTTGCACACACTGGAGATATGCTACGGTGTCAACTATTCACCACCACTGAACTAAGTTAGGACCTCTTATTTGACTATAGTGCGTCCCAGCTGACATACCTAAGTCCTTGGTATGAATTCAATTTTCCATTATCTCATGTTTTCTGCTGATCCATATATTTCCCTTCATTTTGTTATTTAGGTGTGTGCTATTATACCGTATGCTGTAAGATAGTCAACCCATGCTATGCTCAGATTTGTGAGTCTTCTCTTGCATTTCATGATAATTAGATTATCAATTAGCAGCAGATCTTTCGCTTGTCCTCTCTTTTCTCAGCACCCTTTATATCGATTGAGACAGTCATATCAATGAAAAGGTATGAATTTTGTCTGACGTCTTTCAATATAATGTCTGGCCTATTTGCATCTAACTTTCTGTCAGTTTGAATGGGGAAGTTCCAGAGGAGTTAGATGTGATCGTTTTCAATCACTGGAGGTGGTTTGTGTTCCCACCAGTTGTTATCATGGGGCAGGTCCAGGTTTTTGCAAATTACTCAGTGAATATATTGTGCAGCTCTATCATGCCTGTTGTGATACTCAGTAGGCGTAAGAAGTCTGCACTTGGAGACATGATCAACGGTTTCATTGTGTTGTTGACATACATAACATGTTGTTCAGCTGCTGCACTTTAATATGTTGGCCTGGTAGCCTCTTATTGGTCGGCATTGATCTTGAGCTGCTATGATAAAACCTTCTGTTTCTAATGTTAAGCAAGAATCCATTAACCATTGATAGGTAAGGGCGTACTCAATATTGGCTCTCTTTGGGTATTTGCCATTGAGAGATTTTTGTTGGCATTTAACAGTAAGAATATTTAAGGCAGCAGTTTCAGCATGGGCTTGTATGCGCTTAGCTATTTTTGTGCGTGTTTCTAGTAGTCTAATTCGGGAATTTGTCGTATCTGGAATTCACTTACATATTCCACAGTCTGTTTGGTTACTGATTATGATGCTTTCTTGTTGTTGTTGTTGTTCTTCTTCTTCTTCTTCTTCTTCTTCTTCTTCTTCTTCTTCTTCTTCTTCTTCTTCTTCTTCTTCTTCTTCTTCTTCTTCTTCTTCTCCTTCTTCTTCTTCTTCTTCTTCTTCTTATTATTATTATTATTATTATTATTGTTGTTATTATTATTATTATTATTATTATTATTATTATTATTATTATTATTATTATTACTATCATCATCATCATCATCATCATCATTATCATCATCACATCATCATTATCATTTTTTTATGACGTGACACAGTATCCAGTATCCTGGGGTTTGTACTGTCTGTCGAGTCACAACAAAGACCTCAGTTAGATAGTACTTTACGCAATATGCGTGCGGTTCCAAGTAATGCCGATTTTTCCAATATACCTAGATTGTAAGTTATTTCTAAAGTCACTAGATGATATTCCTAGACGTTTCTTCAGGTTGGGTGATATTGAATCCAATTCTCCGATGACAATAGGGACCAACTTTATGTTTCACTCTCATAGCTGTCACATTTTTCCCTCTCAATTTTCAGGTCTCCATATTTATCAATCTTTTCTCCGTCTTCCATGATCATATGTTGATCAATTGGCACTGCCACGTTGATCATTGAGGACTCTTCTTTGTCCTTCCTAAATGTTACTACGTCCGGCCTTGTGACAATGCCTGGGCTGCGGTGATTAGTCTTTCGGTATTCCTTTTCCGTCACACTTGCTCAGCTACCACAATGATACATCCTGGTCTTTTACGTTGTTTTTTTGTTTCACCGTGTAACTGATCATGTAATTCCATGGAGAGTATAGTTTCTTATCTCTCGTTAGTTAGTCCTGACTGGAATTCATTAGCACTCTGAACTCCATTTTTGGTAAATCCTTCTGCATTATTAGCATACTGTAGCAGGTTTTGCTTGATGTTTACCAAATATTTTGCCATGTTTCTTCTGTCAGTGGTAATACACAACAGTAAGCTAATCCGCCCACACCCACCATTACACCTCTTTATATAGGGACTGTCTACATTCGCCTGAGGGAGGAAGGCACCATGCATTGCCATCGTCTTTCGAGTAGTGCGATGGAGTTGGTTAGTCTCCGCTCGTTTCCTTTTAAGGATGCGTACACTATTGTAGACAAACGCAACAACCCATATATTGATAGCAATCAAAAGGTTCCTTGAGTTCAGTTTTACCTTCAAGAGATCTTTCACTCATTTCAAATATGCAGTGATGACTTGATCTTTCATTTCTCTGTGCAAGATATGGTCCAGCTCCAGAATCGCGAGGTACTTGTACACATCACCATCCGGGTCATCCATTCTCTATCCGTGTGACAATTCTAAACCCTTAAACTCTACTCTTTTGCCCTATCTCTAAGTGAGCACCGCACACTTCGATGTAGTAAATTCCATGCTTATGACCTTGCTGCTCATGTGTACTGTCTCAACCAGCTTTTCTATTTCAGGTTGTGTTTTTGCGAACAGTTTTAAATAACCTATGTGTGGAGGCGCAATGGCCCAGTGGTTAGGGCAGCGGACTCGCGGTCGTAGGATCGCGGTTTCGATTCCCAGACCGGGCGTTGTGAGTGTTTATTGAGCGAAAACACCTAAAGCTCCACGAGGCTCCGGCAGGGATGGTGGTGATCCCTGTTGTACTCTTTCACCATAACTTTTCTCTCACTCTTACTTCCTGTTTCTGTTGTACCTGTATTTCAAGGGGCCGGCCTTGTCACTCTCTGTGTCACGCTGAAAATCCCCGAGAACTACGTTAACGGTACACGTGTCTGTGGAGTGCTCAGCCACTTACACGTTAATTTCACGAGCAAGCTGTTCCGTTGATCGGATCAACCGGAACCCTAGTCGTCGTAACCGACGGAGTGCTTCCACAAATAACCTATGAAGAGAAAGTGGTTGAGCCGAGGTCGATTCTTTCTCAGTTCATATTGCTTGTTGTCTGGGATGAAAGCTATAAGAATTAATAAGGGGGAAAAGAATCTGCCTGGACGATTTCTCTTTTGATTGTTACCTCGGTTGAGTGCTGGTGGTTATAGAGGAGACTTGTCTTCTTACTAGGCATGCTGGTCTAAATCAGTGCCCAATCGTTCTCGGCTATTCTACTCATGTACAGTATTTCTAAAATCTATAAATGCGTCAACATGCCGTAAGACTTTTTAAAAGTCTATCGAAGCCCCGTACTAGTTGTTTTGATATCGTTTGAAGTTCTTCATTACAATCTTGTCTATCGGAAGGTGATCCTCGTTGCTCTTGGATTGTTTTTAGAATTACATTTGTTCTACTAGAAGTAGATTGTTTTTTGCAAGGGGCTGTTTCTTCCCTGCGGGGATGCCTATTATTATTATTATTATTATTATTATTATTATTATTATTATTATTATTACTTTTTTTTTCTTCTTTCAAATTTGCTTCTATTTCTTGCCGAGTGTCTTCCCGACTCCTAGGGCAAAGAAACTCATAGTATACATTGGTAGGCCATTAAACCAAACTCAGTAGCACGTTCATTTTTTTTTTTTTAAGTTAAATTAAAATAGATGAGCAGCAACAGTTCTCACATCGACAATGCTCTTCTCAATACGTGTGATGTACCAGTTAAGACAATCTTTTGCACTTCTTGCAGGGATGGTAAGCCAGGGATCATTCTCATATAATTTTCGGTTCCCTTATTGATCATTCCTAGTGCTCCTACGATCACTGGTATTGTAACCGCCTTGAGATGCCACATTTTCTCAATTTCAATGAGTAGGTCTTTATATTTTCTGAGCTTGTCAAACTCTTTCGCTGAGATATTATGATCACAGGGGATGCTCATGTCGATCAATAAGCAAACTTTATTGTTTTGGTCTTTCACAACAATATCTGGTTTATTGGCCTTGATGGTTCGGTCTGTATGTACTGGAAAGTCCCACTGAATGGTTACATTTTCTCCTTCAGTTACAGCCTCAGGGTGGTGATTATACCACTTGTCGGCAGTTTTGATATTGTAATGCCGACTTATTAGCCAGTGGAGATATTGGCCAACTCTGTCATATCTTAATTTATATTCCACTGGAGCTAAGACTTTACATCCAGAAATTAGGTGGTCCACTGTTTCAATCATGTCGTTGCAGAATCGGCATTTTGGGTCTGCTCCATTTTTCATCACATTGGCCTGGTAGTTCCGGGTTAATAGGCTTTGATCTTGAGCAGCCAGGATGAAACCTTCGCTCTCTGCTTTTAGCCCTGAGCTCCGTAGCCACTGATGGGTTTGCTTCTGGTCAACATCAGCTTGTTTGCTGCGGGTCACATATTTGCGGTGCAGAGGTTTCTCCTCCCACCTATCAGCCAATTGCTCGTGCGCTTTCTTCACTGCCATCATTTTCACCTTCTTTGCAACAATAGTTGCCGTACATCCCTCCGATTGTTCAGTTTGGGTATCCTGCACGAGATCAATAGAAAATTTTTTGCTTTACTTTATGATAGAATGAAGCTTCTTTCGTCTCTCGTGATTTTCCACGAGCTTTAGCATCCAGTCATTCGATATTTCGAGATATTTGGCCATTCCAATTGTGGTTGTTTTGTAAGCTAGTTCAAATTGGATCAGGCCTCGACCTCCTTGGGCTCTGGGAAGGTAAAGGCGATCTACATCTGCCTTTGGGTGGTGCATCCTATTACAACTCAGCAGCTTGCGTATTTTTCTATCTATATTCTTTACTTCACTCATATTCCAGATCAACACATTGTAGCTATAAGTAACAACTGGAACTGCTAAGGAATTTATAGCTAACACCTTGTTACGTGCATTTAGTTCAGATTTCAGGACTGCACGAACTCTCCTATAACATTCCTTCCTGATTTTCTCTTTCATGCTTGCATGCTGAATACCAGAGCCTTCATTTATCCCTAAATATTTGTATGTTTGTTCTTGCTCAAGCTCTCTTATGACTGTGTCAACATCTAACACGACTGAATTTGTGTTCTACACTTTCCCTTTCTGGAAAGTGGCCTTGGCACACTTCTCAAGTCCAAACTCCATCCCGATGTCATCGCTGAATGCTTTCACGGTGCGCAATAGGCCTTCAAGTTCATTATTGTCTTTACCATAAAGTTTTAAGTCATCCATATAAAATAGATGGCTTATTATTATTATTATTATTAGTAGTAGTAGTTTTATTTTTTTAGCGTGCTTTCACTTCACTACTGAGTGCAGCTCTGTGTGCCTTGGGTATGTGCTCTGATTTGTTGTGATGCTCTGATGGTTATTGTATGGAAAGTGTTCTGCGTAGGATGTGTGCAGTGCCTAGTAGTGCAATTTTCTGTATGTTATATGTGTTTGTAAGTCCTGTTGTTTTTGTTACGTATTTGTCTGAATATTTTTTATCATGCCTAATGCACCTACTATGATAGGAATTGTTTCTGTTTTCAGATTCCACATTCTAGTTACCCCTATTTCCAGGTCTTTGTATTTTGAGAGTGTCTCCGTTTCTTTTAGAGACACGTTGTCATCTGCCGGTATTGATACATCAATATTATTATTATTATTATTATTATTATTATTATTATTATTATTATTATTATTATCATTCAGTAGTTTTCTTTTTATAGCGTGCTTTCACTCCACTAGCTTTTGTTGTTTCTTTATCTTCTTCTTCTTCTTCTTCTTCTTCTTCTTCTTCTTCTTCTTCTTCTTCTTCTTCTTCTTCTTCTTCTTCTTCTTCTTCTTCTTCTTCTTCTTCTCTTCTTCTTCTTCTTCTTCTTCTTCTTCTTCTTCTTCATATTTATTAGGCGGTATTATTTCTTGTTTGTATTTGTCAGCTTCCTTAAATACTGAGAACAGTTTTTTGCTCGTGTTTTGCCGTTTTTGTATCACTTTTCCTTCCTTCTGAATTAGATATTTTTGAAGTCCTATGGTGGATATTTTATAGTAGTTTTCCAGTTGTATAAGGACTCTACCACCTTCTATACGTTGTATATATAGTCTTTCTATGTCAGATTTTGGGTGATGCATCCTAGATCCTGTCATTATTTTTCTTGTTTTCCTATCAATTTTGGTCAGTTAATTTAGTGTCCAGTTAAGAATATTGTAGCTGTAACTTATAGTTGGGACAGCTAAAGTGTTAATACCTATCATCTTGTTTTAGCATTGAGCTCTGTTTTTAATACTGACGTTACTCGTCTATAATATTCTTTTTTTATTTTCTCATTCATTTGTGTGTGTTGTGTCTTATCTAGTCCATGGTTTCCTAAGTAATTCTAAGTTTGGCTTTGGTATAATTCTTTTATTTCATTGGTTTTACCTAGTGTGATGTTGCTACTCTTAACTAGTTTTCCTCTTTTCAGGGTTACTTTGACGCATTTTTCTAATCCAATTTTCATATCTATTTCATTGATAAATCCATGAACTGTCTTTAGTAGTGTTTCCAGCTGTTTGTCATTTGCAGCGTATAGTTTTAGGTCATCCATATATAAGAGGTGGCTGATCGTTTTGCCGTACATTTATATCCGCATCCAGTTCTAGTTAGCATATAAGATAGAGGTGAGAGTGCCTAGCGGAGAAGATGTTGGGAGAGCGTGTCTCCCTGGAATATTCCTCTTCTAATGGGGATGGCTTTGGTTTTCATGAGTCTCTATTTTGTTTGGAGCTGTAGCACTGTTTGTCATTTATTCATAGAATGTCCTATGAATTTTATAATTGTTTGTACTACTTTGTTAATGGCTAGTGTTTCGAGGATCCATGTGTGGGGGATGCTATCAAACGCCTATTTGTAGTCGATCCAGGCCATACTGAGGCCTTTCTTCTTTCTGTGGCTGTCTTCAGTTATGGCTTTATTAATCATTAATTAATCTTTACAGTCATATGAGCCTTTGCGGCATCCTTTCTGCTCTTCTGGAATCAGTTTGTTTTCGTCCGGGTGCTTTTTCAACCTTTGCGATATCACTGCAGTAAATGCCTTGTACGTTGTAGGGAAATAGGTTATAGGTCACCAGGGTTATGGTTTTGCTGTCTCATTCATTTGGGAAGTAAGATGGTTTTCCCCTTCGTGAGCCATTCATGCATTGTCTCTGGCTCTGCTAGTATGTTTCTAAAGTTTTCAGCTAGCTTTTTGTGCATTCCTGTTAGATATTTCAACCAGAAGTTGGGGATCTTGTCATGCCCAGGTGCCTTCCAGTTGCTTAGTCTTTCCAATGCCTGGGGGATCTCTTCAGTTGTTACGGGGCTCCAAAGTTGCTCAGATGCTGTTTGTTGTTTTACTACTCTTTCTTTTGGTTGTTCTTTCGCCGACCATATTTCTCCCCAGAATTCTTCCACTTATGCCGTTGGTGCTGCAGTGGTTTTGTATTTTATTTCTGCCAAGTTCTTGGTAGAACTTTTTGGGGTTGGAGTTGAACTTTTTGTTTTGTTCAAAGAAGCGCTGCCGTTTCTCGTACCGGCGGATCCTTTTTGCTTTGGCAAGGATATCTTGCTTTAGCTTTTCTTTTATCTCAGGTAAATCTTTTTCTGTGAAAATGTATTTGAGGAGTATTTTTGTTTTCCTTTTGTTGCTCAGTAGCGTTGATTGTCTACTGATTTCATTAAGAATCGAAAAATCTTTTCTCATTTTTTTAATTTTGTTTTGGATGTTATTTATCCACAGGGTTTGTTTGGGTGGTGGTACCCCTGATTGGATGGGTTTGAGTGAGCATCCAGCTTCTTTTGTTGCTGGGGTGGCTGCTGCGTATACTAAGGCAGTTAGCTCAGTGATATCGCTTTTTTGTTTCAGTGGCTATTAGTTACGTGACGGCTATCTTTATGCTGTTTATAATTGGTGTTGTTGTTTCGTCTATTTTGATTTTTGGGAAGTATGGTCGGTGGTCCATTTTGAGCTATGTGGTTTTCAGTTCTTTGATTATTCTGTTTTGTATATTATCATAATCATTAGGCTCCCCTTCGTTGTTTCCAGGTTTTAGATTTGTGTCGCTTTCATTCTCATTTGTACGTGTGTTTGTCGTGTTTTGGCTTGCTGTTTGTCGTGTATTATTATGCATCCTTACTGTCTGGGTTTGTTGTTTTTTTGTTTACATCGCGTTTGTTGGAAACGTTACGTTTGTCTTCGTGTTTTACTATTTCATTTTGTGTATTATTTGGCATTGTTGTGTGGCTTCTATCTACATTTTCCTGATGTATATTTACTTTTAGATGTTCTATTTCTATTTCTGATAATTGTTTTGCTTTGAGAAATTATCTTCGTACGTTAGCTAGTTTATTAGGTTTCATTGCTGTATCCAATTCTATATTTATGCTATTTTCCTTCCATATTTTATATGTATGTGTTGTTGTGTTTTCATTTTTTGGGTAGAGCACTGCTGTGAAGTAAGCGTGTAGGATAGAAATGTATTCCTCACGTGTCCATTTATGTCGATTAGTTTTTATTTCCGGGACATGAGGAACAACGTCAGGCCCATTATTTTGACGGTCGTCATTTTCGTAGGGTACCGGTCCGTACATTTCCGTTGTCAGATTGTTTTGCACGTGTAGTTTTTCGTACATTTTTTGTTGTAAGTTTAAAGTACGTACTTCCCGATTGTTATTCTTGGGTTGCATACTATCGGTGTTATTTAATTTCTTCGTAGTTTTTTTGTACATGGTGTTTGGTGTCGGGGATGATCTGGTGTTGATGGATCATAATGCATCACGCATATTTACATGCGTTGTGTTAGAGGTGGAGATGATATCGAGTAAAAATACATCATTTCGTTTCGAAAATAGTAATAAGTTTCAATGCGTATTACTTACTCGGATATAGTCCAGTCCTTTGTTAGTAAATTTTTGGCTCCATATGATATCGTTGTTTTCGATGTTTGTGGATAGATTTCGGATAGACATCTTAAATGTCCCCGGTGTTCTCTTTTATCATTATTATTATTATTATTTTTTAATTATTGATGTTGTTTTACTGTTGTTGTTGTTATTATTATTATTGTTATTACTGTTATTATCATTATTATTATTCGTAGTAGTAGTGATAGTATAATTAGTTATAATCATTGTTGTTGTCGTTGTCGTTATCATGCGTCTTATTCTTATTCTCCTTCTTCTGCTTCCCATTGTTGTTGTAGCTGTCATTAGGTGGTGAGACTGCAGTATAGACAGCACATCGGGCTAAATGCTTACCGGCATTTCGTCCGTCATTACGTTCTAAGTTTAAATTCTGTCTGAATTTACTCTGTTCTTCATCCTTTCGGGATCGATCCAGTTGAATTCGTCCTTCCCTTGAAATTCCTTGAGCTGTGCCATATGTTTAAACTATCATTAGCATGTACATCGTCATCGTCGTCATCTTGATCATCATCGCTTTAGAGATCAGATGCACACGATGCTAGTTTCAGTGATAAACCACAGCTGCAACCGTGTACTGAAATAGGACTGCTGAATACAAATGAATGATGTCGCATACCTTTGATCCCAGCTATATGTCGGCTCAGCAAATTTCTTTGCAGAATAATTACTGATATGCATACATTCGAAAAATGGACGTAATATAATATTTGTGAAGTAAATTGTATAGTAAATTTGAAGTAATTGCTAGCTAAATTGAAAGAATAACAAAGATAGTTCAGTTCAGAATTACAAAGATTACCCAATTTACAAATGTACACAAAAAATGCAAGCATGTCTTAATGCGTCTATGAGACATACGTAACTTAACCATTGTAGTTGAAGTCAAAGGTAAGGATGATAACATACGTTCATTCTTTATCATTTTTCCGCAAAATAAATTTTAACTTTCAAATGCAGAAGTATAAAAAAAAAGGGAAAATAATCGTATGAGATAAATATGAACGATAGAGAAAATAAGTTTTCTTTTTCAAATCTCGTGTGGAGCTCACCGAATATTTTATGCCTTTTTATTGAAAACTTTAAAATAATTTTTTTAATAATTTCATTTATACATATTTTATTCGTTTCCCGAAATGTAGTTTAAGAAATATCTCAACCAGTGTATGTAAAACAAAATATTTATAGAAATATTTTTCTTCAACATAATAGATAAAACAGAAACCCAGTTGAAACTATCAAAAGAATACACTGAATAATTGTCAGAAGGGAACATCATCCAAAATAAATGCAGTAGAAATAAATTAAAGTTGGCTTATGTAAACGGAAGATGCTGATGTCACATGTCAGAGAAATGATTGGTTGGGTTTTGTTAACAATCCCAACTCGCAAATCTACTACTATTAGTACAGCTGTTAAATTTTGTTAATCAACATATTAAAGAAAAACCTTCCTACTGAAGTGAAATTTACTGCTGTTATTTTCAATTAGGTTGTTCAGCTGCCTACGTAACATAAGCCTTTCTTAGATTTTGCCGTTATATTATTATCAATCGTTAGCTCAGTCACTTTGAGAAATATTAGCAGAAATATTCTTTTCTACTCTAGGCACAAGGCTCAAAAATTTTGAAGAGAAGGCCAGTCTATTACATCGGCCCCAGTACGCAAATGTTATTGCAATATTTTTCGAAAGTAATTAATATTTTTAAGGTTATTCACCTATCAACATTGCCCTGTCAAATGTCTCCGAAGTAAGATTTTATAACACACGGATTCAGAGCTAAAATTTTTTTTAAATGTCTAGTGACGGCCTGTTGTATGTCGCAATTATTTTTACAAACAAGAAGTCCTCACTAAACTCTAGTCTGCATGAAGCTGAGTGAAATTGTTTTAAAATTTGTATTGTGAAAATTATCCTGGCAAAACATTTTGTTTGAAATTAGTGTTTCAACAATATTGTTCCTGTCAAGGAGAAACCTAGAAGAAAATTGGAATGATTTTTTAACTGTTTTACAAAGTTTTGGCCTGGACTATCGAGTGGCTTTTGCTGTATTTTGAATTGTTGCTCTCTCTTCATCTGTCTTTTATTAAAAAAATCTCTTTTAGTGAACTGTTTATTTTTTCTCTTCTTCCTTTTGTTTGGACTATTTTCCTCTTTCTTTATTTTCCTTAATTATTTTATATTTTAACAACTGTATTTTTGGACTCTTTAAAAATAAAAACATGGCAAATGGCAATGAAAAGATGGTGGAATGGGAAATTACACCGCTCAACAAGTGGTTAAAAGAACTTGAAAGTAAGACGGTGGATTTGAGGACATGGCGTTTTCAGAAAGGATATAAACGAAAAAGAACTGGCCGAATTTAAGCCAGCGATTAAGTTTATCGCTCGGGGAGTTAAATACGCCACCATGTGGTTGCTGTTTGACTCCCCAGAAGTGGCCCGTGAATTTGCCAACCAGCCCCTGGAAGGCAATATATATATATATATATACGTACGTATATGTTTATATATATGCATATGTTCTATTTTATTAACATATATATATATATAATAAATATTAGGGAATAAATCCAAATTTACAGGGAAAAAATCAGATTAGGATTAAATCCAATTTTATAGTAAAATATTATAAAATATTATTAGAGACAAAACCACTATTTTGCAAAACAAACAAGGAAAGACTTAATCAATACATAAAATTTTAATAAATAGTTGACTATTTATTAAATTTTATGTATTGATTAAGTCTTTCCTTGTTTGTTTTGCAAAATAGTGGTTTTGTCTCTAATAATATTTTATATATATATATATACATACATATAAATATATATATATATATATATACGTACGTATATGTTTATATATATGCATATGTTCTATTTTATTAACATATATATATATATACATACATATAAATATATATATATATAGATATATATATATATAATAATAAATATTAGGGAACAAATCCAAATTTACAGGGAAAAAATCAGATTTAGGATTAAATCCAATTTTATAGTAAAATATTATAAAATATTATTAGAGACAAAACCACTATTTTGCAAAACAAACAAGGAAAGACTTAATCAATACATAAAATTTTAATAAATAGTTGACTATTTATTAAATTTTATGTATTGATTAAGTCTTTCCTTGTTTGTTTTGCAAAATAGTGGTTTTGTCTCTAATAATATTTTATATATATATATATATATTATATATTTATATATTTATATATTTATATATTTATATATATATATAATAAATATTAGGGAATAAATCCAAATTTACAGGGAAAAAATCAGATTTAGGATTAAATCCAATTTTATAGTAAAATATTATAAAATATTATTAGAGACAAAACCACTATTTTGCAAAACAAACAAGGAAAGACTTAATCAATACATAAAATTTTAATAAATAGTTGACTATTTATTAAATTTTATGTATTGATTAAGTCTTTCCTTGTTTGTTTTGCAAAATAGTGGTTTTGTCTCTAATAATATTTTATATATATATATATGCGTGTGTGTGTGTATGTATGTGTGCCTCTGTTTGTCCCCCCAACATCGCTTGACAACCGATGCTGGTGTGTTTATGTCCTCGAAACTTAGCGGTTCGGCAAAATAGACCAGTAGAATAAATACTAGGCTTCCACCGAATGAGTCTTGGGTTCTATTTGTTGACTAAAGGCGGTGTTGCAGCATGGCCACAGTCAAAAGATTGAAACAAGCAAAAGAGTAAAAGAGATATGCATACATGTGTACAGGCATGTATAGATGTATACATGTACACATACACATACACACATGTATATATATATATATGCGTGTGTGTGTGTATGTATGTGTGCCTCTGTTTGTCCCCCCAACATCGCTTGACAACCGATGCTGGTGTGTTTACGTCCTCGAAACTTAGCGGTTCGGCAAAATAGACCAGTAGAATAAATACTAGGCTTCCACCGAATGAGTCTTGGGTTCTATTTGTTGACTAAAGGCGGTGTTGCAGCATGGCCACAGTCAAAAGATTGAAACAAGCAAAAGAGTAAAAGAGATATGCATACATGTGTACAGGCATGTATAGATGTATACATGTACACATACACATACACACATGTATATATATATATATACATACATATAAAT